>NW_011888792.1:10703393-10729433 GCF_000151845.1 Pteropus vampyrus | reverse complement strand
TGGAGGGGTGTCATACTAGGAAATCCAACTGATTAAGATCATATTATTAACATCAGTTAGATCATAAAATAAATGGATACACATGAGTACATCTCAGTCTTTTGTTATTTTTGTGCCCTGCCTTCATTTTATTCATAACACTTACTACTACTTAACATAGTCAATCTTCTCCCATTAGATTGTGTACGCCATGGGAATAAAAACTTCATCTGTTCTGTTCATTTCTGGATCCTCAGAACCTAGTAAGTAACAGACTCTGAATAAATATTTGTAGAATGAAAAATTTGACATCAAAATTCATATAGTTAATTTATAAAAACATCTATGGTCTTATAGATAGTAGAAAAGATATTGACATATATCACTCTCAATGTTTTCCATAGGATTTCTCTCGTAATTCTTCTTTTTAGTTTATATTTATTAATATATATGAATGATTTCCTAGATTTCTCATCTCTAGGGTATGTGGCTCCTGGGTGTAGTAATTCTGTAAAGACCAGCAAAATAACTTTCTTTTCAAAATAGAGCCAAGGATTACATTTAATCTAGGGCAGTCCAAGTGAGAATAAAATACTTGTTTAGATTTGAAAAAGAAGAATGCCTAAAGATACGGGAAGATTTTGGATACTAGATAATAAAACTGACTGTGACTTAAATACTTGTAATATAAAAATTACAAAAAACTTTAGTTCACTAAATATATCATTGATAGTCAATACTCCATTTTAAATAACCACAGACTATAATCTAATAAATGTCTTTCCAATGGATGAATTTCTTATACTTTTTGGTATGATTGTGTGTTCTTTGCCAGTGTTAGAATGTCAGATAATCAGATAATCTTGTTTGAACTTTAGCAATAAGGAATGAAAATCTGTAAATTCAACTTTGGGTAGGAGTAAAATCACATATTTTTCTCTCATTTTACTTAATAATTAAAAGAAAACAAAATTATGTTACCTCAGTAAAATGTAAGTTCCTCATGAATTCCTCTAGAATTGATTTAAAAAAATAAATACCTAATAGTAAAAGTGTAGTATTGATTTTACTGTATGAGAGTTTTTAGCTTTTAAAAATTGTGCCCCAGTTAAAGAAATTTGAAAGTATCCACAAAATGCTAACATTGTCTGAAAATATAAGGCTTTAATTAGGGTTTTATGAAAGAAGACATTATACTATTTTTTTCAATAAATTTAATTCTTTATATCGTTAATCAGTTAATTTGATATCATGAAGATATATCCAAAATGACATGCTAAAGATTATGATAATACTGGAAGTAGACTCAGAATTTTGTGTTTTATAATGAAATTAAGCATAAGAAAAATTAAAGTGGTAATTATTAGCTTTTCCTTTCAATTGTCTGAGTGTCTAGACTAAAAATAATATTTTTACCTTAGTCTTTTTTGACAAATAACTCAATTCTTTTATTGATTTTGAACATAATTCTCATATAAGCAAATTTGTAAAATGTTCTGTAGTCATAATTCAATTGTAATTCAGCCTACAAAACTAGAAAAAGATGCCATTTTATAATAAACATCATTGAGAGGCATTCATTTGATCCACAATTTTTGAATCCCATATGTGGTTAACATTACTTGTCTGGAATCATGTTTTCTTGTACTGCGTAAGTATACCGGAGGTTTATGGAACTCAAGCATCCATCCCTTTTGTCAACATATACTTTCTAACTTAAAATATCTGTATGATTTCTTTAATCCACTGATTATTATTTTTATTATTTGTTTAGACACTCTTTATGCAAGATTGAAATTTATGCTTCATACCTAGCTACTTGGGCATTCGTTTCAACCTTCAGAACTGTTAGCAGAAATATATAAATCTTTGACAACATTAAAAACAACAAAGCGATGGGGGCATTCTGTGCTAATTTTCAGTATTTGACACGAATTTAACTGGCAGCTACTTTAATTAAAAAAGAAAAAAGCTAGGGTAGAAAGTTATTCACCAGGAGGTAAGTGAAGACTACCAGGAATCAGCTAATAACTTGTTCTTACATTAGACTGAACCTAGGTCAGAAAGGTAAGCATCTAGCTATTATACCGCCAACTTTATATCATTCAAGTCAAGCTTGAAAAAGCAGGTTTCAGATGTTGACTTTTGCTTTCTCCAGATATATGTGATCTTTGGAGGAGAAAAGGACAGCTTTAGGCCCTTGGTGCTGGCATTTTCATGTCTTTCTCAGTACCGCAATCATGCTGTGTCCTTTGGAGATGTTCTTTTACTGGACTGTTCCCCAATGAAACTAGGTCTTGAAGTGTCAATGATATCAAGAGAGATCATAGGGTACCCCTCTAAATCTGCCTCTGGTTGATGTCAGTCCTGCTAGCCCTGTGGATTCTGGTCATAGCTGCCAACTTTCTCTTTGAAACTTCTTCCTTTTCATTATGTTTAGGTGCCTCTCAAGTCACTGAGCTTTGGTCCAGACTCAAAATCAAATTTCTTTTTTCTCGTCTCTCCCTGACTGATCTCAGAGATATTACAAAGCACATTAAATCTCCAAAGAGAGACAGCACTTAAAAGTGCTATTTCACTTTTGTGTTAACTCACAAAAGTCAGTATCTCTGACTGATCACATATGAAAGAACCCTTAAAAAGAACAGTATCACATTTAAAAAAATTAAAGCATTTCGAGCTGCTCTTTGGGGTTTATCTTCTTTTAGACACTTCAACCTGATATAATGGTGGGGGTAGGTGGGTGGAAACTTGATCTAAAAAATAATGATTAGCAAATTTAAGAAATTCTTTAAGTTTGGCTGGATACTCTGCTTTCAGAACTACTGTCAGCATGTATATTTCACCTATCATTTGACTAGTTCCAATTACTCTATGAGTTTCTGTTTTCGAAAAACTAGATTTTTTTTCCCCTTGGATAAAAGTCATAATATTAATACAGGAGGTAGACACAAAATTCTGTGTTTTCATAAACATAAAATTGAGAAATATTATTTTATGCCCTCTATAAAAATGTTAGGAGAACTAAAAGTTAAATGGTGGTGGAACTTTATCAAAGAAGGGAAAGTTAATCAGGTTGGCTAGTCCATGAAATGATCTCACAGCTGTGATTATGATTTATTTTGCTCTCAGAGAAAAGGATGTTGACTTTAGCATATTTACCAAGATGCTTGAACATCTTGTCAAATAGATAGAATAAAGCCCAAATAAATTAAGCTAGCCCAACCTTCCCCAAATAGTATTTGTTTCTAATATTTACACCATAAGGGTGGATTCTGTCTATCTTTAACCAGCTCTTATAGCACAGAATGGACTACCAAGCAAAGGTGTGTGTTTAATAACCATTCTTATTACATTGAGGGAAAACTAAGTAATTCTCAGTCTCACATACCATTAAGAATCATCTACTTACATGTAAAATCTAAAACAAAAATTTTAAATTAAAAAGCCATACTCATAGAAAAAGAAATTTATGGTCACCAGAGGCTGGAAGAGGATGGGTGGGGTTGGGAGAAGAGGGAATTGGAGGAAGGTGGTCAAAATGTATAAAGTTCTAGTTATAAGATAAATAAGCGCTAATGATGTAATATACAACATGATGACTGTAGTTAAACTATTGCTCTATAATATATATAAAACTTGTTAAGAGAGTAAATTCTAAGAGTTCTCATTACAAGGAGAAACACTTTTTCTCTTTTTTCCATATTTTAAAAATTTTTTCTATATGAGGTGAGAGATGTGAACTAAACTTATCGTGGTAATCATTTCATAATATATATGTCAAACCTTTTTATATGTAAGTCACACCTGAAACTCTATACAGTGATGTATGTCAATTATATCTCAATACAACTGGAAAAATAATTTTGCTGAACTGAGTTGGGTGGGAGTATCCTTTATGTTACTTGTTCTGCAACTTGATTCCCATAGTCTGAAGGAACTATGGCAGACACTGGGACCAACTCTCCAAATCAAATGTTAGATAAATTCCCGATCCATTCAGCTAATAATATTTGAAGTTTTTTGAAGAGTACAACTATCCCAGACTTTCCTGTGCTTATTTTTTATATCAGAAACTCATCAGATATTATATCTGTCCTAAATTCAGCAGATTCCTCGTACTAAGGACAATCATATCAAAATGCTTGGGATGTGAGAAAATATTTGTTTTTTTTTTAAATGAATAATAGAAAATCAAATGTTTGATTCATGTTATCATGTGGCATCTATAAACATATTTATGAAACCATATATCTAGTGTCTAGAATTGTGCCTGTCACATTATAGGTACTCAATAAATAATTCGTTGAACACTTGAATAAAAAAAGAAGAATCATCAATGTTTGGAAAGTCACATATAGATTTGATTTCCGTAAAATATTTTTTATGATTTAAATCTCCCACACTAGACATGAGAACTTTAGAAACATTTATTTGATTTTAATTTTTCAGAATGCTCTGTGTGTGTGTGGTGTGTGTGTGTGTGTGTGTGAGAGAGAGAGAGAGAGAGAGAGAGAGAGAGAGAGAGAGAGAGAGAGAGAGAGAGAGAGATGTTTATTTTTTCATTTTCTGGTCTTTGAGAAGGTGAACATACTAGGAAGAGAGAATGTAGAAACCAAATTTTGGAGTAACTGGTACACTTAATGTGAAAAATGACTACTAAAGAATTGGTGCCTCTCAACTAAGTTTCTATTAAAGATTAAAGATTTAATTGAGGTTTCATCATCTTATACATATGAAAGGCAACCAATGACTCCAAAATATTCTTTCTTCAATAGTTTTTATTACTAGTGTCAAATTGATATTTCTTTTTCTCTCTCTCTTGGGTGTTAAGCATCTGCTAAAATCTTTTATATTTTAAAACTTGAAGCAAAATGCATATAAGTATTTTTATCCCACAGAATAACTTTTAAACTTTTTATTTTATTGGACAGAATAGATATCATATGTGAGTCTAAGAACACTCTTGTAGCTTAGTAAGTTTTTATACATTTATATAGTGTGAGGGTTTAGTTCATAATTCAATTTGCTCCGAGTCAGCATAGTTGACATTTTGATTTTGATTTTGACATATTGAAATGTTGTTCCAAATTCCACTTTCTAGCTGGCTCATTTGCATTAACTTTTTTAGATGCACAAGAGTGCACCTCATTGACAAGCTTTCCAAATTTTTAGATAAGGTAAATTCAAGATCAAACAAATCTATGGTCTTTTTTTTTTTTTTAATTCTATTTGACAGAGAGCATAATAGAACACAAATATTAGTGTATCACATAGATCAATTATAATATCAGTACACACTAAATAAATAGTTAACATCATTGTATGAATAATATATATGACTTATAAATGCAAAAAATGTTTACCTAGTATGCTACTTAAAACTTATGAAGCTTACTTGTATGATAACCATGTCAGAAAAAGAAATAAATAGATCTAAAGTTATATAATTCAAAACTGGCAGACGTATGCTGTCTTTAATTTGAAAGATTTATAAAATAAAATGTATTCCTACAGGATTGTCCTCTTGGTTATTCTAAAAGGAAATCTATCTTACACACTAAGACAATTCTTCTTGAATTAACTATTTTATATAAAATATATATTTTTATTTTTGAAAAATTAAGTTACTTTTTTTAGATATACTGAGTGAACTAATATAAGCTTATGTTTCTAGCAAATCGCTATTCTCTCCCAAATTAACATGGTAATAGCTAATATTTTTTGAACAATTGTTTTATGTCCGATGCTGTTTTATGCACAAACAAGTATAAACTTATTTAATACTCTCAATAGTTCTGTGTGGTAAATACCATTATGAGATCGATAAGGAAACTGGAATATGGAGTAGTAAGAAAATTTCTCAAGGTTACACAGCTCATATTGGTTAGATTCAGAAACTTTGTCCTTAACCAGTGATTTATATTATCTGTAAAATATTTGTGGGATTTCTTCTGTGTCTTGGATGTCTGTCTCCTCTAGTTTGTGTTGCTTCTCCAGAGAGCAAATATTGAGATGAAAGTGAAAAATTCAGTTTATCATTTGAGAGTTCTGAAAATTTTTTCTAAACAAATACCAGCAAATGACAAACTAATTTCATAATTTGTTTCTGTTGTTTATTTTATTTCATCAAGATTTTTGGTTCTATGTTGACATAACTTTACTTAAGTAAAGGCAAGCATATCCTAGAGAGAAAAGAAAGATTGATTGTACACACATCATGACTATGTGTATTTGTTTCATAGGAAAATAGGTTTTGTTTTTTCTTTTTTCTCTTAAATCTTTTCTTAATATATCCTTTAAAAATAGATTTGAAGATATTTTTAGTTGGGAAGCTATGTTAAAATATGTGAAATATTGGGGTGATCAACTTAAATTATTACTTACACTCTTCATATTTATTGTCATACATATGCCTTATAAGATAAAGAGGGAAAAAACATTGTTTCATTATTTCAATTTAGAAATCTATAAAGAAAAGCGTTAGCCTGAGAAGAGCTAAATATGAACATCAGCTCTAGAGGGGAAAAGTGCTGAAATGTACAAAAGTTTTTATCAGGTAGCACATTAAGTTTTATGCAATAAACTAATTAACAACAACAACAACAACAAAAAATAAGCAATTTACACAGATGCCCGTCAAACACTACACGGGAAGCACAGATGGGACACTATCAAGTAGCATAATGCTCTAGTACTCATTTATAAAATCTGCATAATTCTTCCAAACATCTGAAGCCCTGTAAAGAAACACATGCTAAAATTAAAAAAAAAAAAAAAAAAAATATATATATATATATATATATATATATATAAATTCAAACACTCTTTTACAGGCTGCAATGTATTTGAGTGGGTGAAATGCTATTTGTGGGTAGTATTTGCCTTATATTTAGTAAAGTCTGGAAATGAAAACAAATGTACACATACAGGGAATTCCCTTGAACAAGCGTTATATCTGCCCAATATTTTAATGCACACTATCTTTTCAGTGTATTGCTCTTTCCAGTTGGATCAACAGGATATCTTGAGTAGTTGACCCATTCCCTTGTTTAAAGAGAGGTGTAAAATTCAGGAAACTTTACACTGTAGGAAAGATTTATTTTCCTCTTTTAAATTATTTTGTTTTTCAGGCTTCAAAAACTCATTTTATTTAATTCATGCTGATGTTACTTGCGTTATAATGTTTTTTGGCCCGATGTTTGAAGCAAAAGTACCTAAATTTAATAATCACTGCTAACTGCACCCATGCATTTTCCTCTAATGATATTAGTGGGAAAATTTATATTGTTTTGCTTTATGCTTATCTTTTAAAGATGTATTTTTGAAAATGACTCTAGTGCCCTGAGCAGTGTATAGAACAAACATTAACTAAATGTCTGATTCTTCTTTCTCTGACATGTCTTATCATTTCTCCTGCCAAGATTTTTTATGCTCTTTTCTGATTTTATTCTTTTTCTTTTTTGTTTTCTTAATGGTATAAGCCAACACACAAAAAAAGCAAGAAGTGAAGTTGGGGGTTAGGGTTGGGGGCAGGGCATGAAAAGCTTCCAAGAGCATCGCTTTATTTTTTTTCCCCAATCTCTCAGCTACCTTTATTTAAACCATACAATATGCAATCTCGTTGCCTTTGACCTATTGGTTTCCCTTTCGAATGGGCACTAATAATTAATACAAAGCCACTGAATGATGCGAATATATTCTCCATTGCATTGTTGAACATGCTAAATAATTTAAAAGGCACAGAAGACTCAAATGCTTGGTGGGGGAGGTAAAACCATACCCATTTGGCGGGGGCCGGAGATTCGGGGGTCTTTGCCTTTTTTGTTTCTATTGAATGCTTTTCGGCTGTACAGCTGGAAAGGGCATTCCTATAGGACTTTAAAGGCAAAGTAGAAAAATGACATAAAAGCCTTGCTTGGATTTGATTGATGCACTCTCATATTTGAAGTTCACTCAGAGCTTTGTGGTAGAAGGCCTGGGTCACTCTATCCAGCACTCTAATGAGACTGTGTATGAACACTTCCAGCTTTGTAGGCCTTGCTTTAATCAAAGATTGGAAAACACTCCTGACTGATAGGCTCCAGAATCAGATCTAAACAGAAAATAACATGCTCGATTTGGCCTCTGAAGGTGGGTTGAGCAAATCTTTGTGATGTATTGGAGCATTTGCTGAGTGCAAGTGCACGTGGGGTGGTTCCTATTTCTGTCGGCAAATACAAATTTTTCACTCAGCAGGCGTAATCAGAGCTAACTCGAGAGGAGAAATAACAAAAACTCAACAGCCCTTAGCAACTCAGCATGGCATAGAGGGATTTAAGACTTTAGCATTTTATCTCCATCAGTATGAAAATGTATGAGAAAATCTGAACTTTGAAAGTGCAAATAAACACATTTAGCGCATTGCAAGCCACTGATTTTACTGGATCTTTTGCTGGCACTTTCAATTCTTTATCAATTTCATTCAAGATTTTCAAATTTCTTAAAACTTGTTTCCTAATTTGCACCATTTATGCAACTGTAGTCATTTGGATAAGCAAAGAATAATGTAAGTAGCACCTCCCAATTGGTTACTAGTGCACAACAATAGTCTGAAGTTTAAAATTGTGTGCTGAATGACAAAAGATAGTGTCATTCACTGATGGGCAAAATTATCCTCATCCTGCATGAGAAATTCTAGAATCCCCAGCAATTACCATTCATAGGAATCTGAAACAGAGATACTTTTTGGAATTCACTTCTGGACTCTTATATACATTTTTTAAAATAATGCAATCATGAAAATAACAAATAAAGATTAAACAGTTTAGCACAGTTATTTTCACCAGCTGCAAAAAGCATGCATATTCAGTGCCTTGTTTACACAGTTTTGTTATAAAGTCTCATTATTTTGTAACTTTCTTGCCTTATTAATGTAATTTCTTAGAAGCAGTGAAATATTAAAACTTATAATATTACTGTTTAATATTAAATCCCATGTCCCTTATCATTATGTCTGAAATACGAGATCCTTCTTAGATTGCTATATACCAATGTTACTCAAGCTTCTGTGGTGCTAAGGTTCTATTAGTGAGGTAACTATGTATTTTATCATCCAAATTTAGGCTTTTAAGAATGAAAAGGCACTATTATTAATAAGGTCAAGGCAACAGACATTATGGATTATCTGGAAAAACCAGACCATATGGTATTTTACCTACAGCAAACTTTCTTTAAGTGATGTAAAAGTGCTCTTAATAAATCTTAGAATGATAACATTTCCATTACGCAGGTTTTATCATTTTTTGTATAGTTAGTCTACAGGGAACTTTGTTTCCACCAGCACTCTAAAGATATTTGGCACTATATTTTGTAGATTTCTTAGCAATTAAAATTTTAGATGTAATTATGTTTGAGAATCCTAAGGAAATGGTAACAACTGGCAAATACAAGCCAAAGTTCTTTTCTCCCTAATATTCAGCCTGACTACTAGAAGGACTAAAATATGAGTTGTTAAAGAGATACTAATTTTGCTCTGACTGAAAATATTTTATTAATAAAAAAAGTGGGCATTAGAAATCCAAATTAAGAGAAGGAAACTAACAGTTCCATATTCTGTATACTGATTTATGTTCTAACTCCAGCTTGTTTTACTTTTTTCCTTAATCACTAGGGTTGTTTATAATTAAACCGAAGACACTGCCAGATCAGAGGATTCTGCCTCCACTTCTTCTATAGGGAGCAGGCATTTACTGCTGTCAGAACTGTAAATTCTGGGATCCAATATTCTAGGGAAATTTCTACTTTCACTATTTCATAGATATTCTCACCTTTTCCCTGGGTCTATTTTTCAGAATACAGGTGAATTATTTGGTGCAAAATAAATTGTCCTGTCTCTCTCTTTTTCCCGCTCTCCTTCTCTCCTTCTCTGCAACAGTTTGAAAATAATAAACCTGGAATAAGGGAATCTTATAAGTCATATAATCCCTTTGACTTTTATATTATACAGTTTGCATAAATGTTTGTATGTATTTCATAAAATAATAGTTTATTGAATAAGTAAATAAGCATAGAACTAAATTAAAAGGTTAATGCAAACATTTCTATGTATACTTATATGAATAATTATGCAAACATGTGTTTGTAAATACATTGATATTTATTCCTAAATTGCTTTTTTTCAACATTGCCATTTATTTTAAAATTGAGAAAAAAAGATTTTAAGTTATTGAGTATTTTCTCAAGATGTCATCAGTTGGCAAGTATTTATGATTCTAAATATGCCAAAATTGTTTTTATTTTTTAACATTTTTGTTTTATGTAATTTTATGTAAAATATCATTTTTTTTCTAACTTGGAAAGTACTAGTGAAAGTAAAATAGTTACAAAAGAGTCACGCTCTCAATAAAATGAGAAAAAATGATTGCATGTCAAAATACCATGGTGTTCAAGAAGATTATGAAGAATATATAAATTTGTTAAAGCCATGTGCTTTCTTATGTTATCATTTCAGCATATTTGAGGTTTTAGTCAGTTGGCACATAAACATACATTAAATGTTAGCATTGAAGTAATTTGGTATAATTATTATTTCTATCTTTTACTATTCCTTTCTTAATTTTCTACCACATTCAATCTAAGTCTAACCTCTGTCCATTCTACCTTCTAAATGGCTGTCAGATAGGGCTACTTCTCTCCACAACCCCTTAAACCAATTTAATTTAGACCACCATCATCTCTCCTACACGAACTCCTTACCTCTAGTTTTGTCCCTCTTCAATCCATTCTCCATATTTTTGTGAGAATAAACTTTCTAAAATGCAAATCTTTGATTATTTCCCTGCTTACAACTGTTTGAATGTTCTCTCTTATTCCCAGATAAAGCTGAACTCATAATGTGGCTAGGAACTTCCTTTATATCCTGGCCTTTGCTAAGCTACCACTCACATACCAGTCCCTTTTCTTTCCTCCATTGTAGTTGATAATTTTTCCTAAACATTCTTTCTTTTTAGCCCCTCCTCTTTTCCTTCTACAATAATTTAGTTCTTTTAATTTATTTATGCCTGTTTGCTACTTCCTCTGAAAACCGTCCATAATTTTTAAAATCTGAGTGAGGCATTTGCCCTATGTGCACCAATAGTTACCTACTCTTACTTTATCATACTTGTCCATTTATTTATCTGAACCCCTGCTATAATGTAAGCTTCATAATATTTTTCACCTCTTTTGTATTATTTACAGTAATAACAAATTAAAATATAGTGTCTAGTACATAGTGTGTATTGAATATTTATGTATCTATTTATTGAAACCTTAACCTCCGTAAGAATTACTTGATATTAAAGATATATACATTCCCATCTTGTTAACCACATATTCTAACACAAGTCTATGTAAAGATCTGGCTTCAATTAGATGAAGTGCTTCAAAAACAAATTCATCATTTGATTTAGAATTTTTAGCAATAAGTTTTTGTTATTTTCTTCTTTTATTACATACGTCTCTCTTTCTCGCTCTGTGGTCCTTGCTATGTTTCAAAGTAAAATATATCATCATAGAACAAACAGCAAGCCATTTCCATGAAATGCTGGGAATGATATTCCAAAACTCTTGAAGGAAGAATACTGCATGAATTTCTATTCTGTATTAGTAGTCATTAGCCAAGACATTTACATTGAGACATTCTTCTAAGTAAAGAAAAAAAAAGAAGCTATGAATATTTATTGTTTCTTTACTGTCACGTGAATGTAATACTCACTATTAATTTTCTAATAAACTACTTTTAAAATCAGGCATCATACTTTATTTACTCTCATACTTCTAGGTCTGAATCTTACTTTATGTGTCTGAATGCTGTTTATACATTTAATTAATAATTTGGTTGTAATATTTTCCTCTCTGCGATTATGACACAATGAAGTTTATAAGAGGAACATATTTAGTATAATATAATAAATGAAATTCATGAAATGAATATAAATATCCCAGATTTCCTTTCTTTTTACTGTAATTATTTTTAAATTTCTAAAATAAAAATGACATGGAAGAAATGAGACAGGAATAAATCTACTTATTTTACAAAGCAAATACTAGAATTAGAGGAAATTTCTAAATTCTGGTCAATTTATCTTTGAAAATTAAAAGAAAAAAATTTCAAATATTGAAATAAATGTCACTTATAATATAAATAAAGGGAATATTGGAAAATACGTTTGATCAGAAAGATCAAACACCAAACAGATTAAGGAACTTGAGACAAATCTGCTTCATCTTGAATATAATTTCCAAGTGTATTTTGTTTACTCACAGTCCCAGTTCCTTTTCTCTTTGGTTCTCACTTTTTGACCTGATTTGAGGAATTGATATGTTTGAGTTAAATTTAATTAGTATTCACAGATGACTTAGAAGTATTTTTTAAAGCGACATTTTTTTCTGTGATGGGACCACAAATGGTTGGCTAAGCATTTCTCTTAAGTGAACAAAATGGCTCTAGTCTTAATGATACAAGGGGAAATTTACATTTCTTTGGCCAGCTTGTGTTCTCTTCCAAAGTGCATAATCCCAAAGCTGCATAATCTGAGCTCCAGACAAGTGTGTCCACTAAATTGTCACATACACAATTTGCACTGTCATCTATGGACAGAGCATAAAGGATGCATTTGAGACCCAGACCAGCAACCTCAAGATAGGTTTTACTGAGTAATCCAATAGTTTGTCTCATAATATTAAATTCTAGAAACTTACAGTTAATATATTTAATTCAAGGTCCTTCTGCTCTATTATTTAATTATATAAATGTTTTAAAGTAAATATTGCTATGCAGATCTGTGGGAGATATCTAGTAGTCTTACACAAACCTCTAGGGATAGTACTATAGGATCAAAAGAGAATTTTAAAGATCTAGTCACCACAGTTTTAGGAAATCCTCTGGAAAGCAGAGATAAATCCACATTTCTAGGCACCACCAGGAATAAAAATCTTATTAAAACACATTTTTCTGTTTTTATTAATACAATCATGTTAGGAAAAGTCAGGGTTGATTTGCTACCATGTCACCTATGTATAGCTTACTTACTAAAATCAAGTGCTTCTGTCTACTTCACTTTTAGTTGTTGAAGTCTGACAAACTAAAATTATTCTAAAAATGTTTTTAAGTGCTTTATATTTCTTCTTATTTGTAGAGATATCGGTTTTCTATTTAATAGTTATATCATTTTTAAAAAAAATGTCCCAAACTGTTTTAGTTTAAACTAGAAATTCAGGATGTTTCCAAAGGTCAATTTGGTTGTGATTGAATTACTCCCCCCTTTTGAAAAAAAACAATATAAAGTAAATAATATTTAAAAAAGTAAATAATACAAACATCATAATAGAATTTGCTTGTATGGGTTAATGAGATAATTTCTTACAAAGCGAACTTGATATTTGTTTGGTAAAGTAGTAGGAATTGGAATCAGAAATCATCAATTTTGTTTTTCAAAACTTTAATTTCTTCTTACTGTTCTTTTTTTTCCTTTTGGAAAAAACAAGTTGTTCTTTTAAATCAAAATACCTTATCAACTGTGTTATAGGATGACACAGAAAAAATAAACTAATGACAAATGAAAGAGCTGCTTACATTTTTTCCTACTAAAATCTTACTAAATATTTCTACTAAAATATTCTACTGCCTTTCAAGATATATTTTAAGTTTTCTCAGTTTCAGGAAAATTGTGGAAAGCAATTAGATTGTGATTGCAAGGGATAAAAAAGATATAAGTGGTAAAATAAAACTTATAACCATTAAATCAGAAAGAGGAGAAACTGAAATAAGTTATTTCCTTTCCAAAGGAAAGAATCTCAATGTTTTTAAATCAAGAAGAAAAAAAAAGCAAAGGTCTAACTGCCATGTAAACTCATTTTAAATGTCATGTCTTATTAGGACCTAATAATCAGAATACCTATTTCCCCCTTTTGCTTGAGCCATCAAATTTGTCAAAATTTTATGATAATTCATTCCATCATTCTTTAGACATTTAAATGACAGACAGTCATAGTACAGGGGAAAAAAGCCTCTGTAATCCTACTCCTCACGTTAAAACTGCCTCCAGAGAGGTTTTAAAATTATTCCATATCATGGCATGAGCAGCCACTAAACTTCTCAATTGCACTTATACTTCCCTGACTTTTTGAAAAATGGCAATAAATTGGCTACCTACCATTCTTGACCTTTTGACTTCCGAACCAATGCTGCCCAACTCTTAGCCTGACTTGTTTAAGTCAGTAGCTCTGATCCTCTCTCAAAGGGTCTGAAGCTTTCTCTCTCCAGAACGGGTAAGCTCCCCCTCTAGTGTTCGCTGCTCATCAAATTATTCCTCCAACAAATAAGACAGAGAACTGCCGGGTATTGGGTTCTCCATAGAAGGACATAGCTTGAAGTGACAGTTATAAGTGTTTAATGGCACAAAGAAAAAAAGGTTAGCATAAATTCTACATTTAAAAAAATATTCTTTCCCTTCGAGCACCTTGAAAGCATCCCAACTGTCTGCCTATGGAACTCTAAGAAATGTTGCTTGTGCTGCCTTGCAAGCGGGATGCGTGGCTGAATAGATAGTATATGTTTGGAAGCTATAAGATGACCTGGAAAAAAAAGTTTTTTCTGTTGGGAAATTTGAAGCTTGGTTATGAATAAATGACTTTTCATCAGAAGCTGACATCTAGGACCTCTTTATTTGCAGTCCAATTACCAATTAAAAACAAAACAAAACAAAACAAAACAAAACAAAACAAAACAAAACAAAACAAAACACAGAATTGGGGAAGGTAGGAGGTTCCAGGCTCCAGCATTTTTTCCTCTGAGAATTTTGAGAAAAATCAGTAAAAGAATTAAATCCCCTTCATTTGCTCTTACAAGGAGCCTGGGTAAATAAGGTCCCATACCCTAAAAGGCTTACCCTTACTATATCTGATACAGAAAGAACTATAGAAAAAGTGCAATAGATGTTAGCGATAGTTTTAAAATGTGTTGGGTTCAAAGGTTAAAAGTTCAGCCACTTTATTAAATCTTGTGTTAAGGTTTCAGTGAGACATAATCCAGAATTTATCATGAATCTGAAAGTAAAAGAAAGAAAAAACAAGAAAGAAAGAAAGAAAGAAAGAAAGAAAGAAAGAAAGAAAGAAAGAAAGAAAGAAAGAAAGAAAGAAAGAAAGAAAGAGAAAGAAAGGTCAAGGAAAAGATGGAAAAAAGTAAAACAGAAATCTGAAATAGTCCTGAAACGCTAAAACTCCACAGTTGGTCATCAAACTAAGATATAAGTTTGTTTATTTTTCATCATTGTATATAATTTTAAACTTAAAAAGAATGCTAGAAAACGTATACCAAATTCTTCAAAGAAGACACAAAGAATTGACTATTTAAGTATTTGCTTCAAACTTTATTTCAAAGAATAGCATATGTCTTGGAATAGGTCATATAAAATTTAAAATTCAGGTTGGAAATACTATGACCACTTAAATTAGCTTTAGCTTTAATCTTCTGAATTTGGGGAATAATGTAAGCCCTCAACTAATAGTTTTCTTAATATAAATGATTTTAAAAAATATAGTTGTTTAACTTTATTCTTGTGTCATAAGTTAACATATACTTCTTTATGATAATACTAAGACTTTTAAAAATGATGATAAGTAAGATGACCTCCTAAACGCAAGAGAGGAACTTTCTTTTAACGTGTTCTGTTTTCATATTACTTCATAATCAAAATTATTCCTATTATCATCATTATTACTAAGAATGTATCAAGGACCTATAGATTATGTAAACATGCATTCTGTAAAAACCCAACTAAACGTTTATTTTTTCATGGTGTCAAAACTAAAATATTCTATTTTGGTCTAATAAAGACCTTAAAATACTTTCTAAAGTAAAGTAAATCATTACTTTAAAATATTTCTTACTTTGTTATTGTTTTTCTCTTTACTGGGCCATTTAAAACTGGATTATTTAATACAGCAACAGAGGAATAATAATGTCTTCAAAACTCTGCAATGTTAGACTACCTTAAGCTTTTCTCATTTTCAATTTTCCTAGTTCTGTGTTTTATTAAATCTCATTTTAGTGCTCTCTTTTTAAAGCTGATTTAAGGGTCTTCTTTAAAAGATCATCATTCATGAACTGATGGGATCAGGTGACTAGGGTCTATCTTTATTTAGCAGGGAACGCTTTGAAGGCTTAAAGGACTAATATGGTCCATGGGTTTATTCAGTTTGAACTTCTTGGATAAGACTGACAGCACGTGGGATAATTATTTCCACTGTGCTGAGGGTTTTTCCAGGTGGACAACTTTTTGCTCTGAACTAGATTGAGATCACGCACACTTCTTTCTGAGCAGTTATTTGACAGGAGTGTCCTTCAAATCACATGTCTCATGCTAGGTTGCATTATGAGACAGTCTTGGACTGGAGGCCAGCACAAATATGAATACTACTTTTTTTTTTTTTTTTTTAATAAATGGTACAATAAGCCATTGGATCAGGCAAACTTCAAACCATAGGTAAAATTCCAAAGTAAATAAAATGCCATATAAAACAGGAAAATCGAATTTTATGAAATGTTCATAGCTCAACTTTTTAGTACAGTTTTCACATCAAAATTTCTGGTATGAAGGAGGTCATAAGTGATTTCAGCTTGACTAATTTAATTGCTAAAGATTATGCAGCACTGCAAAGGACAGATGAAGGGGCACTATCCATCAAAGTGGTTATATAAAAACAAAAAGAAAAATAAGGACAACAACAAAATAAAAGCACAGAATAAATTTAACTACACAGAACCCTGAGGGTCCTTATAATTTGGACTGATTTATAATAGAATTACAAAATATAAGAACCATAAGGGACTTTAGAGATGATCTCATCTACTTTCATCTTTTGCCAAATCTTAGGTCCGGGAAAACTTAGAAAAATAAGTTGCTTGCTTAATATGTGACTACAAAGTACAGAACAGAGCATTGCATCTTGATCGTTGGGTTTTGATTACACTGTTCTTTTCACCAAGAGAGCTTCAGTCATTCCCTGAAGTTATATAGGGGTGATTTCATAGAAATAGGAAGGAAGAGATATTTTTTAAAAGTTTGGTACAGTAGATGTGAGTTATTCAAGGAGTAAATATTTAGGGATGAGGGAATTTAAATGTTTGATGGAGGTAGTAAAGGTACTTGTTACATTCTTAAGACTCATGATCTTGGAATTTACCTTCACTAAAAGAACAACTAGTAAGATAAAATTTGTTATTGAGACTGGGAATTGAAGAACAAATAATAGTTGTTTGAAGAGTGTATACTTCTTAGCAAATATATTGGAAAAGTTTATTAAGGTATCTACTTATTAGGCAAGTCTATAACAAATCTACAGTCTAGGCTCTAACAAATGCATAAACATGGTTCTTATGAATTATGGAGAAAACTTTGGTCAAGTGGGCTCATTTATTTTTAGAATACATATGCATTCATTGATTTGTTAATCAACAGAAATTCCACTGGTGATGAGATAAGAGTAAACTGTTTAATGGCTTTTTAATGATAAAAGTAAGTTGAAAAGAAAGAAGGAAGAAATATAGGGTGGGAGAGAGGGAGGGAGGGAGGGAGGGAGGAAAGGAAGGAAGGAAGGAAGAAAGGAAAGAAAGAAGGAAGAAATATAGGGTGGGAAGGGAGGGAGGGAGGGAGGGAGGGAGGGAGGGAGGGAGGGAGGAAAGGAAGGAAGGAAGGAAGGAAGGAAGGAAAAGAGCACCAGCACTATTTTCATCCTTAGCTCTGTCATCCTAAGTGGCAGAAGAAATGAAGGTCCTGTTTCACCATAATAAGACAGTCTCTCAAATCAATTTTCTGATCCCCAAAGTGATTAACAAAGTCATACTTCTCACCAGAAAAGTTAGGTAAAATAATCAGATTTTAATTTTTAAATAATTATAATTAGTAAGCAAGGATTAATCATTATTATCTCACTTATGAAAACATATCTTTCTTATCTCAGTTGGATTTTTATAGTTTCACCAAATTCATTCTCTCATGTTTCTATTATATATTTGTGATTAGATTAGAATAATATTAATCTAGTATATATGCATAGAAAAAATAATTGAAAGTATATATATTAAAACATAAACAGTAGTTATGTATTGGTACTGTGAAATTATGTTTTCTAAACTTTTTCCAATAAACATATATTTATTCTAATTTCAAGTCAACAAATACATACTTTTCATTCTAACTTTGATCTGTCTTACATGTTGTCATTATAAAAGAAAATTAATATCTATTGAAAAGGACACAAAAATCAGAAAAGCATGGAAACCAGCAGAGAACAGTGAGAAGGAATGATATTTTTATGCAAGTGAATATTTATTGAGTGCCTGTATGTGTCTGGAACTGTTCTCAGAATTTGGGATATAACAGTAAACAAAACTAATAAAAAGTTTTGCTTTCATGGAGTTTAAATTTTAGTGGAAACCAACTAGAAAGCATTAGGAAAACAAGGAAGTTTATGAAGATGAGACTAGAAGTTTGCCCATGAAGAGATCCTTGTCAACTGTGTATGTGGCAGCAAGAAAAGTCTTAAAAATACAAAAAGATGATGAAGAAAAATTAAATCTCTTTTGAAGATTTTGGTGGTAGTTTTGAAAGCAGTTTAAGTAGGAAAAAAATCTAGATTTTATTAAAAAATGATCGTAAGTATAGATGATAACTTTCAGAGTTTGAAGTAAAGACGGACACTTACTTGTAGGGAGCAGTAGCTTCAGACTGTGGTTCATTGTTCTCACCGTGCTGCTGAAATATACCAACTAAGTAAGAAAAAAAGAGTATTGTTGGTATTTATATCTAAAACAAAACTCATGACTTAGAGATTGTTCTTTAATATAGGAACAAACAACATAGACATTAAACATGAATCAAATTCCTTTGAATCAACCGCAGTTAGTAGAAATTGGTAGTCCACATGGAAAACAAGTTATAGGCATTCTAGAATTTGATAATCTTGATCATCTTGTATAACTTTTATTTATTTTAAGAACTCAGTTCACTCATTGTCTTCATTTGAAGGCCTTCTTTGTTATCCTTGTCCTTTCTTGCTCTTTTCTTCTTTGCTCTATTAGGAACCTAATTCTGCGCTTTATTTAGATACTATCTTTTTCAACACTCTGCCTCAGCTATAGATTTCCTAATCCTATTTAGCCAGAAAATACTTAAGAGAAATAATTATATCTTTCTTTTCTGCATCTATAGCACCCTGTTCTTGGTGTCTGGCACCTAGTAGGCTCTCAATAGAGTAGTTTCATAAATGAAATCACTGGAGTAAAGATTAAAATCAAAGAAAACTTTGGCTTTCCAGTCTTCACTCTACAGATTGCTTATTATTTTGTGGATACAGCAATAAAATTTCCATGATAGTAAACATTTTTTCAGGGTGAAATGATGTTTTCTAAATTGGAGCTACATATGGAAATTATGACTCAACTTCAACTCTAAAATTCTATAATAATTGTAATACTAATGAACTCTACAATATCAAAATTACACATCTTTTAACAAGTGTCTCTCCAAATAATATATAGGATACTAACTTAAGCATTTTAATATCATTATATTTTCAGTGTTATATTATCCAGTTCATGCCATTCACTCGCTGAATATTTAAGGAATGTTTTGAAAGCACAATAGTAATTGAACATTTTTTTTCTGCATGAAGTTTACATATTAAGATAAGAGGAAGATGATAAAAAGAAAATGTGGTAAAAATGCAATGGAAGAAGAAAACAACAGTAAGGGAGTTAGAGAATGTTAAAAAAGGTTAATATTTGAAGTTTCTGTATGTCATATGTATGTTGGACTATGTGGCTAGTCACCAAGGCTCTGCCTTTGTTCATGCAAATGTTATTCTGTACAGACAACAGTATGTCAAGTTGTTCTTCCTTAACTTTTTTCTAGAATTTCAATCCAAGAATATCATGGTTAAATTTCAATGTGTTTTCAATTTTATATTTGATGCTACCCATGTTGCTACTGCTTGTGTATTCTGTTGTTGGTTATTCTCTAATCATATTCAGGCCAATATAATTTGTAGTAGAAATGACTTTTATAAGATTTTAGATCAGTGAAATGCACAGAAAATACTATGATACTTAGAGAAATAATGGGAATAATGAAGAAAAAAGTAAAGAGGGTATAGGATGTCCCCAGAAATACTTAGGAAAAATAGAGCAGATGATTTGTTACAAAACTTACACTTTCAGCAAGAAATCAGGTAAATTATACAGGACTTAAAACATAATATTATGCACACATCTGTACAAATTTGACCTAATTGAAGAAACAAAAGGGGATACTATTGCAAATTAGTCATTCTACTTCCAGTAAATTCTATCAACCTTAGACTGGAAATACAGTCAATGGCATTTAAGTAGGAATTAAAAGAAAGAGAACCAACCATGACATAATTATAGAGGCATAGCATTTCAGAGATAAAATAGATCTTAGAAGAACACTTAGATAAATCCTTAACTGTACAGATAAAACTGAATTGAGGGGAATTGTTGAGTACAAGACCACCTTGCTAGAGAGAAGATGTGAATAACGCTGTCAATATAGATTTTAACATATGCTTAGCTCTGTTACTTCTCTCATACATCTTATTACATCATATGAATGTGAATTTCTTGATTGCAGGAGTCATCTCACACATGCCACTGAAATCCTGCTGTTTAGCACACAAGTATAATAGTTCTATTATAAATGCTTGATTACTGCCTTGCTGGCTGAATAAACAAGTGAATATATGGTCAACTCTATGCAGACTATGATGTCAGGAAGCCAAAAACAGAGCATCTGATAAAACTCTACTCAACTTTTGGAAAAATTTTCTCAAACTTTAAGACATAATGAAAAGAATTGCCAGTTCAATCTTAATCCAAATAAAAATGGAGTTAAAATTATTGAGTGCAAAGCATGTACCAAACCATTTTACTTGTATTAAGTTGATTTCCACAACAACCCCTCAAGAGACATATCCTCAGTGAAAAGAAAAAGTAACCAAGCCTGAGGGAAATTAAGTAAATTGCCCAAAGTAATGCAGCTTGTAAAAGCAAAGCTAGATCTGAGTGCAACTGTGGCTGCATGTACAGACAATGACCTTTCTGTTTTTTTATTCTCCCTTCTGTTGAAACATGGTTTAGAGAAGTGGTGTTTAAAAACCTAGGAGGGTGTGATATTATTAACTTAGAATTATAACAGCTATGGAAAGGAACATGAACATAATTTAACCTAGACTTTAGGGAAACACATTTCAAAGAGGTTGAGAGAGAAGAGGCTTGATTTCATGGCCATCTATTTTAAAATAGAAGATGGCTTCAGTGTTATAAAAGACTCTGAAATATGAAATTAACAGTAAAATAACTGAACTGCCTTCTAAATCTTGGCTTTGTCACTTACTAATATATGATCTTGAAGATATGACCTTTCTATACCTCATTTTCCTGATTTGTAAAATAGTGATAACAGCAATACTCTTCTTTATAAGGAAATGAGAGAATTATATGAAATATAATTATAAAGGAAAAGTGTTTAGACTAAAGGTTGGTACATTGTAGACATTTAATAAATGTTAGCTATTACACTGAAGATGAAGAAATGCAAAAATGATTCCATGACAAAAGATACAAGATCAAACAAATAGCAGCAGAGAGAAGGAACGAGTTAAGACAGCATGGGACAAAGGTCAGTGGAACCAATTGGGACTGAAAGTCAATTCTTTTTAGGGGCAGAGTTGTAGTAGCAGCCTCATTTTTTGAAAAATAAAGTGAATCTGGAAAAGTTGAATGCAATTTGCCTTGGCTTTGAGTAGCATTAGTGGTTTGGTTTGTGTGGCCATAGGCTTTTCAGAGAATAAAATGATCAGGAATCAAAAAAAAGTTAAAATCTGAGAAAAATTAAAATTCACAGGATTAAATGTAATAAAAATCAATGTAAAGGTCTCCAGTTAGTTTTAAGAAGTCAAAATAATATAGAACAAAAGCTGGTATTTGTTTATTAAAATTTATTAAAAATTATCTTTAATTTATAATACCACTATTTAATATGTATATTGTATATTTATTTACATGTTTGTCTAAATGTGTACTTACTAGAACATATTTCCAGATACCAGGCAGCTCATGTGTCTTATCTTCAGATGTCCACAATGTGCTTAGCACAGTGACCAGCACATAGCAGTTACTCCAGAAATATTTTATAACAAAAGTATTGATTTTTAAAATAAATTCCCTTTACCTTACCTTTGTGGGATAAATTATGTAACCTATTAAGCTGCTGAGTCTTCATCTTTAAAATTGTTATAATAAATGAGATAATATACATACAATGCTTGGCCTGGTGCCTGGCACATTGTAGCTTCTCATAAACACTAATTTTATACTTCCTGCTCAGTGCTGCTGTGTAAACAATATATCTCATACCTTGAATAGACATTTCCTGGTATGGAATGACAGAGGACTGGTCTTCTTTAAATAACATGCTTCATAGATTATGTAACCTTTTAAATATTTTATCTTTCTTAGAACCTTCTAAATTATTTTATAATGAAACTTATTTTTACTATATCTTTAATAATATATTGACAGAAATTTTAAAGAAATTTAATTATATTAAATTCAATAAGCACTTATTGATCTTTATTACTTTATATAAAGATAATAACATCTCTGTCTTCAGAGACAATGTGGTCTAAGTGAGGGGACTTAGATTAAATAGCTACATTATAAGGAATATATAAAAATGTAAAGAGGGCTTCTAGTCATCATTATTTTCAGTATACAATTTTTTTTTAAAAGTTGATATTATGCTCTTAAGACATCAATTTTAATACTAATAATTGTATATTTAGTTTCCTTTGGTTAGACAAAAGCACTACAAAGCAGTAAAACAAATCACAAGGGGGTATTAAGCTGTTTTTTTTTTTTTAACTTTAACTCCAAATGAAAATGATTATATTTGAGACATGCATTTAAGAAATTGATGAATCATAAGGTCAAATTATCTTTAAAACAGAATCAAATGACCATTGAAATCTCTTATGAAAGACATTTGGCTTAGAAAATTGTTTTCTTTTATTTGAGACTCAGCATTTATACATTTACTGTTTTAAAATTACTTCTAAAGATTATCTTTGTATTATAATGGGATTGTTGTGCAAATATAGCTTAGTATATAAAATGAGAGCTATTATGGTGTCCCTTATGGTTCCATCATGATCCATAAAGAGTCCTCACAGGTCTCTGTGCAGTCTGCCCTCTGGTGCCTTAGGTCTATGTTGCCACAGTCACATTTTCCTGTTTATCATCCTTGAAGTACAAATTCTGAGCTCAAAAGGAGACTTGATAGATGTAACTAAATTCAATTTAAGAAAATTAAATACTATCAAAGGCTGATTTTGAAAGGCTTTCTAGCATTAGAAAACAAAACAAAAAATAATATACCTTGGAATGCCAGTTGAACATAGTTCTCATTATCAGGAAAAAAAGCATGGTATGCCAGAAACATTTTCAATATGATGAAGTTAACTTTTGCAAGGTTTATAAATTGATTTTAGAATTTCCAAAGATCAGAGTTTCTATTGGAAAAATGATCTGTACAATAAATACTCTTAGTAATGAATGCAATCTTCATTATTTCACAGATTCCTTAGGGAAAAAACAACAACAACAAATTATAGCCTAGTGTATTTTTTAATTCTTATAGATACTTTTGAAAATTCAACCAAGATTCAAATAAAATCTACTTACTGACTCTATGCTACATGCAAAATTTCTTTTTTTAAGCTTGGTGGCCAAAACTCATACTTTAAATAATTATAAATTCTAGGAAAGGAAAAGCATATATTGAAACTCTAAAATATAGCTTAAAGTTCATAGATGATGGAAATTTATATTATTAATCTAAATAAGCTCGTAGATTTTATAAAAGACATCTTCATATTCCAAATTGATATTTAAAATGTGATCTACAGTTTTATTTTAACCTGAAATGATCAAAATCAGGCTACTTAATACTTCATTAGTTATGATTCATTAAAGAAGATATCTAAATTCAGAATCTACTGGTTGAATATATGATAATAGCTTATATTTTTATTGTAGTAATAATTTATAATAAATCGGTTTTTCCATATGGAATATTATTTATATAATTAATGCTAAACAAAATTCACATCAAAGCAAAGTTTTGTGTCTTGCAGAGGAACAGTTGGCATCTTTTAAAAAATATACATATAGCATTAGAGACCCCAAAATCTGAAAATTATACATTAAAGTTTTATGAATTAATTTGTTAATTGGGAAAGTAGACTTATGGTTGAATTTAGTGATGAGCTATATTGAATTGCTTGCACATTAGCCCATATGTCTTTGATGATATCAACCTCAGAAATGTATCATTTTAAGCAGCAAAGACAGCAATTATAGAAGATATCAAATTACAAAAACTGAGCAATTAGGGCATGATTCAGTGTAGGTATGGGATTTTATAATACTTTCTATCATATCTCTTTATAATAAAATATTTTAACCTTTTTCAAAGATCTCTAGTTTAACTGAATCCCCCTACCAGATATGCAAACTAGAGCCATGCTATTCATTTTGGAATAATGAAAAAAAGGAAGTAATAACGTGTTGTGTTAAACTCTACTGTTCCAATTCATTTCAATGAGAATCAGTCAATAAAAAGTCCCTGTTTCAGCAAAGGCTGGAGAAGAAACAAAAGGACTTAATGAAATGATCTGTTTACAAAATGCTAAGTGAGGGTTCTATGAGAAAACAGCATTAAATTCAATTTTGGTCCCTTAATGCAATTTAGTAAATCTCTTATGCTCCCAGTTTTTGCTTGTCTTTTTTTTTTTTCCCTCCTTGTAAAAAAACTGAGGTATTGTGGTCTTACTTTTCTTAATGTTAATTTTTTTCTATAAAAGAAGCTATTTAACTTTTTTCTTTTTAACTTTGCTACAGTATTTCTAAATAGCTCAGAAGAGATAAATCAAGGCCTGAACTGTAACCTTACACTTATATACTTGTTAAATGACTTTTTTACAGTCTGTTATTGCTAGAAATTGGATTGCTTTTAAACTAATGCTGTCTGGCGGGCAAAAGTGAGTGAAACCGCAAAGCCTGGAGGAACACTAATTACTTGTTTTAATTAGCAGCAACTTTCACTAGAGTATAATCTCCCTACAGGCCACTTTTTGGTAGGTGTGGGAAAAAAAATCATGTAGGAACAAACTGATAATCTCTTACTTGCCCCTAAATGAGGGCAGAACTCTGCTTCTAGTGTAGACATATCATTCTGTACAAACCCCTAAACCCTCGGGGAACAGGGTCTACCAGGCGAGGCTACCCAATTCAAAGATCTTTAGCAATCAGTTGCACAATAGAGCCCCTTATTTTATGCTACTACATCATAAAAGTGGTCCTTTTGTTACATTTCCATCCTGAAAGGGTCTTAATCCCTTTCTTTTCAAACCAGTCTATGGCAAATTCCACTGGGACATCCCATTCGCCACAAGGACTGAAATGGCCCACTCCAAAAGCAGCATGCGAAGCTTTGAGCCTTTTTTCCCCCTGCCACTCTCCAGAGAACATTAAATCGTACTTTTCATTCCCTTCACCATAGGGGGAACCCCCTTAATGATGACAGAGAGAGAAAAATTCCATCACACTGTCCTATGGTACCATTCTGCTGTCAAGCAGGCGTTTCCCTGGACAGAGAATCAAACATGGCTTCCAGCAGGTGAATGGTGCAGAAGGTCGCAGGCAGCCAAATGCAGAGGTTACACGTGAAGGAAGCACAGGTTCCCACAGCAAATTAAGTCATCTGTGAAGCCTTCTCATTTCCCAGTGACTAAATTTATGACTGCTCTAAAGGGTCATCATTGCTTGCATGCACGTGTGCTTTAATGAAAGTATCTTAGAGTTTAGAAAAGCAGGATCATCCCAATTAAAAACACATGCATGAGCTACATGTTAAAAAATGAATGAAATAGTCAAATGTTTTACATATTTTTTAAAAA
>NW_011888792.1:10684132-10702108 GCF_000151845.1 Pteropus vampyrus | reverse complement strand
ATCATATCTCTTTATAATAAAATATTTTAACCTTTTTCAAAGATCTCTAGTTTAACTGAATCCCCCTACCAGATATGCAAACTAGAGCCATGCTATTCATTTTGGAATAATGAAAAAAAGGAAGTAATAACGTGTTGTGTTAAACTCTACTGTTCCAATTCATTTCAATGAGAATCAGTCAATAAAAAGTCTCTGTTTCAGCAAAGGCTGGAGAAGAAACAAAAGGACTTAATGAAATGATCTGTTTACAAAATGCTAAGTGAGGGTTCTATGAGAAAACAGCATTAAATTCAATTTTGGTTCCTTAATGCAATTTAGTAAATCTCTTATGCTCCCAGTTTTTGCTTGTCTTTTTTTTTTTTCCCTCCTTGTAAAAAAACTGAGGTATTGTGGTCTTACTTTTCTTAATGTTAATTTTTTTCTATAAAAGAAGCTATTTAACTTTTTTCTTTTTAACTTTGCTACAGTATTTCTAAATAGCTCAGAAGAGATAAATCAAGGCCTGAACTGTAACCTTACACTTATATACTTGTTAAATGACTTTTTTACAGTCTGTTATTGCTAGAAATTGGATTGCTTTTAAACTAATGCTGTCTGGCGGGCAAAAGTGAGTGAAACCGCAAAGCCTGGAGGAACACTAATTACTTGTTTTAATTAGCAGCAACTTTCACTAGAGTATAATCTCCCTACAGGCCACTTTTTGGTAGGTGTGGGAAAAAAAATCATGTAGGAACAAACTGATAATCTCTTACTTGCCCCTAAATGAGGGCAGAACTCTGCTTCTAGTGTAGACATATCATTCTGTACAAACCCCTAAACCCTCGGGGAACAGGGTCTACCAGGCGAGGCTACCCAATTCAAAGATCTTTAGCAATCAGTTGCACAATAGAGCCCCTTATTTTATGCTACTACATCATAAAAGTGGTCCTTTTGTTACATTTCCATCCTGAAAGGGTCTTAATCCCTTTCTTTTCAAACCAGTCTATGGCAAATTCCACTGGGACATCCCATTCGCCACAAGGACTGAAATGGCCCACTCCAAAAGCAGCATGCGAAGCTTTGAGCCTTTTTTCCCCCTGCCACTCTCCAGAGAACATTAAATCGTACTTTTCATTCCCTTCACCATAGGGGGAACCCCCTTAATGATGACAGAGAAAGAAAAATTCCATCACACTGTCCTATGGTACCATTCTGCTGTCAAGCAGGCGTTTCCCTGGACAGAGAATCAAACATGGCTTCCAGCAGGTGAATGGTGCAGAAGGTCGCAGGCAGCCAAATGCAGAGGTTACACGTGAAGGAAGCACAGGTTCCCACAGCAAATTAAGTCATCTGTGAAGCCTTCTCATTTCCCAGTGACTAAATTTATGACTGCTCTAAAGGGTCATCATTGCTTGCATGCACGTGTGCTTTAATGAAAGTATCTTAGAGTTTAGAAAAGCAGGATCATCCCAATTAAAAACACATGCATGAGCTACATGTTAAAAAATGAATGAAATAGTCAAATGTTTTACATATTTTTTAAAAAAATAAAAGCTTCATATTTTTAATAATTTAAAAATAAAAGCTTAATCAATAGATCGAATGTGGGTATATGTCTAAAGTACAGGTAGAGGTTTTGGGAAATAGTCACATTTTTTTCCTTGATTAAAAAAATACTTTAACTTTTATATTAAAGATACTAAAAAAACTCCACAATATTATAGTTGTGCAATGCTATATAAATCTTGATTACTGTACTATAGTTTCCTATAGAGCTTGAGATATGTTTCATTTTAAAAAATCAAAGCTGACTTAATATAACTTTTTTTATAAAATAAAATGTGTGGAGTAGTAAATTAGTAGATTTCATTGTATTTAATAATATGCACTTGATTAATTTAATTCAAATTAAAAATAAAATTTTCTCATAAATTTTACCAGTATTTAATTTTTTTATTATTTAAAGTACCTTTTTAATTATAGTGTAGTTCCTGCTCCAAAGATGAGATTGAATAGAATCTATAAAATAGATTCCATTTTATATAAATGATTCAGAGACTTGTCTAATAAACTTTCACAAATGTTGATTTTTTTCCAATTACAAATAATGATATAATCATAAATATTTCCTTGACCTGATTATGATTTTTAAAAATTAGACGTTGGATATTTTTGTTTATTTTATTGATTAATAATTTAGGAGAGGCCTTAATTTAAAAGCTCCCCTCCGCTTTACAGGTATACCTTCTTACAAAGTTACTTATAAATTATTACATATTATAAAAAAAGGTTTTATATATATATAATTTCATATAGTAATATCATGTACACATTTATCTCATACTCAAGGATTTAAAAATTTCTGAATTGCAAAAATAAACTTAATAAATAATACCAAACTCAAAATCAAGTACACCAACTCTATAATACAACAGATATTTTATTTTGCTATTTTTAAATCACTTAGGTGGAGAAATTTTCCCATGCTTGGTTATTTGAAATATTAAGGGGAAAAAACCCTTCTTAAATGTTTACATAATAACTCTCCTTTGTTACTATAGAATTTTTCTCCGTGAACTTTATTTTAGCATGCATAAAGATACCTTTAGTTACTGTTTTGTGAAAAATAATAACTCACAAAGCATTTTTACAAAATCATTGAATCCTTGGTCTGGGGTTTGTTTTCTTTAATGGCAGGCTTGTGGTTCAGCTGTGTTCAGGGTCCAGCATTTTGGAGGGCTGGGATATACAGTGCATGAGATAGTAAAAAGAGATCTGAATGAGTAAAAGTAAATATCCTGAATAAAGGAGCAGTAGAAAGGAGCTTTGTGAGCAAGGGGTGTTGCAGTAGAGGAGAATGGGTGAGGGTGGGGCTGCCCAACTCTTTGTTTCCCTTCACAGCAGTGCCTCTGAGGGATCTGCATTGTGCCATGAATGAACTGACCATTTCTCAAACAGGCTAATAGCCACCCCTGTAAGCACATTTAAACTATCAACCCAAATATTTAGAGTTATTTGGGACTCTTTTTTTTTTATTAATTAGTGGCTACCTACCTACCATTCTCCCATTTTCTCTATGTTCTTTTTTCCCTAATACTTATAAGACATTCAAAAACCATGGCTGAAAGCTATGCCTGGGACTTTATGCTGATTAATTAAGCCTTAAAAAGAAAAGGTTTATTTTGTAAGATTTATGCGCTGTGTAGAGAACCTGCACATCAAGTGAGATACAGACTCAACCACAATGTATTCTAATTTTAAAGTTTTAATTCTTAAATAGAATGACTTTTTGAGTACAGTTTTATTTTGTTTGCTCTTACGTGGGAAAAGGAAAGCCAGCCATGTCTGAAGAAGTATCTTCAGAATCTACATACCACAGGCGAAGGAAGTTGACTAAGTACAGGTTGAAAAAAGAAACGAAACAAGACAAAACAATAATAAAGGAAACAGCACCCCCTCCCCCCAATAAATATCAAGATATTTGTGTTTTATAACCCTAAAGATTCTCTAGGTAGGTGATTTGATAGGAAATAAAACTTGAATATCCAGGAAAGACACAACTAGAATTTTCAATTATCATTAACATTTCATTATTAACTTTTTTCAGTGTTGTGACTAGTGATTAGCTTCTTAGGGAAAAACCATTAATAAAATGACTTATTTTAATTACTGAAAATCTAAGTATAGAATATACTTGTACTTTATTATTACTTATACTACTGTATGTACATATATATTATGTAGCTGATAACTTATTTAATAAGACCTTAAGGAAAGGATAAGTCTTTCTTCTGAGGTAACAAGTGATAAAACCATAAAAAATTTTAATTATTGACTTTTAAAGCAAACATTTATTTTTTGACTCAAAACACTTTCAGTAATATATAAGACAAAACTCTGAAGGTGCTGGTATACTTACTATTTTGGTAATTTAATTCTTTTTATTTTTGAAGAATATTTGTCTTTGACTTTAAAATATAAATGCCAAAACAAAGATAATATTATATTTGAGATGTGATAATATAAATAAATATTTTACTTATTAGTAATTACAGTTTCATCAGTACATAATATGGATTCTGGTTATACAACTGTGTTTGAATTATAAGGATTAATTAAGCTGACATTTATTGTTTCCTTTTAGTATATATATTTTATTTCAGTGAATATCTTATTTATATTTTTAAATAATTTCCAGAATTATGGAACTCCAAAAATTACTTTAGAAATTGTTTAATATAGATTTCCCACTAGGTTATTTTTTTTGAATGGACAATTTTATGCCCAGATCTAGGCTAGACAAGGTTGAAGCTTCGGATGCCCTTTTAATACATCTTTAAAGGAAGTACAAATAAAAAATGTGAAAGAATTCTGCAATCCAAAATGTAAATTGTAATTATAGAACATTGTTAAATATTATAAGGAATAGCAAGTTGTATGAAACAAGTTTGCTTACCTCTAAAAACTCAAAATATAGAAAGGAAGAAGTTAGACATAATCTTAAGTAAGTATGCTGGTTCTTTTGACTGAAATACAAAGATCTATGGAGTATTTTTTATTATGTGCTGGCTATTACTCTAAGGGTTTAACTTGAATAATATCATTTATTTTTTACAACAGCCCTGTGAAATAGTTTCTGTTTCTCCCACTTTGCAGGTAGAGAAACTTTAAAAGACTTTTAAAAAGCCAAAAATACAAAGTTACTAAATGTTGAAGAATGGATTTTAGTGAAGGAAGTCTGACTCTGGAATCTATAACCTTATCCACTATTTGAGACTAAAATATTCTGTACTTTTCCTGGAAGTCCCCAAGAATGTGCAAGCAAATGTGGAGGTCCTAACTCCTCCAGATGAAAAACACATCAAGTATGAATTAAACAATAATACAATTCAAAATGTTTGTTTCCAACTTGTTCATTTAGAACTTGAAATGGGTTTTCACACAGACATGCTATTACATATTTATTTTCTAGTTCACAAAAATCTGTTTCACTCATGGTTAGGATTTTCTGTGCTAAACTTATGGATTAAATTTGCCGTTCTTTATGTCCAGTGTATATTTTGTGCCACATCAAAACATTGTATCATGATTATTAGGTGCACATATTCTAACAAAAGAACATGGAATTATTGAATCCATTATGATTAGTCCTATAGTAATACTATTTGCATAGTGTTCTAGGAGTATAGAAAAGTGTGGATTTGTTCTGAATGGCAAATTTGAGAAGACTTCAAATTATAAGTGTTATTGATATTTAATCTGGGACCTAAAAGATAAATAGGATTTGACAGGTAAATAAGAAAGAAAAAGATGTTCCTGTTTTCATATTCCAGATATTCATGTAATAATGTGTATTCTAGGAATAAAATTCCCATTATTTTTTTTATGTCCCTCAAGGGTAGGGCTATGATTTCCGATCCTTCTTCATGCAGAATTCAGCACTGTATTAGAATGTGTGAATATTATTTAGGTTTTATACATGGCTGCAAATTCTTTAACACTTCTCAATGGAGAAGTGGGGTCAGTATCCCGTCCCTTTCAATTTGGGTGACCATGAAACTACTATGAATAATAGAGTATGCAGAAAATTATACTATAAGACTTCTGTGGCTATTTCACAGAAGGCCATGGTGCTTCTGTCTTATTTGCTAGTACAGAACACTTGCTCTTGGAGCTGTAAGCTGTCATATAAAATGTCTAACCAGAGGCCTCTCCATATTAAGAGGATCCATTCAAGATTCCCAGCTGAGCCCTGCCTTCTATCCATCCTCAACAAGGTGATAGAAAGATGAGTGGAGCCATCTTGGACTCTAATGACCAGCCCATCCATCAGCTGAATGTTACCAAGTGACCCACAACCACGCCACATGGAAAAAAATAGGATCACCTAGCCAGGCTCTATTCAGTCTTATCCCTCTCTTCTCTCCACTGGAATTATTGAGTGAATGAATAAAAGATGGAATTAAAGAGAGGGGCTTTAACATTAAATAAATAAACAAAAAATAAATCGTTATAAATGCTATGAAGTAACTTAAGGGAGTGTTACGAAAAACAGATATTAGGAGAATCTACTCTAGATTAGGTGCTCAGGGAAAATTTCTCTTCAGAAGTGAGATGAAGGATGAGAAGGAGCAAGCAGGAGAAGATTAAAGGAATGAACTTTCTAATAAGAAAGAACAGCTATGTGGTAAATCCATACAATATAAAAGAGCTTGGACTATCCTAGAAACTGATGGAAAAAGAAATAACCATTATAACTGAAACATAAGGTGCAAATAGAAAAACGGCTCAAAATGGTTTTGGATATGTGGCTCAAGAGCCAAATTGTAGAGGAAAATTCCTTTTAAAGAGATTGGATTTAATCTCAAATTCCATGGGAAGCTATGTAAATTCCTTACAGGTATTAACTATTATTATTTCTACTTCTATTGTAAAATATTTATCAGATCGCTATACTACAGTGTTACATTTATAATAGCAATACATTAAAATTTTAGTATTTTTTTTGTAGAAGTTAATTTTGAATTTTGAATTCCAAAACCAAAGGCATGTTCTCAGCAGAAAGAGTAGTGTCATTTCTTCCTAGAATTTGTACCAGATGGTAACTCCTAAGCAGCCTCTAGAATCTACAATGGCACAGAAGTTAAGTGTAGGAAAAAAAAAAGCTCAAGGGGAATAGAGTTGAAGTTCTGTTTCAAACAATGGAGAAAAAACACTTTTCCAATGGTCATAGTGAGGGCTATAATAGTACTTCTCATGGCATTTATGAGGCTTACATAAAATAATTCATATGTTTTACTCATGACATGGTGTAGAACATACTGAAGTTTTAATAAGTGTTAGTTATTATAGTTATATTTGAGGTGTAAAATCACGGCAAGTCAACTTTTCTCCTGAAATGATACAATGGATGCTTACAAGTTGAGCATCCACATGTCTAGTATTCCTTGTCAATAGTAGCCATTTAGTTCAAAAGGGTAACTTTTCTGTTATGTGCAATATACCAGGTTGTCACTAAATAGAACTATTATTTTGAGACCGAACTAATTAACTAATTTTATAAATAAGCTCGAATAATAAACAACACAAAATTTTATTGCTTCCAAAGGACGTTTTTACCTTTATGTAAAATTGCATGCCATCTTCAGTAAAGTTTGAATCCTCAATTATTCTTACATCTAGCCCTCTACCGCTATTATAGTAATTTCGATCTTTAGCCTATTCCCTTGATCATTATTTAAGCAATTCCATCACAAGGTATTTTGTTCTCAATATGTGCCCAGCATTGTGCTAGGAGGGACTGACTATATCATTCAGAGTCCAGCCAGGAAACAAAAACCACACAGTAATTTGAACAGGGAAATTTTAATACAAGTGATTGTTAACTATCAAAAAGGATTTAAAAACCTCTAAGGCTAAAGAAAAAGCAGATGCAGAAAGCAACTACTCTATTTAGGGTCGACAGGGAGTGAATAAGAAAGAAGGAAGAAGAGGAACACCCCTCCCTGTCAAATGCAGAGATTCAGACCTTTTTGGAGAAAGCATGACTGACACGAAAATGATGGTGCTTAAACTTGCTGACATGAAAAGTGTCATTCTTAGCTGGCCCCCTAAGAATGACCTGCATGGGGGCTGAGAAAAATGCTCCAAGGTAGGGTAGATTTAACCTTATCTTTAGGAATGTCCCATTGAATGACTGAGAAACCTGCTGGAGGATTCAGTTAGGCCAGAGCTGGTTCCTACAAAAAGCTTGCCAAGTGTCCAAGAAAACTGCCAGAGGGTGTAGGTAGACTGGTCCCTATGAAAGAGCTGCTTTTCTTTTCAGCCCCATCTCCTAACCAAGCCTCATATCAAGTCAACTAGCAAAGAAGAAATGTTTGCAGAGTCCAGATATAGTTTTACAAAGTGGGGCAAAGAAAAATATATTTAAAGCTGAGAAGCATTAATGTGATAACTAGCACAGGGAATCAGAGTAACAACAAGGTCCCCATATTCCATTAGCTCAGAAACTACGTGGACAGAGACAAAAAAAGTAAATATTTATAACAGATTTGGATAAGTGCTATGATAGAGGTGTAAAATGTTCATAGGAATATAGAGAAGGTCACTTAATCTATCCTAGGGAAATGGAAGAAAGATCATGGAAGAGCTGACACTTTGACCAAGTTTCAAAGAATGAGTAGACATTAGCTGAATGGGGCATGAGTGAAGAGGAGAAAACTTTCTAGATACAGGAAGCAGCAAGGGCAAAGGGTAAGAGTGAGCTAGGGCATTGCTCATATGATGGATTATAAATTATATAAATTGCAAAATATGGCAAAAATGACCTAATGGGTAAGCATGGGCTAGATCACTAATTAATCATTCTTTTGTTTTTCAAATGTTATTTTAAGAAACTTGAAGTTTATCTTGAAGACATCAGAGAGTAACTGAAAGATTGGAAACAGTTGGTGGAGGGGAATGTCAGGATCGGAATCACAATACTGAAAATCCATTGCCAGAGTGAACTCGATGTAAGTTCTACAGGGATCTGTGTCTCTGTTCGCTGATGAAGCCAAATACCTATAGGAGTACCTGGTTCATAGCATAGGCTAAAAATCATTCACTGAATCAGTGAATGAGTGAGAGTTAATTTAAAAGATGGTGGCTAATTTGATTTTAGTTAGATGTGACTGAATATTCAATTGAAAATTTAGGAGCCAGGTGAATATATATCTCTAGTTCAAGAGAGAGTTCTGCAAAGAAATTGAGTTTTGGGGATTGCCAAGATATAGGCAGAAGTTGAGGTCTTGAGTCTACATAAAATCACCTAAAGAGAGTGTAATGGAATGACATGAAAGAAGGTTATGACAGAACTTAAGAAACATCAATAATTAAGACAGGAGCAGAGAAAAAGAAGTCAGAAATAAGATTGAAAAATAACAAAAGATTTTGGAGATATTGTGAGAGAGGTAATCTGAAGAAAAAAGAGAGAAGGAAGATCAAGAAAGAAACAGTAGACAAATGTATCATAAGCGTCAAGTAAGATTAAAAAGTCATTTTGATATCTTCTTATCTGGCTTTCTCTCCCTAAACCTATAATGTAACCTGCATGTTGCTCTATGCTGAGTCTTCCTAAAGTCTAGTCCTAATCATTTAACTCTTTAAAAACTTTTGCTGATTCCCTATTACCCTCAAATCAATTTCAAGAACAATTAACTAGTCCCCACCCTCAGGATGGGGGTGACTGCTACTTTGAACCCCATTGCATTTCACTGGGACTTTTCACATTCAGCCTTTTAAAGATATTTATGCACTTTTCTTATCACACATACAAGACCTGTCAATTGGAATGTAAGTTTCCTGAGAACAAGAACTGTGTCTTAATCTTTGTATCTCTGAAGAATTGGCATGATGCTTAATTAAAAAATAAACAAAATGTATTAAACACTCACATATTTTGAAAACTAAGCTAGATTGCTTTTCCTACGAATTTTATTAATTAACTTTAATGCTTATGTGTTAGGTATGATATTATCATTTTGTCTGCTCAGTGGACTTAAAATTCATTTTCAGATTATTATTACATGGAAAACTGGAATTTGAAACCAGGGCTGTGTGCCTGACAAGACTGTGAAATGCTTTTATAATACTGTGTATCACATTGTAGATGAAAGGACATCAATATTTATTTAATTAAATCGGTTCAAATTTATATCAACCTTGGAAATGGTTACCAATGGTATTGGTAGAGCCATTTGCTTGGTCTTATTGTACTTTTTTAAAATTATGTGATTTGGATGATTTAGAAAGTAAGGGCAAGGGATACAGTGAGGGAGAGATAATAAGTTGTAGATGACAGAATTAGGATCTTAAATGATACTGACAGGTTGAAATGATGTGTTAAAGTAAATGAGTTGAAATTCAACAGGGAGAATTCTGGAGGATGCATTAGTGCAGGGAGGCACGAAAGGTGAAAGAGCAGTTAGGATGGTTTTAAACAGTCCAGGAGAGAAGAAATGAGGACTTGAACGTTGTTAATGGGAATGGATGTGAGTGACACAGAGCATTTAGGCTCTATATACCTTGACAAGTGAGTGGATGCAATGATGAGGAAGAGAGATTCAAATCGGACTTTAAATATTCGAGCCCAAATAACCTAGAAAAGATGAAGACATTGGCAGAGACAGACAGGTCAGAAGGAAGACCTGCAAGGAGAATGGAATGAGAGGAAATACAGTGATTTCGACTGTGGGTATGCCACTTATTAAAGTGGAAATAAAATCATTTTCTTTTTTGAAAATTGGGACATTTGATTCATCACAACTCTATTTTAGGCATGTTATTGAACCCATTCATGAGTTTTAAATCTACATAATATTGAGCAACTATTTTGTGCTGGAAACAAAGCAAACTGCTCTATAAGCATCATTTTACTTAATTGTCATAACTTTCCCTGAATGTCCATTTACAGCTGAGGAAAGTGAAGCTGACAACTAGAAAAGATAGCTTAAGATAACCAAAGACATTTTAAAGACATCCAAAGACATTTATGGCATTCATTAAAGTTCCTATTAAATAAATGTGGTGTCTTTTTGTAACATTTCCACCTGATGTGAACTGTTAGTTAAGCCCAGTTTTCATCTCATTAGATTTGTGTTACTGTTTCCTGTTTGTCCCCATTTTGGTATATTTACTCACAGGCTAAATCTATCTGTTTCTGGCCTCCTCCTTTAGGAGGAGCTCTAGCATCTGGAACTAAAATTCTGAGTCTGATCCATCTAGCTACCCTCAGGTGGACTTACCCCATCCCATAATTTCTTAAAATTCTCCGACACTCTCTGGGCTTTCTGGGATTGTTGTTTGAACTAGTTCTTGAAGGTAGACTGGAAGTTTTGTGAGTGAAGAGAAGAGGAAAGGTATTCCAGACAGTCGAAGCAGTGCGAGCAAAGCACAGTGCAGGAAAGGCACATCAGGCAGAGGTAATTGTCTCAATGAAACTTGTTACATGCTTCTTGAATTTTACAGTGGAGGTTGAAGATGAAGAATTAAGAGATGGATGATTCCATGTTTCACTTTCATCTCCCCAAACCAAGTAGTTAATTTTTGTTCATTTTTGTGTACCATGCAGAGCTAAAGTGGACTTTCCTGTTTCCAGTATTATCCTAAAACTTTATTTCTTGACTTTCTCTTCTTGGTACATGTCTCTGTAAGAACCTCTAATAAAATTTTTTTATACTTTCAAATGAACTCCTAGATGATATATGGCAGTAACTGTTAGTTGTGTCCTTCCAATATTTAGTTTTCCTTTATTTCCTGAGTGATAAATTCTACAAATTTTACCAGGATTCAGAATGAAGACATATTTCTCAACCTCTCTTTTAAATATGTTCATGAGCCTCAACTATGGCCAGTTGGATATAAGCAGAGGTTATGTGTGTATAGGAAGTGTCCTTAAAGGAGGGTGACATAATCTTTTCCTTTAATGAAGATGAAATGATTGTAGCTCGAGCAGCTATTTTAGGGCCACTCCAGAAAAGCAGCATCGATAATAACGGCCAGCAAGAAATATAGTATTTACTATGTACCAGGAATTATTCTTCACACTTTGCATATATTAACTTATGCATATTTTATAACAATCATATCAGATAGAAATCTGTTTCTTTAAATAATACTTAAGAGCAGAGATCATGTAACCACATTTCCTTGGCTAATGTTTGATGCTGCATTGTCACAAATTACAATACATAGTTCCAATGAACAATTTTCATTAAAGTAATTTATATTAGTGATTATAAATCTATTTACAGATGTAGATATGGAGGCATAGGGAGATGCAATGACTTGCAAAAGATTAAACAAGTATGAAGTTATAAAACTGGACTCTGTATCCATGCTCTTAACTTACTCTATTCTGAATGAAAGGCTGAAAGGAGTCTGGGATCTGTACCAATTTGTGATATTGCTACACTAACCTTAGAGAGCTGACCTCTGGACTTTTTCAGCAAAGAATCAAATCTTATGCACTAAGCCAGTTAATTTGGGTTTTCTGTTGCATGTAGCTAAACTTAATTCTAACTGTATAATGTCTTTTCTTTCAAGGTTGCTTTCAGATCATTAAACAATTCTTCCTTATAGATCAATTCTTGTTGCCCCTTGTATCTTCTGTGAGATAAAATTATCAGCAACATTCGTGAGAAATTTTATGTTCATAGGAAGTTTAAGCTTTAAAGTAGTTGATGTTTCCACAGATATGTAGCTAGATGAAGGCACCACAGCTACCTTCAGCATCTTCTCCTAGATCTATCATTTGTTGCCTATACTAGGAGATCATCGTTCACATTCTCTGTACGCTCTGTATGCTCAGGAATTCTGCAGTACACTTCCACCTGGGCAGCTCTAGTCTCTCTCTCTTTTTATTCAGCCAGTCTCAAGCATGTATCTATTGTCAAGATCATGAATTTTAATAGAAATATATGCCTGAATAGTTTATTTCCAAGTCTTCTTGTTACTAAACTTATGATTTTAAGAACAAAAAGCTTTTGAGAAATGATGGACCGCTTTATTTAACAGAAACACTTATCTTACCAATTCTGCTGGGGTTATCTAATGGAAATACGGTAGGATTTGAGTCTTGCTTTTTAATTTTAGCTCTTAGGACCTGTCAAAATAGTTTAGTATAAAATGTCACAAGTAAAAAACAGTGTAAAATTATGAACAAATTATTAAAATTTGAACTAACAAAACATGAGAGCATGGTTGAATCTAATACTTTCTTTTATTAAATTTTATTAAATTTATTGGGGTGACATTGTTTTTTTTTTTGTTTTATCTGATGCTGCTGTTAGATTATATTTAGCTGTAGTATAGAAGTTTGTCTATAGCTCTTATCATTTTATACAATTTCAAAAATCTGTTTAGATCTAGAAAATTTTCATTAGTATGTATGAATATGTGTTTTTACTTACTTTTTTTTTACTACTCCTCAGAAATGAGACCTGGGAAATTCATAATCAGTGTTTAAGCATTAGGAGAAAAAAAGAATTACATAGTATAAATATTAGACCAGAATAACTAAATAGAATCTCTTTTGAAAACTAGTCCATCTTTTGTTACTGCCTCTTAAGCAGTCAACCACAAGGCTGATTTTATTTAAACTAGAATCTTCTTAGATATACTTCAAGGTGTAACACTAACACACTAACATATCAGAAAACATTCTTTGCCTTAGAAACATAACTGCTGTCATAATGACCATCTGCTGGCTGTAGGTTTTGAACATCCAGTGACCTCTGACACTTATGACAAATTATGTACCAAAGAGCTAGCAATGCCTTGTTAAAATGAAGCCAGAGGCCCTCAAGTTCTCAACCCCTCTTGTTCTTAAAAGCATGGGTTAAACGGCGGCAAGAGGCAGCTTGGACAGAAAACAGACATGGCAACAGCTAAAAGGAAATGAAATCCTAATCATCTACCCTTTGACTTTTGCAGCTAGCTTCACTGCAATGTGCTTTCAACCATTAAACTACCTTAACCTTCGAAAGAGCCAAACCAGTTAAAATTGACTGAAAATTTGCACATCACCACACAAGATTTGATTGATTCTTATTTGAAAATTGCATGGAGGACAGTTGTTTAGTGTAATATTTTTAACCAATAAGATAAGTTTCTCAGTCACCTCTGATGCACAGTAAAATTGATGTCATATAAAAAGCAATGGAAAGGACACTTTTCAAAGTCAAAGTTAGTCTAGCTGCAAAATATAGTAGTGCTAGTTGAATTTAGAAAGAGTAAGCTATATTGTAAATAATTTTTTAAAGTACATAAAAACCAATTTCACATTTTGATCCCAATTCCAAAGATACATACTAATTTTATGTATGGGGGATAAAAAAAGGTTAGTTAGTATTTATTATAAAATTCTCTGTGTATTTCTATAAGCAATAGTTATTTGATTGTTATTGTTGCAAAAATGGTAAAAATATGTGGAAGATAAACTTATACAATGCAATTTCTTCTTAGGACAGAAAAAAACCATGCAAGGCATTGTTGATTTACTATCCTTTGAGACAAAGTAATGGACTTAGGAGCAGAACTTTAGAATAAGTTAACTTAGTAATTAATAAGCTTATGGGGCATACTATACAAAAGAAATGTATATAAGTCCACATGAAAGGATAACATAAGAATGCTGACATACTGTAAAGTAGTATGACATTTCTTAAGTAAAACTTTGGGGCTCAAGAGCATTCAATTTCTTATCTGGTTTCTGTGTTTTCTTGCCTAATTAATGTAAAACAGTGTGGTCTTTGGAGTAAAAAAATAGAGACTGAGCAAGCAGATCATAGAACATTAAGGCATGTACGTCAGCGATGCAAAAGTCTACATTGTACCCTTATGCTTATCTGAAAAGTAGTTTACCTATATTTTTAAGGAAATGACAACACTTTCGTAGCTTTGTTTTGGGTTTTTTTTTTTTTTTGGAGTTATAATTTACACTTTTGAGAAATATTTTAGGTACTATGCTAACTCGTCCAAAGGAGAATTTACGATCTGAAAAATCAACCTATGATGAAGTTTAATACTTTATATATAGAGACATGAGGTGTTCGTTTAGCAGGTTTGAATTTCCAAATTGGATTAAATGATAAATAAAGTTAATTCTAGAAATGTCCCATCACTGTGCTTCTTCTTTGTGGGCTTTATAAACTGTATTCGGCAATTATTTTTCTTGTATTTTGTTTGGACTACTTTTAGAGGGCATGGGCCAGAGATTTAAATATTTCACCATTCTCTCTTATGCGAATTGTATAAATCATGGGTGCTTTATGAAATATGCTCATAAATATATCCTATAAATACTTATTTTATAATTATAGATTTCTGTCTTTTATTTGACTATTTTAATTGACATTTCGGAAAAAAACCCTGGTCTGAAGCAAAGTTTGTATGCAATATATTTCCAGTTTTGTTCTGTCTTTGCATTTCACCATATTCTTTTATCTTCATCTAGTGCCCTTGTTTATTTTTTTTGCCCCTTCAAGGACCACTACTTCCCTTTCCCACTATTCCCCATCAAAACTGACAGCTATGTTGCAGTCCCCAGAATGTGTTTTCTCTCCTGGAAATTAACAAAATTGTACCAATGAATGCAATAGCATTAGGGGAGTTTTCCATGAAGTTAGATGAGAAACTTAGAGATCATGTAACCCAGTGATCTTTTCATAAATGCATTTTTCAAATTAATGGAATTTCTTTTACTTTTCCAAGGATATCTCTGCTTGAAGTTGAAATGAGAGGCAAAGAGCCTTGATTGCTCATCTTGACTTCCTCCTCTCTGAACTGCTGTCCAGCTACCATAGCTTAATCCATAAATAGATTTTGAAAAGCCTTATGTAGCCCACCTATACAGTCATAAAGCTACGCCTAAAAGAAGTAAAGTAATTTTGAGTCTTTGTCTGAAATGTTTCTCTTTAGTCAACATCTTCATATTTAAAAACCATTTTCATGGGACTCTCGCTTTGTCATTACCTGACTTCTGAATATAAGCATCATGTACTATTTTGTTGCCAGTTTTTAAACAATATTATGCTGCAATTGTTTCTGTATTTCTGTATTTCATGGGGACAGAAACTGTTTAATTCTTATCTCTAGCACCTACTAGTATATAGCCATAGCATGTACTCATTAAATATTAATATAAATCACTATTTTCTTGAGTTGACAAAAGTTATTATACAGCTCGATATTGGAGAAGTATAACTAAAATGACCAGTTCTCCAATCTCTATATCAAGGCTTGGTCTAATATGTAATTTTACTTGAGATTCCTCTCTGAAAATATTGTGTATTAAGACTTTCTTTCAGTACCCAACTTGAATAGAATAAATGAAATTAGAATTTTGGATACAGAAGCTGTATTTTGCTTTTTACCTAAATTTGTCTGTTAATACTTATAAATATTAAAACTATCTTTTTCAATGCATGTATACTTCCTACGTGCATGCATACATGTTTTCCCATATGCAAACTTTCTGATCTAGTCTTAGCTGGTGGATTAGGATATTTGCCTTATCTTCCTCACTTGCTGCAACTGGCTGCTTCTTGTTTTGCAGCAAATATGTCTTTCCCACCCAGGTCTTTACAGTTTCACTCTATACCCATTGGCTCAGTATCATGGAGGGGAAATTTGTGGTACTCTAGGACTCTGAAATGGAATGGGTTGTTTTAATTTTAAAATATAAATATTTAGTGTTATTGGTAGGTTTGCGTAGAGGGTGAAATATCTGTTTTCTAGATGCTTAAGAGTGAATTTATCCATAAAGTCATGGATCAAACACATGTCTGATTAAATGTACCAATATAGTCAAATCCATATCCAAAAGTTCTGCCTCCTCCTGTTAAAATGTGTTTCTAAGGTAAAGCTCTGCGCTTGTTCCTAATCACATCTCTACTCACCTACTCAAAGACATCACTCCAGCAATTCTTTTTGTCTCCAGAATTTTCAATGTTTCTTTTCACTACACAAATAAAATGTAACATTCTCCATCTTTTAAACAAATCCCTCCCTTGAGCTCTCTCACTCCTTATCTCTGTCTACTTAACTCCACCACACTTCTCTGCCTTGCAGCAAAACTCCTAGAAATGGATTCTATATGCATCTCAATTTCTTCTCTTTCTTTCCTCTTATTTACTCCTGAATCAATGCCAGTCAGCCTTTTTGTTATTCTGAAATTCAAAATTATCTCGCCAAAGGATAGAAGGCTGGAGCATTTGTAATCCTGAGTCCCATCTTCTCATTACTGAGAATCGCCTGTGGGGCCCTTGATTCCATACACCACCACAGGGGCTGAGTGAAGTGTTGTGGGTTTTGTTTTTGTTTTTGTTTTAAAAAAAAAACCTAAAGGCAGTTAAGCAGAAAAATTTGGGAGATTGTTAGCATGGACTGGAAATGTCTACCCAGCTTCTGCTGAGCCTAGAGATTGGCCAAACGGATGTGATGCACAGGACATAAAAAGTGTCTGCTTTGACCTTTTCTCTGTTTGCTATATCTTATTCTCTTTTTATGAATCTTCCTCATTTTCCTAACCTTTAAATTGGCATGCCCTAGGAGTTGATCCTTCGACTGGTCTCTTTTCTAACTATATTGATACTTATCCAAGTTTACACAGTCCAGTCATTTTGAAATTATGTGTATAATGTTAAATTCCAAATTTATATTTCCCTTTTTTGAATTATAGACCAATATATCAGGGACCTATACAACCTACTTCGATGTTACTTCAAAACCAAACTTTTGACATAAGTTTGCCATATAACCCAGTAATTATCCTCTAAAGAATCTACCCATGAAAAATAAAAATGTGTGTCCTTACAAAGATTTGTATGTTACTGTTCAAACTGCATTATTTAAATATAGTCCCAAGCTAGGAAAAACCCTACTAGTAACACATCCATACAATAAAATGCAACATGGATGAATCTCAAAACACAATATTAAGTGAAAGAAACCAGATACAAAAACCTACAAATTGTAGGATTATATTTTTATGAAATATCAGAATAGGCAAATCTACTAAGACAGAAAGTAGTTTAGTGATTTCTGTTACTGGCAGTCAGGTATTTGCATTGTGTGAGAGTCTAGGCTCGGTCCTTGGATCCCCCATGAAAGATTTATGAGGTCTGACACTTGGAGAATAAAGACAGAACTAATGAAAAGTAGCAAACAGAAGCAATTTTATTAAGTAAAGTAGCAGAGTAAAGTACACTTGGAAGAAAGTCCAAGTGGACACCTCAATAGAAGATTGAGGGCCCTCAAGACATTGAGAGTTGGGGTTTATATGGGCCATAGGGTTTCTTTGTTCTCCTTCTTCCCTCCTACCTCAAATGGACTGAATTTTCTGCTCCTCCCTTGGGCTCGCCTACTCCAAGCTGGGGCCTTCATAATGTGTGCCCATAGATGGAAACTCATAAACCTGCCTCATGGGAATTTTGAGAGTAGGTGCATGCCCAGTTG
>NW_011888792.1:10643805-10682297 GCF_000151845.1 Pteropus vampyrus | reverse complement strand
GAAGCTAACAGACACAAATTGACAGACAGAAATAGATATGTGTCTGTAGACTAATAATAGCAAAACAAGTTGGGTGGAAGCACGGTTGCTACACTTGTGTCTCTGAGTGACAAGCTCACCCACCCAACTGGAGTTCAGGAGAGAGGTTAAGTTGAGAGACAGTATTTGGGATTCATCTGCCTAGGGGCGATAGTTAAAACCGATGACTCCTGAGTTCCTGTCAGCAGCTGCCTTACACACCCGGAACTCTCCATTAACATTTAAACTGACTGTGAAGTCCACAATTTTGTCCTCTCTCTTCCATCAATCACCTTCTTCCTTTTAAATTGTTGAAGTCCTCCCTGTCCACTGGCACATTTACCCTTGCCTATACAATTCTCCGGTATTTTCTATTTTCTATATGATTTCACTTTACCCACCTTACCATCCAGCCTTGCTTCATCTTATTTCTTTTTTCTTCATATCCTCTGCTTCTCAAGAATATTATCTCACTTCAGCCTTTACACCAAAATTGATTTCCCTAAGGTCCCCAGTCACCGATCTTTATTTTTTTCAACATTCATTCCCATGGACTTCTTCCTTGAATATGAGGCCATCGACCATTATCTTTTTCTTCATATTTTGTCCTGCTTTGCTCTTTCCAATGTTACTCAACAAAGCCTAATTTACTTTTTCTACCAACTTTATAATCTTGGTTTTCCTTGCATAATTCAATTATCTTTTTTTTCTTCATGCTTGGTCTCAAGTGTGAATAATCTTCAAAATTCTGTTATTAACTTTCTGTTGCTCTTTTTATAGTTTCTGGTCTATGGAAGCTTCATATAACCTCATGACTTTGCATTCCAATACTAGGTATGTGCCTCCCCGACCTATACGATCTGCTTGGTTACTTATTTCTACAGTTCTGGCAACACATCTCTATCTGCTTGTTGTATGTATTCATTTTCATATACTGAAGGGATATACATTTTAACGTGTTAAAATATAATTCTTAATAATTGATATGTCCTATCTTTCCAAATATACCTTTATGTTATTTAGCAGAATAAGCTCTGAATTATATTTCTTTTCAAAAAGTGTTTTTAAATATTTGATAATTGGGCAATTATTGTTTTATGTGGAAAAGAATGTGAAAAATTTTATTTATTTATCTAGATTAAGGAACATACACAAAAATGTACCAAGATTTTTTTTCTTTTTTATTAGTTAACTTTTTCTTACCAGTTTCCAGCTTAAAGTTCCAGTGGTACTTTAGGATAGCAAAATGGTAAAAATTGTAAATACATACACATTTATGTTATACTCACATTTTTGTTGGTGCTTTTAATCATATTGAATTTCATATCATCTTCTTTTATGCCAGATAAGATCATCAAGTCTTGCTCTAAACCTGTGTCCTATACTTTCTTCTGATTCTCTCCAACTCCCAAAAATATGATTGAGCAGATGACTCTCTTTGGAGATCTCTGATTATGATTTCTGATCAAAACCAACCTCTCTCATTTTTTGTGATCCCCCTTTGTGTCTCAGTGTCTAATAACCTGCTAAGTAGGTAGCAGGATTTCCATGCAACAGAATTTTGCTATAATTGACCTTCTGCCTCTTAAAAATGTTTAGAATTTGTACTTGCTTGAAAAATTTTGGATTTGAGAAAATGTAAACGTGCTAAAAAAGATTTATTTATAGAACTTTTTGAAGAATCAACAAAGATATAGGTAAACATGAACACAGACATAAATTAATCTTTTAAGCAATAAATATATTTTGATTCTTAACTATATATAAAAAAGAAGATCAGAAATAAGTGCATATCTGTTGAATTTACAGTCTGATTGGAACAAGAGAAAAAAGACTTGAGAGTTTACCGAGGGATGATGAAGATATAAGAAAGGGATTCTAATTTAATAAAAAGGTAAAATTAAAGAGATATGGAAAATTAAAGAGATAAGAGGAAATGTAAAAAAATGGCAATCTAGAAAATGTGAAAATAATCAGAAAAATATAAGTCAGAGGAAATGTCAGTTTCATTGTATGAGCAAGCTATTAACAAAGGAATATAGTTTTTAACTCTAATAAATCCAAAAATTACATAGAAAGAAAGCACCATGACCAAATCTTCAAAAATATATTAGTGATATAGAATATTAATTTAAGTTATGTTAGAAAAAAATAAAAGAATTTCAAATAATTGTCATGATGTGAATTAAACCTTTTGGTAGATTGTTTTGGTATGTACACAAAAGAACATTGAAACAACACATACAAAGGTAGAAAGAAAATCAGAATAATAGCTAGTGCTTTATGATAGAGTTAGTAGGGTTTGAGTGCTTAATGTTACTTAGGCCCAGTTTGATAATTTGATGTAATTTTGAAATATATATATAAAATCACATTGTTATATCCCAATTATATCCTAGAAAATATCCTACACAATTTATCTCATAAATGCCTATAAAATTTATGAAATTTATTTATTATTATTTTTATTTCATCAATGAGAAAAATGATTAAGAGATATTTAGCAAATTTGTGATTATAAGATGGGGTATTAAAAGAAAGTCTTAGTGAATCCTAAAGATCATGGTCTTTCTACCATAATACATTGCCTCCCTCCACATGTGAATTAAAATGAGGATATAATTTGTATGGGTTAATTGTCTTTATTTCTTAAAATATCACCTGAGATTATACTTCAAAATCTATAGTAAGCCACCAGTTTATTTGGGCTAAAATTTGTGAATCTAGCAGTTCACAGTTAAAATGAAAATACTGTTAAAATGGTAACCTATGCCATCTTTGAATATTAAATTTCCTAACCCCAAATAATCTATCAGATCAATATCTAATAGTTACAAGAAGGAGAAAGAAAATTGGCAAAGATAAATCTGGATTATTGACACTACCTGCAAAGCAAAACTCAGAAAGGGCTCTGTGCTGGCAGGGCTATATTTGTGGTTGGGGATGGGGAAAATGGGGCTTTGAGCTCTTAGATAAGGAGCTAGGCACCACAATATGAAAGAAAGTGTCAGCCCACCAAAAACAAGTTTCTTGAATTTCTAACAGTGCCTTGGATTTGGTACTTTATACTAGGACATTAAGGGACAATTTCAGTTGGTATAAGTAGCATGCATCCTTGATTCGAACATGCATATGTTTTCACATTTTAAACTCTGAAATTAGGAGGTATATTGCATTTTATATAAGAGAGCATTGCATCATAGTTAAATTGGCATGCATTTTTATTTCTTAATCGTAGTGTATCTTATAACTGATGACATCTTAGATTTGATGAAGGACAGTAAGTGAGGTTCATCTGAAAATTAAAAGAAAAAGTGTATGTGTCTATTCTTAGTTCTCTCATTGATGCGCAGCATTACTGTTAGTGCAAATTCTATTCTGAACTGAATTTCCTTACAAGACTACTATCTCATAAGAGTGCCAATCAAGTTTCTTGTTTGCTCTATTCTGCTATGAAGATGGTTCGATGTTGAGAAAAAAGAATTAAAACTATCTTTATATGAGTAGTGTATATAAAAGCCATGATATCTTTATGGCATTCGAAATAGAATTTTTAAAGTATCACAGGGCTTAGGATACTTTTACTTTTAAATAAATTTTTAAGTTTTGCAAGATGTTTGATTTTTATAAATTTCTATAGCTAAAAGAAATATTTTAACTAGGTAGCTGATCTGAAATATAAAAATTGAGTTCTGTTTAAAAGAAAGTCTTGAATCTGATAAATTGAGTGCTAGTTAAACACTGAAAGCAAAAGCTCTGAGCTGTATATTTCAAGCTGGATTCTCAGTTTTTGTTTTGTTTTTTAATAAGGCATAGTTTCCCATGCAGTAACATATGGTTTCAATATTTGAGCATTCTCAGCCATTTCCCCATATGTTTGTTGTAATCAACTAACCACACATGGCCAAATTCTGTCCTTAGATGAGCACAGAGAATGCTCACTGGGGTTGAGGTAAACAAGCACATTTTATGCAGCAACCTATGACCCACAAACCAGGCTTCTGCAAATGGATGATGATTACTATATTTTAGAAATGATTTAATTGCAGAAACTTTCTCTGAGAATGTCTGAGATTTTCCATTTGACAAAGTTCTTGAAAGACTTGGGGAAAGTTGTGTGTGAAAATGAGCATGTATTTATTCCACAATTTAGCACTCTTGTAAGTACTAAGTATACATTGTCTGCTCTCCTGCAGCTCCCATTCTAGAAACATAATTTTGACAATAAACAAGTAAACTAATAAATGAAGCAAGAAATTTATATAAATGCAATAAAGATGATAAAATATCTTTATGTCTGAAGATGATATTTAGACTGATGGGAATATATTGCTAGGGTAGTCAGAGAAAGTCTTCTCTCTGAAGAAGTGATATTTGACCTGAGACCTAAGACTGCAATGATGAGAAGGAACCACCCAAGTGAAATTTTGAGTAGAAATAAGAATGTACCATACAAGGGTAAGGTCTTAAGGCTTGGACAACTTCATGGTTCTGGAGGGAGGTGAGTGTGGAAGTGCAGTCAAGGACCAGATCATGCAAGTTTAGGTAGACCATGGTAAGTTGTGTGGATATTAGTCTAATCATATCATGCTGGAATGTTTTAAGCAAAGAGTAAAGCAAATTGATTTTTTTATTTATTTACACTTTTATATATATTAATATTCCATTACAATTACTTTGCCAAACAAATGACCTCACCCAAAATATTTATTTAGGATAGTAATGGAAAATAGAAAAAATTCCACTATTTAGTGGGAATGAAAATTGTGACACTGGCAGGAGCATTTAAAGACATATTTAAAATCTGGAACATAAACTTGGTTTTCTGGAACATAACTTCCCTAGGCATGGAGTCCTTGTTTATATACATACAATATGATAAGGAATCTTCCTGTGAGGTTTAAGGGGAAAATTAAAACATGGAATGATCCACACGTGAACCTCACAATCAATATATACACTTACATCTGTGATAATTGTTAGGAAAATTTCAATGAAAAGTGTTGTAATAATAGAATTTTGTTTGACAGGTAAAGATTTTTTGAAAATAGAAAAACAATTGATGTATTTAGATATCATACAATTATTTCCAAAATTCAAGTTTGGCACGTGAATATACAATAAATCTTCTGCCACCCCTGTGCCGTTTTAATTTGGATCCATTTTTATTCACTTTAAATTTGATTTAGTGACATTTATATGTCAATATTAAGGAAATTAGAATTCTTTAAAAGAGGTTTAATTTTCAAAAATAGCAAAAGGAAATTTTTTGGCACATGAGAACATAATTACCCAGTGTCTCATCTCCCCTCTTTTATTCTCTAATATGATAAAAGTAAAATCACTGGAGAAAAAAAACTAAATGTTTGGAAATGTTTAACAAATATTTGTAGGTAGATTTATTTTCCAAATATTTGGTGTGTGTTTTGAGGTTGTAAGTTTCATGGCACTTACGTTTCACTAAGTTTCATGGCACTTTCAAGTGGTTATTTATGTTCAGTGACATACAGAGATTTATAATAAACCAAGGTTGCCTAGCTACAAAAATCTAATCTGATAAATGTAGGATGATTGAGCTTGGTCTGTAAATTTTGATAGGGCATGACTTTTCTCACTTAACTGTAGGCAAGTACAGGAATTACCTATCCATTGGCTGCATTGGTGAGTAGGCTAGTTTATGCTGTGGCAACACAATAACCTCAAATTTCAGTGACTCAGAACAACAAAGTTCATTTCTCCATGTGTTGACAGGAATGTTTTGCTTTTCATAGTCACTTAGAAATCCAGGTTGATGGAGGAATCATGATTCTTTTTTCTTTTCCAGTTTTTTTTTTTTTTGAGACAAAAATCACATAACATGGAATTCGCTGTGTTAGTGTACAATTCAGTGATTTTTAGTATATTTACAACGTTGTACAATCATCACCACCATCTGTTTCAGAACATTGGCACCACCCATAAAAGATATGTTATATGTGTTAACAGTAACTCCCAATCTGTTTCTCCTACTCCTGGGAAAACATTAACCTACTTTCTGTTGCTATGGATTTGCCTATTCTGGACATTTCAAATAACAAATCAAACAATAGTTATTCTTTTGAAACTGGCTTATTTTACTTAGCATTATATTTTTAAGTTTTGTCCATGTTGTAGCATGTATCAGTATTTCATTCCTTTTTATTGCTAAATAATATTCCATTGTATAGATATACCACATTTTTATCCATTAATCAGTTGATGGCCATTTAGGTTGTTTCTACTTTTTTGGATATAAATAATCCCGCTATAACCATTTATATACATTTGTGTGTGTGTGTGTGTGTGTGTGTGAGCATGTTTTCAATTCTGTTGGGTGGAATTCCCAGAGGTTGAATAGCTTTGACATATAACTTTATGTTTAATTTCTTGAGGAATTGCCACACTCTTTTCTACAGCTGCACCATTTTATATTTCCATTGGCACAGTGTATGTGGTTCCAATTTCGGCCCTTCTTATTTTCCTCATTTTACTTAATGGACATCCTTATTGGTATGAGGTGGTATCTCACCGTGGTTGCGATTTGCCTTTCCTTAATGATGAATGATGCTGAGCATCTTCTTATGTGTTTATTGTCTATTTGTATATCTTCATTGGAGCAATGTCTATTCAAGTTCTTTGCCCATTTTGTAATTGGGTTATTTCTTTTTTCATTGTAAGAGCTATTTTTATATTCTAGATTTTAGATCCTTATCATATGACTTGCAAATATTTTCACCAGTTCTGTGGTTGTCTTTTAATTTTATTGATAGTATCTTCTGAAGCACAACATTTTTTTATATTTAGATAAATTCTAATTTATCTATTTTTTTTTTCACTTATTGCTTTTGCTTTTGGTGTTATATCTAAGAAATCTTTGACAAATCCAAGGTCATATGGATTTACACCTATAAGTCCTAAGATTTTTATGGTATTAGCTCTTACATTTATGTTTGTGATCCTTTCTGAGTTAATTTTTGTATAGTGTGTGAGGAATTCAAATTCATTCTTTTGAATGCAGGCATCCACCTTTTCCAATATAATTTCTTAAGAATGGTATATTTCCTCATTGAATAGTCCTGGTACTTTTGTCAAAAATCAAATGACCATAGATGAATGAATTTATTTCTCAACTTTTAATTTAGTTACCTTGATTTATATGTCTAGTCTTGTGCCAGTACTACATTGTATTAATTACTGGAGCTTTGTATTAAGATTTAAAATAGGGAAATTTGAGTCTTCCAACTTTATTCTTATTTTTCAAGATTGTTTATGCTATCTGGAATCTCTTGCATATCATTAGAAAGTTTAGGATTAGCTTGTCCTTTTCTGAAAAAAAAAAAAAAGGCACCCAGAATACTAATAAAGATTGCAGTGAATCTGTATATCAGCTGGGGAAATATTGCCATCTTAATGATATTAAGTCTTCTAATCCATTAACAAAAGGATTTCTTTCTATTTATTTAAATTTATTTAAATATGTTTTATAGTTTTCAGTGTACAAGTCTTGCACTTCTTCGGTTAAATTTTTTCCTGTATATAGTATTCCTTTTGATGCTATTGAAAATAATTTTTTTTCTTAATTTCATTTCTAGATTATTCATGACTAATGTATAAAAATACAATTGAATCTTTGTATATTAATTTTATATCCTATAACTTTGTTGAACTCATTTACCAGATCCGATTGTGTGTGTGTATTCTTTAGTGTTATATATACATAAAAGTATGTCATCTGCAAATTGATAGTTTTACTTCTTCCTTTCTAATCTAAATTATTTTTATTTTTTCTTCTTGCCTAAATGCCTGACTAGAAATCCTGCACAGTGTTGATAAGAGTAGATATCCTTTTCTGGTTAAATAGCTTAGAAAGAAAGCTTTCAGTCTTTCACTATTAAGAACGATGTTAGCTCTGAGTTTTTCATAGATGCCCTTTATCAAGTTGAGGATGTCCTCTTTCATTCCTAGCCTGTTGGTTATTTTTATTATGATATTATGTTGAACTTTGTCATGCTTTCTGTCTATTGAAATGATTACTTTTTCTTTATTATATTAATATAGTGTATAAAATTGATTAATTTTAATATGTTCAACAAATCTTGCATTCCTGGGATACGTCCCATTTGGTAATGGGTATATCATTCTTTTTATATACTGCCAAATTCCATTTGGTAGTATTTTATCTATATTCATAAAAATATTGATTTGTAGTTTTCTTGTGATTTTTTTTTGTCTGACTTTAGAATTAGCATAACACTGGCCTCATTAATGAATTAAGAAGCATTCCTCACATTTCTATATTTTGGGGAAGTTTGAAAAAATAGATATCAATTATTTTTAAAATATTTTGTGTAATACATCACTGAAGCCATCTAGCCCTGGGCTTTTCTTTGGTACAAACTTTTTGGTTACTAATTCAGTCTTTTCACTTGTAATAGGGTCTATCCAGATTTTCTATTTCTTTTCAAATCAGTTTTGATAGATTGTGTATTTCTAAGAATTTGTGCATTTTATCCAGGTTACCTAATTTGTTAGAATACAAGTATTCATAATATTCTCTGATAATCCTTTTTATTTCTGTAAAGTGATAAGTAATGCCACTGTCATTTCTGATTTTAGTAGTCTTTTTCATCAATATGTTAATAGGCTTGCCTATTTTCTCTATTTTTTTATTCCCTATTTCAATTATTTCCACTCTAGTTTTATTATTTCCTTCCTTCTCCTTATGTTGTGTTTATTTTTCTCTTTTTTTCCCACTCTCTTAAGATGGAAGATCAATTTTCAGTCTTTCTTTTTTATTAAAGGAGGCATTTAGAGCTATAAATTTTTCCAAATGCTGCTTTCGCTGCAACCCATAAGTTTGGTATTTCATGTTTTTGTTTTCATTTATCTCAAGTATTTTTTAATTTCTCCTGTGATTGCTTCTTTGACTCATTTGTTATCAAGTAGTATGTTGTTTAATTTCCACGTATTTGTTAACTTTCTAGTTTCACATGTTATTGATTTCGAATTTTATCCCACCGTGATTGTAGAATATACTTTTACAATTTCAATCATACATTTATTGAAGTTTGTTTTTTGGCCTAACATGTACCATATGGTCATTCCTGGAGAATTTTCCATGTGTTCTTGGGAAGGATGTGAATTCTGCCATTGGACTATTAGGTTAGGTTTATTTGGCTATTATTGTTAGGTCTGTTTGGTTTATACTGTTATTCGAGTCCTCTATTTTTAATTGATCTTCTGTCTAATTCTAACTTTTATTTAAAGTAGTGTTGAAGCCTCCAACTGTTATTATTGATCTATTTTCCCTTCAAATCTGTCAGTTTTTGGCTTCATGTATTTTTGCGTGCTGTTGTTAGGTGCATATATATTTATAATCATTATAGTTTCTTGATGTCATTGTAGAATGTCTTTCCTTATATCTATTAACAACTTTTGTTTTAACATCTATTTTTTCTTTTATTTGTATAGCCACTCCAGCTTTATTTTGGTTACTGTTTGCATGGAATATCTTTTTCTATCATTTTATTTTTAATTTGTTGTTTTAATTCCATATATATAGTTGTTGTTGCCCTGGAGAATATTTTAATTTATAACAATGTAGTTCAGATTAATATTAACTTAATTTCAATAGTATACAAAATCTTTGCTCCTACATGGTTCCATTCTCCTCTCACCTTTAAGCTGTTATTGTCACAAGCTATTTCTTTATATATTTTGTGGCCAACACAAAAAATGTATAATTATTTATTTATGTAGTTTTGTTTTCAATCAAATAAGAAGAAAAAGATTTATAAAAACATATTATTATGTCTTCCTTCTGCTGGCTTGAATCTATTATTTGGGCCTCTCTAGTAATTTTTTTAAAATTTTAGTTATATCCTTTAACTCTAGAAAGAAAAGAATATATATATATATATATATACACACATATATATATAATATGTAATTTACTTTTTATATTTTCTAATTGCTGAGATGTCATTCTCATACTTTAATTCTAGACATATTTCATTTAGGTCTTTGAAGATATTTAAAATAGCCTATTTAAAGTCTTTGTCTAGTAAATCTGATGTTTGGAAATCTTCAGGACAATATCTATTGATCGCCTGTTATGAGCCACAGTTTCCAGTTTCTTTTCACGCCTCTTAATTTTTTGTTGTTGTTGAAAACTGAACATTTTCAATATTATCATGTGGAAAATCTGGAAATGCGATAACCCCATAGTTTTGTTTTGTTTTTTTCTGAACTGCTTGTAGGACACTTACTTTACATATAGAATATTTTTAAAGTAAGAACTTGATTTCTTCCAAACTTGCAAAGCTCCTTTAGCTAACATAGAAGTATTTTGTATAACGGAGTAAATTATTTCTAGTTATTACTTTTCTCTCAAAAGCAGCTTGGTATGTTTTAAGGGTCGTATGCCTCTAAAAAACTAATTTCTGAAGGATTCAACTTTAGGACAATAACTCAGTAAGAGGTGGAAGAAATGAGAAATAAATATTAACATGGAATGAGTTATTAGTACATTATATAAGATGTATTATGGATAAGTATGCATTTCTAAACAGAGGTTGTTATTTTTCCCCAATCCAGACAATATCGAGTGTGGTTTACAAATAGCTATTGTGATATTGTGGACTGAGCTCCAGGATGGATGCAGCAAGTAAGTTGTCTAAGCTCTGGCATTACCTTATTAGAAGACTGTTCGCGTGGGCTCGATTTCCTTATTTGAGTAATGGATCTAAGTTGGATCATTTCTAACATTCTATAATTTAAATCCACAATCCCCAAATTATCCAATGCTATTTGTTTTCAAAATTGTGCCTCAAAAATCTTTCTGATAGATTTTTCTGTTCCCAGTAGAACTTGTTCAATATCTGATCATATCTCAAATCTCGTTGCTATTAAAATAGAGTTCTCATTCATGTCCCTGGTTCTTGCTTTCGTGTCTAGATTTCTAACTCTGATCATTAATTGAAACTGCCTATTCTGTAAGGGCTTTCCACTAAACATCATATTTATTATGTTCCTTTCCCATGTAAATGGTATGTCTTGTTCTTGCCCACTGTGATGATTCACCAATGAAAGAAGAGATAGCTCTTAAATGATAGGTTTAAGTGATCAAAAAAGTTATCAGGGATTCTGATAAGCCTTTTGTATAAGAGATCTTCGAAGAAAGCAAAGCAGCAAAATCTGTGAAGCTAACATATGGGGCCTTGAAAATCTCCTGTTCAATCCCCATCACTACCATCCAGAATCCTCTTTATTCTGCCCCTATCCTCTGTGAAGACAGTTTTACAAGAGGTTATTTGAGGCACAAGATAAAAGTGGATATAGTACCTATTCTAATTTTTCTGTCAAATGTCACTACAGGCAGGAAAACATTCTCTAATGTCCATACCTCTATTCTAGAGGTTACATCCGTATTCATTCATTGCCCTGTATTTCCCCACCTCTATATCTGCTTTCCAGCTCCAGTGGATGAGGAGAATAGAACATACGCACTAGATATAAAAAGGTACACTGAGTACAGGGATTTCAATTGAGTCTTTTTTTCTCTCTATCATCATGGCATGTAATTGTAAGACATTCCTTTATTAACTAAACCATGATTAAGTAGGTAAAAATGTCTCCTTTCTAAAGATTTTCAGAAAATAAAATCTCAAATTTATTTTTAATTTTTATTGTTTTATCCTTTAATATAGAAATGAAAAGATAGTCTCACCCTTATTTTCCTTAAGAAAAACAATTTATGGGAACATCAGTCCTGCAAAGAAACTAGCCATCATTTTCATGATTTCTTCAACGTATGTTTTTTCCACTAACACTAATAGTTCAATATTTTGTTGTCACAAAGCATCATAAATAACTCTGATGAAGATTCTATTGAGAAAGTCCCCAGAGTATGAAAGTAAAACCTAGTTAATTTTGCAAACTTTTCTAGATACCACACATGCCCTTCTTTTATTGCCGAATCAACACAGTGAGCATATAGTTAGTAAATTACTCAGAATCTGTACTTTCCTGGCCTAATATTTAAAAAACAAATGAGTTGTGTGTTTTATTTTATTTTATTTTATTTTATTTTTTATTTAAGAAATTGTCTCCATGAATGAAGTAAAAGGCCAATGGCAACTTAGAACATCTCATAATTCATTATGCACACATTTTCATTAAAATATTTATGATAGTTTCTATGCTACAGGATTTCATGCTCAGGTGCAACTGCCCCTGCAGTATCACTCCAATATGTAGCACTGAAATGACATCTTTAATATTTGTCTAAGGAAAAGGGTCAAGCGTATGAAAAGTGTCATCACTTAACATATACTCAGTATATTTTTTAGGCTAAACGACTTTTACAGATAAAATGAACTTAACAAATGAACTTAAGTTATCCTTCAGTTTTTATAGAAAATCTTTCAATGGGAGACAATAGTTTTCAGAGTCTACACAAATACTTGAAGTAGTAACCTTGGTACTGATGGGTGTGGATGTATTCATGTCATAAAACTTGGGAGGATGTATGAAAAAGTTCATGGACAGGGCATACACTCTGCCCCAGATCTGTACAAAATCTAAAGTCAATGTGCTGCACAACGTGTGGGAACTCCTACGTGCTAGCAATGATTTCAAAGGCTTAGTGTGAGCCTCATATAATGGACATAAGATAGTTAATCCTGTAAAGAGGGCAAAAAGCAGGGATAACTTTCTTTAATACCTAGTATGGTGCTTTGTACACATGGACATTAACTGAATATTGTGGTTGACTACAGAAGAAATCAAAGTATAATAATAATAATAATAATAAAACATGAGACAAGATGGCATGATTTCCTTTCTTTAATCTCTTTATCAGCTAACAAATAAAAATTTGCACCACTCTTGCTATGCCAGGCTTTATAATAATGCCTTCATATATTTTAAAGATAGAACCACATTAAAAATCAGTATTTAAGAGACAAACAAGGGAAAACAATCAGGCAAATTTCCCAGAGAAGGAATGAACAAAGTAATTTGAGAAAAGCATAGTATTCGGACAATCCAGCAGGGTGAGGAGGAGGAAGGGGTGAGCATACTTTCCAAGAAGGATAAAGTCTTTTCTAGTGTCATCTTATGCTGAGATCAAATAAGAGAATGACTGAAACCTATCCATATGCAGCACTGGTGTCAACAATTTTTTTGGTAGAGTGATGGAACTGGCAAGAGAGAAGGGAAAGAAGACTGAAGAGAGGTATCTGTTGGATGTCAGTGAGTTGAAGGAGTTGATTCTCAATGGCTTCTGTGGTTTTTGTTTTTTGGTTTTTGGTTTTTTTGCTGAGTGGGAGGGAAGATTATTTCCTGGAAGTGAGGGATTGGGGTTAATGTAAATGTTTTAGATAGATGAAACTGAGTTTGAAATAGTCACTGTGAAGAATGGGTGAGAGAGCTGACCAGGCAGCACTGTGGACCTTGTTGGGGTTGTAGACCATGACTGTTGATGGTCATCACTGTTTTAGTGTTGATCCAGAAACTGCCGTGAATTTTCCTGTTAAACTCTGGGTTTCTCTTGAAGATAAGGACTATATCTTACTCTCTAACCTCAGCAGATAACATAATGTCTGGACTCTATATAATGATCTATAATTATTTGCTATATGACAAAATGCTGACCCTTGTTGTAAGAGGAAAACAGTCATTATTGTCTCTTATTCATGGGCATCAACAGATAAATACACTTCCCTGTTTTCTTACTGTGCTATGCCCTCAAACTCTTATACTATAGTTCTCTTTTCTATTCTTTCTCAGTGGCCCAATATTTTCCCAGTTGAGTGATGGTGACTAAAGTGGCATAGATGATCATGGGTGATTGTAGAATGCTAATCATCTATCATATTTAGCAATTGCAAAATCTTTTCAATGGAGATTCTTAGTAAAAAGCTGTATTAGGGAAACACCTCAAAAGAGAACAGCCTATTTGTATAATGAAATTTTTTCTTGTTCCTCATTTCCAAATTTTATTTTCTATCATAGCATTATATTATTCTTAATGGTAAGCAATTGCAGATTCAGTTTCAGTTCATAAAATCAATATCTTTAGTGCTAGATAAATAGTAATAAAGATCTATATTTCATGCTAACCAAATAGAAAAGCATCCAACTTCCTTGGTACCATAAAGCTGTAGACAGAGCTAATTCAAAGCTAAAACTTGAATTAAAACTTTAAACTGGTTCAGTGATAGACAACCAATAATTAAGAAAATTGTCTCTCATTGTCTGTTTCCTTAATGCCTTTTAATGACTTTTCTTTTTTCTTCTCATGTGTGTAGTCAGAAGAAGTAAGCAATGATGATTATAAAAAAGACAAAAGAAAGTCTGGGTTTGTATTCTGTATAGACTAATATGAAGTAATCAACTTGAATGCATGGTAGCCATTCTCAGCCATGTCATAGGACAGCTGGGACAAGGCATATTTCACATCAATTTAAAATAATCTCTGTGCTTTTCCATTCATTTTAGTTATATTAAAGAAGGGACAGGCTGGGACTCAGGAAGATCATATAGGTGATTGCTTTCAAAATGAGACTATATGGAATGTATAAGAACTTCAGGCCTTCATTCTAAATTGTGCAGACACTAGTCTTCACTTAAAAGGCATGCCAGAAAAAAAATTGCCTGATCATAGCCATGTTTTAAGATCTTTAATGCTTGTCTATGATTAGGGGTAGAATCACTTTAAATTTCTTTTTATTATTATTTTATTTTATTTTTTTAGAAATTCTGGCTTTTCTCTGAAGATCAGCTTCTTCCTAAGCTACATCAACTTCAAATATTCTGCTAGCAGTGTCTGCACAAGAGGCTGCTAGGCTTCAGTCTGCCACAGGCCCTGGGATTCTACAGGCTCTAGAATCCTATGGTGTATGTCTATTCATTTCAAATAGTTTTCAAAAATAGAAAAATGTGAGAGGATGAATGCTTAATATTAAATGAAAGGGATCTTGTGCTGCAAAGCACATATTCTGCTTCTGTTGTATAGAATCATAATTTTGAGGCTGAAATTTATATTCTTAATGGAATTTCAAAGTAGAACATAGCTTTTAAAACAGTAAAACAATAAAGGTGGCCATGCATAGCTTACAGATATCGCTGAGCCAATAGTTCCTACACCAAAGGTGTCAGAGTTCTCCATGCACAAGTTACTTTTAAAACCAGGCAAGATACCAAGATAAGCATTAAAACATTTGAACTATACTCTGAGAAAATAAGGAGCAAGTAAGAGAGATACCTTTGAGTTTTGCATCAATACTTATAATTTTCAGATTTAAATTCTCATTTTGTTTTTGCCTGTGTTCTCCAGGCACTCTGCAATGTTAATTGTATCTTGGAGCTTTAGGATAGCATTAAGAATATGTGAAATCCTCATTTATGTTATTTTCAATTTGCAAATTAGGGCTTAAATAATAATAAAAGGTAAAAAAATTAAAGTCAAACAAAAATCTCCTTATAAATCACAATAATAAATACAGAATATGTATGTGGTAGTCCTTGTACCCATTGAATAGAATTTGGTGCTTATAACAATAGCCACCATGTGTTTTACTTTCCAACCACTAGAAGGTCATTAATGGAATTTTATTTTCAAAAGAGGCATCTTTAGTTAGAAAATGCAAATGAAAATTGCAGTAACCAGTTTTACAGCACAGTACTTGCCTTACAAGTGAGAGGTGGTTCTGGAAATCAATTACATCAATTTCCACATTCCTTGCTTGGGTAGTATTTTTAAGTGCATTAATTTCCAATTTAGGTTTTTAAGTATACGACCAATCTGAATATCCATTGTGCATTTTATCTTATATTTTAACATTTTTATCCAATTATACAAAGAAACGAATGTAAAATATTTTTATTTTAGGATCAATTATATAATATTGATATGGTATATTGTGCCTTATTATTATCATTAATAAAACTATTGCTTCTGTGGGAAACATCTATCGTTTTTCTCAAAGGCTCAAGATTTTTCTTAGCAATATATGTTATATGTCTTTCAGGAAACAACAAGTAAATAAAAAACAATAGAGAGAATCAGTTTACACTATAATTTTTACCATTCCCTCCCACCCCCCTGCCCCCATAACAAAAAATAACAGAAAATTATTTGAACTTGGCAGAGTTTGCTGTGATTAATTGCCTTTCTGATATGTGTGCCACACTTCATTTTATAATTCAGATTTCTCACCCAAGAAATTGTCAGCAAAAGATAATATATCAAAGTTTAAATATAGGTAATAAAAGAGTACAGGAGATACTCTGTAACTACTTAGAACTGAAAGCATTTTATTGAAAAAGGTTTGTTTTCTTTGGCAGCCTTCCATGACCTCCTACTGTTGACAAAACTAGCAGCCTGTCCTGTTTGAAGTGTAACTGCTGCAGAAGCTGCTGCTTCAGAGCACTTCTAGGATTTATCTCTAAATTAATATTTTCATCGAATACACTCACGATATACCTTACATAATCTTTAAATTATAGGAAAATGCTAGACGGGGTTCTGTAAGTCACTGGCTGAAGTCGTACTAGAGATTTATGGCTCTCTCAAGCTGACATTTGTGACTGACCTACAGCCCACCAGGGCTGTTACTTCCCTGTCCTGATTCATAGTAAGTGCAGCTAGCTGCCTCCAAATAAGCCTCATGAGCCCGTTAACGTTCGGCCCTTTCTTTTTTGGTAAATATGCACATCTCCAGTCTCACTTCTTCATGTTCAGCTGTGCTGAAGGTGAATAGAAAATCAGGTTGCCTTTTCTTACTTGAAATCCTTTGCCAAGTGCCTTGTCACCAAAGTATGGTTGTCCCAAAGTCCAACTTACTTCTGGCTCTAATTAAGGTAATGCTTTCTGATATAGTTTACTCACTAAAAAAAAAAAAAAAAAAAAAAAGAATAGCAAAATTGTTTTTCCCTTGCAATGTGAGTTTTAAGTTCTCAGACTGTGATACCTTCCATTTTTCACTGCCAGCACCATAGCTAATTAACAAAATTGCATAAAGATTGATATGAAGGTAAATATTAAAGGTACAAAAGGGAAGGGAAAGCAAATTATTTAAAATGTCAGAAAAGCTTAAGCATTCATCTTCCCTGCCACAATTTGTTTTTCATTAATAAAATATACATTGTTTTTTGCTCGGAAAAGTTATTAGTGGTAACACAGTCTGTATGAAGCTTTGTCCCTTCCGAAATGAAGTCTTTGTTTAGACATCAGTGATGGGGGTTTTGTGCCATTGTCTAATCTGTCAGATTAGATGAGTAAGTGTATTTAGGGGTGCAAAGATGTGCAGCCACACCTGCTGTGCAAAGCTGTGAATTCACAACTCTTCTGACTATTAAAATGTGTTATGCTGGGAGCTCTTTTGTTGTAATGGAACTGTTGGTGGTTATGTGTTTGAAGTGGCGCAAGTGTCAGGCCTTATTACAATCATAATAATCATTCCAAAAATAACCTCATATTTTGACCATTTAATGTTAATATGCAGCAAATTAAAGGCTAAGCACCTAACAGATTTGGAGATGTTAAATTGATTTTGCACTCAAATTTCTCTAAGCAAAAACAAACGTCCATTAATGCAACAATATTCATGGTCCAGAAAAACTGTAGTCATTTGAGATAGAGTTTTGAAATAATACAGGGAGCAAACAAAGGATACACAGCAAAATATCAAGCCAATATTATGACAATAAAATGATTGCCAGGAGAATATTAAATGTGATCCTTAAAGAATGCTAATTATCATTTCTTTATTTGTCAATGTTTGTGCTTTTCATATGAACATACCATGATATTTTACTCCCTGAGCTAAATATTGGATTATGCCTAAGCAGACATAATGTTTTCTATTTATCCCCAATTATATAAGCTGTTTTTTTTTCCAGTTTCTATTACTTTTCTTTGCTGAAATGTAGCTGCATTTAATAATCTTAAAAAAAAAAACAAGATGTTAACTGCCTCATTTATTAATCATGCAGTTTCTTAAACTTACTTTTCTATCTAATTTGTATTTTTGATATTAGGGTTTTTTTTTTTAAGTATTGATGTTCTTTAAAGAATTTTCGAGTGTCTAATAAATCTATAGGAATTTCTTCTATGTAAGTTAGCAGGGTGTTTGCCGAAGAATGAGAAATATTTTTTTCAATATTAAAAAAAAAAAAAACAGAGAAAAGAACAAAATGTTAAACCGAAAGAGCCTCTGTTGTCACTTTTATAACACTAAGCAGCTTGTGGCAGGTTTAATAGACCCTAATCTAGAGAGGCCTTTTTAGGGACCTTAGACCTGTATGGCCTCATTAATTCAATTGGTACGTGACAGTTCAGAGGTGTCCTAAACCAGCCATTACCTGCATAAACAGGCTCTGATGCCAGCGTGGCACGTACACTGTCCTCAGATCAGGATTCCTTATCTTCGATAGCTATGATTAGAGAAAACCTCTAAAACACAAGCATATATTTTTTCTTTATAGGTACTAATCAAATTTAATCATGAGGTATAGTTCATTCCCTTCCAAAATAGATTTTTAAATATTTTTAAATACTAACCCAGAAGAAGACAACACAAACTTAACAGAGAAAAGATATTGATTTAAATTAATTGAAAGATATTGGCCTCCTTTAACTTCTCCTAAATCGTCATTTTACAGAGAGTTGGGCATACAATTAAGTTGTTCTCATTTGACAATCGTCATGATGCTGAGACCGGTTTTCATATTGTGTAACATCTGGGTTGTCCTGCAGATGTAGCAGGGTGACAGCTTCACACATTCCTTGAAAAGAAGCATCCACACACTGACAGTTACTCATCATTCAGAAAAAGGAAAAAAATAAAATAGAAGAGAGATTTTCCTTCTGACTCTTAATTTAGGCTAATCTATGTAAAATACATTATCAAATAGCAACCAGCAGAATAACAGTTTTCTGGCACAATGCAAATCGCTGCTGGTTCAAATTATAGCAAGAAATATTTTACTTTGTGATTAAAAAAAGGGAGAAAGTTTTTACTAAAGGCCAAACTTATTTTAAAAAAATTAAGAGTAATTGAAGACTTGACATAATTTAATTAACTTTGTAATAACCTTAAATTACTTGCTTTATCCTTATATAAATGCTCGATAAAGACATCAAATGTAAAAATGCTAAAATAATATGTAAGCCTAGTATTTTAATTACATCAGTACTAAATTAATTTCTAGCCATTACTTGTTGAAAGAAGTCTTCTTGATAACAGGATTGTTCATCTTAAGCTTTATGAGGTAATAAACAATAACAAAGATGTGAAAATTAATATATTTTTTTCTTTTTAAGATATGCTGAATTTTTCTACAAACCGTTATTACCTACCTTTACACAGTCTCCTAACAATATTGATGTTCTAATCTCTTAAATTTTTCTCTGAATCCTGTGCCCTTGCTTTCCAGGCCAATTTTGATCTCGATAGGCAAAATACTGATACTGCTTAAAACTTTCCTGCACAGATGACATTTAAAGAAAGGCAGACATACAAAGCTTTGTTTCTATTTCCTAAAATTGATGTAAGTCACTCTATGCAATAGATCTTTAGGAGAAAAAGCACATCATTTTATGGACGATTTTTTTTAAATGTTATACAGATTTTTCTTGCTCTGTGGTATATCCAGTTCAGCTAAAAAGATTCAATAGTCTGAATTACATTTTTACGTGCCGGATTAGTCTTTATATTTGTTTTGATAGAAAAGCAGGCAACAGCCTATTTCATGGACAATAAATTCAAGATAGTAGTGATGAGATAGTATTGCCTCAGCTAAGTGCACCCAGATTGGAGGGTCACATATTTGACCTCGATCTAGTATGGTCCTTAATGAATCTGTATACTTGATTAGAATTACTGTCTTTTTATGACTCAAAATAGCTTTGCATGGAAAACTAGCTCATTTTAAGTAGAGTTGGGAGAATCATTTTGCTTCCAATACATCTCTAAAACTTTTTCTAAGACGTTTAACTGCTTGCTTTAAAATTTTAACCTCCCTGAAACCTATTCTTCCCCCTGCTAATTCTGGATTTGTTTTACAGCCTTTATTGCATAGGGAAGAACTACTTCTCTGTCACATTTTAACATCATTTAAAAAATTCTGATATTTTAAATAATTAGCAGAATTACTGAGATATTGGATTAAAGCTCCAGTCTTGCAGTTATTTCAGAATTTTTCAGGTCTTATTTATCTCATTTCATACAACAGAATGGAAGAACTGATATTCACATGTCATATTAAACGATTTGTATAAGTAACAGGAGAAAAATCAACAGTTAAGAATTTAGAACTCAGAGCCATTACATATCTTTTGTCCTATTTTGTGTTTGCTTTGTTTCTTTTATTCATTTATTGTTATTAGTATTCTGGCAGCTTCAAAATAATAGAGATTTTTGTAGGTTCTAGTCATAGATATCACCATCTACATTCAGGTTTGCGTGCAGTGCATCTTCTTTGTTATGCAATGGTCTTTTACAATCTCCCTGCTTTAGTGCTATAGCTCTCTCCTTATCTGTGTTTCCAACTCCATCTATCTGTCTCTCTGCTTCTTGGGCACATTGCTCACTCTTAATTCAAGGAAGTGATTTCTTACTTCTTGTCACTCTCTTTCTTTCTACCACTCACTCTCAATCTATCAGGGCTGGTTTCCTCATTCTTTGACTACTCTGGACTCATGTATCTCCCTCACTCCATTCCTCTTTCAGAAATATTATTGAGATCTTTCTTATCTGTTTTTGTTGTTGCTGTTGTGTTTTAATGCAGCTTTTAGAGTGTCTTCTTTTCCTTCTTTATCTTTTTCTACTTTTAGGACTGAGAGAGTAAACAAAATTAGACAGTAAAATATCATTTCACATATCTATGTACACTCCTGAAGAAATAAATATTTCCTAAAAGTTTCTAAAAGTATGAACTGTTAAGCTTCCATGTTATTACTCAATAACAAATATAGTGAAGGTTTTAATCAAGAACATTTAGAGGTGAAACAATTAGCTCTTAGGTGTGAGATATTGTCTCTAACAACAATGAAAAATTAAAATACAAAGAGGCTGGTTGTTCATATTTCTAATTGTGCTTCCTAGTGTTAGACTCAGATCTAAATCTGCAAAGAGCAAAAGTGTTGGAATTTTACATTTTTTAGTGTTCCACTTCATACCCTTACAATGCTTTTATGTTGTTACTCCTCCACATTCTAAAATGTATTGGTCACATGTTCTTTTGATATATAATTTTGAGGGGATATATTTATGTCAAAATAACAGTGCCAGAATAGTTGTCATTCTAACCCTATCTGGGATTTTATGTGAAATTCAACAGTTACAAGGATTTTTTAAATAGCATTAATATATCCCTAAGTCCTTCACAATAGATACTGTATATAGATCAATTAGTTTTTTCTAAGTTTTAAAGGTAAAGCAAAAATGCAACTTAAAAAGAGATTACCGTTATCTACTCTAGAACTTCTTTCTTACTGGAGTTACAAATGAGGTAAATTTTCAGTCACATGCTACCAAAACAAGCACCTCAGAAATGATCATTTTAATAGAAACTTTAATCCCATATAATTACAATTTTGAATGGGAATTCTTTCATAACTGTCAAATGAATTCTGCCTTAAAAATAAGCTCCTATTGGTATAGAGATCTCCAAATAGTAATGAAAGTAAAAAAGGCTAGGAAAAAGCAAACAAACTTTAGCAGGAAAATAAACCTCACAGTTAAAACTGACTTGAAGATATCAGAGCACTCTCCCCCATCTCTGTATCATAGTTTGTAAATTAACTTTTTCCTCAGTAAGGTAATGACACATGCACCCTTACAACAATTACTAGGAAAAAAAAAAAACTTTAATGATATAAATATAATTCTAAAGGAAATAAATTGATTTTCCTTTGCTCCATGTAATTGTCACATAAGTAGTCCATAAGCTATGACGTAGGCAACATCCAAGACTGATTATAAGCGTGCTCACATTTCCACAGTCCATTTTCACATACTCTAATAAACAGAATAAAATATTTAACATGATGGCAAAGCTCAGTTTTCTCCTACCTCTTCTTGACAATAATTCCGTAGTTCAATATCCTGTACATTTTTGTTGAAGAGAGTGAAGTATTTTTCTTATTGAGTGATAATCTATTTTGCTATCTTAGCAGGGGTACATTAACCAGGCCAAACTCTGAACATATTTTTATCTCTTACCATAGAAAAGACAGCCAGATAGCTCATTAAAATATATTAATGAATAATATCTTCTTCCTTTAAATTAACTAATATCTAAGTTTAATGAAACTCAGTTTATAGTGATTTTCTGGCTCAAGTGCTCTACTTTCTACCTAATTACGTGCACAGCTTCCAGACAACAAGGAGTGTCTTTAACATTAGATAAGAACCTGGGCTTTTATCTCAATCAATAGTATTTAGCCTTTGAACTTGTGTCAGTAGAAGACCAGTCCATCACATTCAGTTGTACCTGATCTCTTTTTCTTCTTAATACACGCTGCCATTTACAAAAGACACACACACATACACGCACACACATGCACTCACATATGCTTATATACACCCATGCCTACACCTTATAAGCAGGCAAAGTGTGTAGATTATTTGTGTGTCTGTGTGTGTATGTGCATGCGCACAAGCATGTGTAGACAGGATCCTTTATAGTTGTAAAGATGTGTGACTGTAATGATGATGTTAAAATTTTCTTGTTTCCTTTCACTGGGCTTTGTGTATCTCAAAGGAGCCCCATATGGTGCTCTTTGTCCGTGTCATTACCTCGTTACAGCCACTGTCTGCCAGCCAAAGGTAGGCCGTGCGCTGCAGCTGTAGACAGCGATACAACTGGAATTGTCTAAGGTCAACAGTGCCGTAATTACTTTAAAATGTCAGCGTACAATAAAATACAACAGTTCATCTGGCAGAAAGCAAATTAGCTTTGACCATAGCGTAATTACCCTTTTCTCAGCACCATTAGAAGAGATCAAATCTCCACATTCAGTGTTTGAGGAAAGGCCATCAGAGTACACTCTACCTGACAAGGATGCACATTTGCCATTTTGAGATGTAATTAATTGTCCCTATAATAGAAATTTTTATATTTGACTCTGGAATTGAAATGTGTAATAACCTGGCTTCTTCATTTTAACCATTTTGATGCTGGAAAGAAAGATATGTTTTGCCAAATACAAATAAGAAGTATCAGTATCATTCAGAACATTTTCTTTTATTACGATAATAATTAGCTCTACTACAGGAGTGATTTTTCTGAAGTGACTTCCATGCATATTAAGAATGGTACTAATGTCCACATCCTACATCAGAGAAACCAAATTAAGAAATTAACATCATTAAACTCTTCCTTTTATAGCTTCTTTTTTTACTTTGCATGTTTATTTTCTGTCTGGCTGGGATATTGTGACATGAAGTGGCTTTTAGACTGACTTATTAAAGGTTGATTTCTGCCACTGATCTTCATCTGCACCTCTACCTCACACACAAGGTCAATCTAGGTAAAAGATTACCCCTCCCCCTCCTCCCACAGGATTAATGTGCCATTATGCCAAGAACATCCTCTTTTTTTCAGACACTCATCATTAATAGTGGAGGGTACGAATGCACCAATGATATAGTAATTTGATTAACTCAGAAACAAACAGCAAGGAGCTGACCAGTGACAGTCCCTGTAGGGCAAAGACTTCACTGCTTGTTGACTTTCATTAATATTTAAGGGCGCCAAAGATGCTTTAAGCTGATTTGAAATGACTCAAGGTGTCTGAGTAACATTTCTTCTTGTGCCTGGTTTTATGTACACATGAAAAACAGCTGTTTTGTATCAGAAGAGCCTTGCACTATATTTAGGGAATTCCACTGTCGTAAAGATGTTTACATTTTCTTGATGTTTCATTCACTGTGTTGTGGGCTTCTTCATAGTTTTTAAAATGAAAGTGTGTTCTCTGGAATTCAGAAATCTTCCTTTTGAGCACAGATTTCCTGTGGTGGGGTGGGGGGTAGGAATTTATCTATGAAACTAACAAGAACTTTATAGTTGGCAAAAAAAGTTCTTAACATGACCCCTTCTTATTGAACCATTGCTAGTTTTAATGTGCTAAAGCCAAAACAATAAACAAGCTTTCTGGTAAAATCACTGTAGCATATCATTGATCACTTTATCTCTTCAGAGCAGAAAATTATGGCACATACTGACCTTTCTCCTCAATGGCAGGGTTGCTTTGTTCTTCTTCAGTGTCATTTATAACTCTGAGATCATTTCAAAATATAAAAAAATAATAAGGACTGAGGAACATTTAAAAAATAAGCGAATTGGCAGATAAAGCTTTTAAATAGATATGAACAGTTTTAAAAAGAAAATTCTTTCTGTGAGATTCATCTAATTTTAAGAGTAAATCAGGATGCCTGTGAATATATTTAATAGATAATTTGTAGAATTTAGGGAAGTAAATATCACAGGGTGAGCTTGAAGGACTTAGTTAGGCTGACACTTTTAAATTGGCAAGACTGACCAAACTGGAACTTCCAGCTGCTCGTGAATGGCATAAATTAATGATTTGCTGTTACTTTAAAGAAAAGCGATTTTTTTTCCACCTAGTAATACATGAAAGAGCTTTTGGCAGGCTAATCAGGTATCTAAAATAGTCTGAAATTTGCATTAGTCTGAAATGTAAGGCCTTTGACAATTTTACCCAAATTCACCTTTACTCTCACCTTTTCTCAATGCAAACTCTCTACTCCAACCAAACTATCCCTACCCTCCTCTCCCCTGCCATGTAACCTTGATTCTTTCCCACTTAGTGCCCAGGATGCTCTCTCTGTGTTGCCTTCCGTAATCCTTATTACTGCTCCAAATAATATTGATATTCTACTATCTCTCTCTGTAGTATGTCCACAATGCTGCTTTCTTTGCCCATTTCACAATTTTATCTTTCTCTTCTGAATATATAAAAATTTTATCATCTGTTGAAATAATCTAGCACTCAGATAGTTTTTAGATTTTTTTGTATTCTTCCTCTTATTTCATTTATATAAATATTGTTTTAATAACAAAATGAGTTCTTAGTAATGGCAGAGATGACATAATACTTGTCATTGCTTCTATCACTAGTATGCTACAGTGTTATGCACATAATAGGTATTTTTTTAATTGAACAAATTAATTGAAGAATTTGAGAAATTTGGGGAAAATATGTGTGTCAGTGTCTATATAAAATTAGTGAATATTAATTACAAATGGTGAAAATTAAGAAAAAAATGAAATGTTAGATTCCTAAATCCAAACAAACACTTTTTCAAGTTTTTATACTAAAACCATCCATGACTTGAAAGCATCAACTTGTTTTCATTTGATCCGGTGGCATAAACTAAATAACTCAAAGTGAAAACAGTCTACAAATACTACAAATGACATAAAGCCATGAAGATGTAAATCAAAAGCTAACATAGTGTGCTGTTACATATTTGTTATCTGGAAAAAAATAAAAGCAAGCATTCTTGAGGAAATCACAAAATAGATTTATCAAAAGATGTTGTAAAAATGTAAAGAGAGAGATCAATCTTGGGGAAAAAAAGATTAAAACTAACATTCTGTGCAACAGTTAGAGCTAACATGTTCCTTATGGAATTCAGCCTGCATTGCAGAAAGGCAAATAACCTGTTTAGAAAACAATGCCCATCAGTTTTCTTCAATCAACTGAGCAGGCAGTCATTTAAAGGCATCCAATTATTCATTTGACATTTCCATTACATTAGTAACCCAATTGCTAAGATTATATTTTTATTATAAAATATTTGTTAAAACTATATGCCCACTCTACATTTTCCTTTAAGCGTTGACATCAGAAAGCATTTCCTTTTCAATTAATTGAAGTCATTAAATCTTTCTTCACTTAAACTGCAAGTAGAATTGAACATGCAAGACCTAGTACTGGGCTTCAGATTAAAAATAAAGACGGGTTTAACATGAGAAATTTAAGATGTTTTCATTTATGCACATTTTTAACCCTTTCCCAAAGGCCCCTTAATCTGTAGCTACTTAATTTTATGTATAATGCCTAGCAATCTTAATATATTTTCAGGAGTAGATTTGCTTTACTACTGTCTTACAGGATTATTTCATGCCTTTACTTCTCGTTAAAAAATCAGATTCTTCCACCCTTTCTCATTCTCAGCTGATGACCTTACTTTTATTCCACTAACAAAAACAGAACAAAATAAACAAAAGCAAACAAATAAACAAATGACTTCTACCTCTAGTCAAAATGAGAAAACAAAAAGCAGGTTTACCTTCTAGAACCAAATAACCAAAAACAGATAAAATATAAAGAAATAAAAAAGTTTTCAATAGAAATCAAGCAACAAAGTACAATGATTCCTGAGAGATGGGAAATCAATTAGGTAAGCTCTATTCTTGCTACAGTTTACTGCCTTAGGAGAGATTTCAGGTTATGGTAAGGGAGAGAAAACACAAGGGAACTGAGTAAACCTCTTGCATTGAAACGATAGAGTTGAGAATTTGAAGAGATGAAGGTGGGTAGATGTCCCAGGACAGAGTACCAGAGAAGAGAGAGCTGAATGAAGAGAGATCCCCAGAGACCTGTAGAATATAGTGGAGCAGTGAACGGAACCTGCATATGAAAAAACCATCCAAAGCCAGAGAAAAAGCTATCCATAAAGATTAAAGGGAAAAAGCGCCAACACCCACACAAGGCCCAGAATAATGTCGGTTTTCACCAGCCAGATAGGAAAAACTCATAATTCACAGAGCATTAGGTAGGTCTATAAGAAGGCCTTGCCTCAGTAGTGAAAAATAGTCCTAGACTAAGCATTGTTCCATATCTCCCTTAAAAAGTTACAATAAAAGAGTCAAAATGTTTCCAAGTATTTAATTTTGTCCCAAAGAAAAACTCAAGAAAATTTATAGGAATACTAAATATTCAGCATCAAACAAGGTAAAATTCACAATCTGAAATTCAATCAAAAGTTACCAGACATGTAAAGAAGCAAGGAAATGAGACATGATAACCAATTGAAACAAACACAGACATTAAAATGAGTAAACAGAGAATTAAAACAGATATTATAATTGCATTATATATTTTAAAAAGTTAAGAAGAGACATGAAAGTTATAAAATAACAAGCAACTAAACAAAACACCTAAATAAAATTTCTAAATGGCAACAATAAAATATCTGAGATGAAAAATACATTGGATGAGATTAGTGGCAAATCAGATTCTCATAAACATAGACATAAAATTATAAACATAATTTCAATATATATCCAATAATACATAGAAAAGATAATATATCACAATCAAATGGGGATTATCTCAGCAATATTAGGTTGATTTATCATTTAGAAAAATCAAACAATATAATTCATTAACAAACAAAAAAGAAAAATAAATGATCATCTCTATAAATGAAAAAAGATATCTGACAAAGTAAAATACTCATTTATGATAAAAACTAAGCACACTAGGATTTGAAGGGAACTTTTTCAACTTGATAAAGGGCATCTAAAAAACACCGACGACTACAACTAACAACATATTTAATGGAGAAAGACTAAATGTTTCCCCCTAAGAAAAGCAAGACATGGATCTATCTCCATACTCACTACGTCTATGCAATATAGTACTGTGATTCTAGAAAGTAACTTCAGGCAAGAAAAATTGAAGGGATCCAGACTGGAAAAGAAGAAGTAAAGCTATTTTTTAGAAGTAAAACTTTTTTAGATTTATTTATTTTAAACTATATTTTATTTAAAGCACATCTAGAACAGTGCTTCAGAGATAGCAAGTACTTAACAAATAACGAATGTGTATTGATGGTTGTTCAATGAATTAATGTTTATTGCATATTGTGTGGGTAGCATACTTAAAAATGAGTTATTGCATTTTAAAAGAGTTTTTAAAAGAGTTTTTTTATTCCTATCTTGAAACTTTTAAAAGAGTTTTTTATTCCTATCTTGAAACTTTAAAAAAATATAATTAATTTTCCAGAATGTAGGCAAATAGTTAATACTCGTTTCTATAGTATCAGATAATATAATGGTGTTCTAATCCTTCCTAATAATTGCTTAATGGCAATAATGAGATAGAAATAGTGGGCTCCAGGGGATATGTTTGCAATCAGAGTGAATAACTCTATCTGGGGTATATACTACATACATCCTAGTTTCCTTACATATGTTATCTTGATTATTCAAAAATACAACCATAAATATTGCTATTTCTACTTTGCTGATGGAGACATTGAGTTTTAGTGAAAAAAATTAACTTACCTATTATAACAGAAAAAGTATGTTACATACCTAGGCCAATTTGGGAGTTGGTCAGATATGAATTTTACCTGGGAAGTTTCTGTTATAGGATTTGAGAAATAAAATATTAGGCTAATGTTGTTCTACATGTTTAGAGATAGTTTCTCTCTTAGTCCTCAACTCTTTTTTTTTTTTCCTGTTCTCTTTCTTTCTTTCTCTCTCTCTGTCTTTCACTTCATCACTCAAGAAATAAAGGTATGCCCAATAAAGGCCAATAGAAAAAATTTATTAATTAATTTGGCCAGATTTTTCACAGATTCATTTTTTTAAAAATAGAAACATTTTAGGACCATGATGACCAAAATGACTGTGTTGATCAGAGACTCTGGGGCTAAGAAAAGCAAAGTTTCTGATTTTGGACAAAACATTTCTTCTGTTTCACTTATGGCCTATTGCATTTACATAACTATGTCATCAACACATGCAACTGTTCAAAAAACAAACACATTGGATAAAAGATGGGGAAGGGCTCAGAACTACTTATAGCTAAGAGAGATCATTAATTTAATCTTCTTTGGCAAAATACTTTTAAAGTATGTGCTGAGTATCATTTTGGAAACTAGGCACTTTTTTTGTTTACATTGTTTTTAAAATTAACACACAAAAAAAGTAATAATAATCTTTCCATACTGCCGTTCCAACAAAGGTGGAATTACCGTCCTATTTTAATATGTAATTTTCTTTTTTTTCTTAAACATTACTTTCTTGTTTTAAAAGCCAGTCCTTGTACATATCCCTAAATGGAGGCATGTGTTAGCATGGAACCAAAGGAAAGGATCAGGTGCATATGTGTAAGTAAAAAAAAACTATGTCAGAATGAATTTCATACTGATACAGGATAATAGAGACAGGCAAGAGAAAGCCAAACACCACATGGAGGCCATTTGTTTCTTCAAAGCATGATACAGATTCAAACCTTCAGATAAAAATGTACAAGCTGCCAACTTCAAAGGAGAAGCATTAAAAAATAAAAAAACAGCAATTGAGAATTGTACCTTGCATACATAAACACTTAGTGTGCACATGTGTGCTGGTACCTCACATTCATAAAGCATATCTGATGTCAAACCATATTAACTTAATAGCTGAATTAGATGATAACTGTTAAAAATTCTGAATTCATAATGCTTTGTGTACATAAAAAAAAATTCATATGGTTCTGTAGAAATCTTGACATATACAACATTTAACATTATTTACATTTAATTAGGCAAAACCAAATTCTACAAAGTTGCTTCATTAGATTTCTCCAAGGCCAGTTGTTTATGTAAGTACTGAATCATTAATATGCAGTTTCTTTCATAATTATAAGGCTGTCAGATAAGAAACCTGCTGCCTAGGACAGATAAAGAAACTTGAAGATAGTCACAGATATAAACCCCAATTCACACTGCTAGAGCATTTGGAAAATTCTTGCATAAAAATGTGAATCACTTTATGGAGACAAACAACAGGGACCCAAATGGAACAATGAAAACCAAGTTAATATTTGTGTTTTTTTCTCCTTTTTAAATGATGAATCAAGTAAACAAATAAAATAGTAAAATTATTTATTAGCATATTTTAATTTAAAGAATGTTTTTCTCAACATAAATATTTAGATAAAGATGGACTGAGTTATAATATATCTCCATTCATGAAAATGACCTAAAATGTTGTCACCCGTTTCTATGAGTATTATTCTCAGCAATAAGTCTGTGATGATTTAGAAGTAGGCATATCTACAAGTTTGTTTAATTCTTTAAGGAAAAGTTAACTATAGAGATTCTATTTTCTATAATTTCTCATTTATGTATAACCCAATCATACCCTCAATAAAATAATTTTCAGTCCTGTATATTGATTCTTGTATAGTTTACTCTCAATCTTATTTCTTTGCTACTAATGGCTTGAGACTAAGCTCCATGTCTGATGTTTACTTTATACTTTCTATGGATTCCATCTTAGCCTCCATATTTCTTGGTCCCTCTTCCCAGGCATGCCTTCCACTACATCTTTCTTCTTCACCTGATGACAAAACATCATGCCACTAGTACAAAATCACCTTTGTTGTATTACCTTTTCCCTTGATTCAGTGTCAAGCTCCCTGTGGCCCACGTCATTGAAGCCTTAACTCTAATCCTTCTTATAGAGGATGCAGTCAGCTTCTCCAGGGAAACTAAAGCAATATTTTGCCAGTTTCTTGAGAGGTCCTGAGCATGGGGGTTTAGGGGTTGAGGTGGGGATTATTTTTGTTAATCGGAATGCACAATATACCTTTCCTATCTTTCTTGGAGTTTCACAATTTTAATTAATTAAAAATGCTGAAAGCAGAGCAGAAAAGAAACTTGGCTTTCTTTATTAACCCAGTATTTTTAAAAGTGTTTAAACACATAAATCTTTACATTCATATACTATTCTAAGAAAAATTTGGGGAAATAGATGTTAAAAGTATTGTTCTTATTGTCTTGAACACCAAATGTTCCCCTTAATAAATAATTATTGGAAATATATCATGCTTGCATTTTTACCTTATGTAATCCTATCATCCTCAGTGATTTCCACATGTATTGAATTGCCCATCTAACAACTAAGCCTATCAGGTCACTATGTTTCTTCTCATTTTACATCAACCTTCTCAACAGCATGACCACACCCTTTATTTCCTTACCTCAAACCAGGACTCAGTTCCAAACCTTTAACTCTAGCTTCTTTGACAGACACACCTCCATTTAGAATATTCAGTGGTCAGCACTAGCCACCTTAAGTACTCTGTTCATGCAACCCCTCTCTAATAGCCCAACTCATTTAGTCTTTTCATGTAATGCTGCCCAACTGGAGTACCATGACTAGTAATTTCAGGGCTCTTCTAGGGTTCCATTGTTTCCTTAATCTTTTATGATTGATCCTCCACTCCACTCTTCTCTGATTTGTCAGTTTCTTTGCTCCTGTTCCCAAATTAATTCTAGAAAAACTCAAAGAATCTTCCAGATATTGGTCCACTTTAACATAATTAAACTAAGTATTATTGAATAGTAACTCTACAGCAGGGGGCATGATATTTGATACTTAACTATCCTAGTGTTGGCAGTTTTGCTTGAATAAGTAATGGTTTTGGAGAAAAGACATAACTCAAAGGCACTCTTGAGAATTCATAGGTTAGAGATCCACCTACATTAGTGAAAGTATCCCTGTTCCTTCTTGGGATGATTTAAATTACCAATTTCTGTCACATTTTTGAGCTTTAGTTTGAGACTCAGATTGTTTCTCTCTTCAACTCTTTGACTAGAATGAAGAAAGAGGGAAAAAAAGACAAAGTGAAATATAGAGTTTGAAGGATGGGGGAAACTCAAATCTTAGTAAAGTTCTGAAGAAATGATTCGGTAGTCAGAGCTCAGTATATATAAATCAGGTTCCTGGAAGGTAGAAGAAATCTGTCTCAGAAATAAAAGCAATCAAAGTTAACTTCGGTTAATATACAGTTCTGACAATTATTTTTGCTAGTGACTATCTACTCTTATGTCATAGGGAAAATTATCTCCTAGATGCTTTTGGGCCACCTGACAGAAATTGCCAATGTTTGCATACTCCACAGTCCCCTTCCTACCTCACTTCTTCCCATTTATTACCCATAATGTTTCTCAAGGAATGAAGTCTAATCTTACAACTTTTCTCCTTTCTTCTCTTGATGAGTTTATTTAGTCTCATGGCTGCTTTTATCATGATAATTCACAATGAATTGGCCTGATCTCCCCCTTTCAACTATAGTGTCTGGATTCTAACTCCAGGCTCACATTATCATCTCAAGTTAAACAATTCAAAACCTAGCTCATCTGACCCCAGTCCTGTATTCTCCGTTTGTGATAAGGTTATCTTTATTTTCATAGTCTTTCAGGTAAGTCATTTCTGCATCCTCTTTCAAAGCCTTTAACCCTGCACTTTGACTCTTGATAATTTGGCTCTCTCCTACATTTCTAAGTGTACCCTTCATTATTCCTTACCTATATGGTTTCTTTCAGTTAATTCTATTTACTGTCCTGCAAGTATATTTGCTTATTTCTACATTATTATGCTCTTTCTCCTCACTACCCTCACTCTATAGCCTAACCTTAAAATTTCTTGAATATGCAGCCAAAGCTTCAATCCTTCCATGAACCCTTTATGACTTTTCCAGGCCATAGTAGACTCTAGTTACTCTGAATTTTGAAACATTTCTGGCTTGTTATCATTGGTAAGACTAAATACATATTCTCTGTATGGTTATTTGCATTTTCCTCTGTGTATATGGTACTTTTTTTTGTTACTTTGTATTCCCCAAAGCTTCTAGCATATCTTAGGTATAAAATAAATGCTGCTTAATTGAATGAATGACATTTAACATCCACAAACCATTAAACTAAGTCACAAAGAGACTTCTGAAATTTCAAAGACAAAAAGCATTCAAGACTATCTTAGTATTGTTGATATTTTAATAAATTATAATAATTTGAAGAATGATCATTCATGCATAACAAAAACTCTCAATTTATATAGGTATTTATTTGAGAATAAACTTCAGGGTGATATGGACTTCATATTTCCTCATCTCTTCTATATTTACCATCTGACGAATTTTAATACTATGAACAGTTCAATGTGTGAACAAGAAAGCAGGATCCTCAAATATTCTATACTTCTTCCTGAAACTGAACAAAATAAAGTTTAATTTCATAAAGGAAAATGTTGTCATATAAACAGAAAAAAAACACACAACAAAACTTTAGCAAAGAGGCAAGGCAAAGATATAAATTTTTGAAGGAATACAAGTCTCATTTAAAATATTTCCTAAGAGATGAAAATCTATACTATTTACTATCAATCCAAAGCTTTTAAAATATAGCTGTATTTTAATGCAGTGATTACCTGACTCTAAAATAAGGATGTGATCAGGTGATTTTTGCCAAAGTGGATGTATAAGAATGTTCACTACAGCACTGTTTATAATGGCCAGAAATAACATGTGTTGATAGAGAATGGTTAAATGAATTAAGATACATGTAGACATTAGGATATAATGTGAAGGTGGTTGGTTACTCCCCATATAAAATTTCTAAGGTATTCTACTGCAATCATGAATTACTTGCATAATTTAAAAAATCAACTCCATTTACCATGAAGACAAGGAAAACCATGTCATGTTACACTTGGGAAGTTGAAGTTGTAAATATTGAAAGAAAAAAGTAACCAAATTTCGTCACTTTTAATATTTACCCACATATAAGGTTCATTTTATATCTTATAAATTATTAAATAAATTTAGGAACTTATACCTAGTTTCCTGAATATCCACAAGGCTCTAAAATAAGGTTAATATACAAAAAAACACTATAAATGTCTTCAATTACAATTATAATTTCTCCTTAGAGAACATAATGTAAATATGCATTTACTTCTACATTAAATCCCATTTAGGGATTTAAAAGTTTAAATAATTTTATCATGTATATTCCAGATAAATACATTGTCAATTCATTATAAGAATATAGACTCTACTAAAAAATGATTTAAATAAATTCCTTTACAAATAGGGATCATACACTGATACAGAAAATAAGTACTATTTTTTAAATTTGATATTTTATAAATTATACACATGAATTGTTAATTCTTATCATGACTATGATTACAGTCACATCACTATCTTTCACTCACTACAATGGAACTAATAATTCTCTTTCAAAGTTTTAGATCAAATACAAATTTTTAATTTTAAAAATTAATATATGATGAACTCAGTTGAAAGAAACATAGACATTACATTTATGTAGTTATCTGCAATAGAATAATTTTATAAATATTTTTTAAAGCACACTCTTATTATTGTTTTTGGTTACGTTATAGCCAGGCTTCATATAAAAATATGTGTAAGGCTTGAAATTTCATGCAACCAAACAATTAACTTTATTCTTTTGGTAGTCAAAATCTTAAATACAATCAGTTGTAATTTGGGTAAACTAATATTAAAAATGTTTCTGTTTACCACATTACATTAGGTTCTCTAAGTTTAAAAGTCTGATAAGCAAAAGAAAAAAAAATTTTTTTAGAACATTTTTTACAAAGTGTTGTTCCTGGACTGACTACATCAGAATTACCTAGGCGCTTGTTAAAAATTTGTAGATTCTTGGGTGACCTTCAAAATATTGAGAGATAATCTGTACTGTAGGGCCCAGATAGCTTTACTTTTAACAAGCTTCCCAGATGACCCATGATCCACAATCGAGTCTGAGAACAGTACTCTAAGAAGGTGGTTTTTATGGGAAACCTAATCAGGATCTCAGAGGCTGGTTATGAAATATGGAATAAATAAGTATGAGTTTTAAAAAATCTAGAAAAGTCTAGAGAAAAATGTCTGTTTACAAATAAAATAATTTATAAAAAGGAAGCTTCTAAGAGATAGCAGCCCCATTATATTTTGTCTCTCATTTGCAACAGGGGATAGTAGAAGCAGAAGAATTTGTAGACTCCCACTTTTGCTTTTAAGAACCAAACAAAACCAAAAAGGGGAGGTGTTGTTTGGAGTTTACAATAAAAGAGACAAGTGCAGGAACATATTGAACAGAAAGGCTTAAGGAAACTCAAGCCAGCACTCTCTCCATCTTTTATTTTTGCCCCCATTTATTTCTCTCCTTTGCAGACAGGCTTCTTTTACTTGTCTCATTTGACATAATGGAGAATTTAGTCATAACAGCTTCTGAAAGAAATTACTTTTGTCTCTCTGGGTCCTACCATATCCTTTATGAGTGATAGCCCTGTACATTAATTAACTTTGTCCAGCTGTTGGGGGTTGGAAAAGGGACCCCAATTTGGCACTTTAAGACCTAGAGCTCACTCCCAGTTGATTTTGTTAACTTTAAACTTGGATGGTTCATTTAAAATCTTCATATCCCAAACGAGGTAGTTGGTCACCTATTACCATCAGCAATTTCAGAAAATTAAAAGCTAAAAACTAGATTACAAACAAAAAAAGAACAAAATTTTACTAAATAACTTGATTAGAAGTTCTTGATAACATGTACATTTAAACATATGGCATTTTAGTTATCTCTTATGATAATAGATTATGCTCTTTGAAAGTTCTAAGCTATTTTTTAGCATAATCTCAGACCTGATGAACACAGTATCTTACTTTTCACTCAGAATACAGCCATTTTCTAAATACTGACTATGACACACACATATACAGTATGTATGAAATATACATATGCTTCAAAGAATAATGCTCATTTATTTCTCATGACTTGAAAAACTGGGGTGGAGAAGATCATAGTAAACATGCAGGACAATCCTTGACTCAGTACAAGTGCCCTGCACGCTGAAGGTGTGTGGGTGAAACTATTTTACTTAGAGAGCCTTTTCCTTTTCAGTAAATCAACATATTCTCAATAAGGATTTACCCAAGCTCAATTATTATTCCTTTACTTTGAAAATGTTAACTTGCATCTTTAAAAACAGCAATCAGAACAGGATTAGTATGTTTTTAACACAGTAATAGCATACATGTCAGCCTCTTACCCAATTTCTATGCTTCCAATTCCAGATCTTTTATTACAAAGTCTCGAGCACACTGTTTTCCTAAAAGCACCTTTCAAGTACCCTGCCTTTCACTGAAATGTGGCTGCTACTGTGTACTTATTTTAAAAATGACTTGACAGAATTGCTAATGTTCTCATTCCTTCAGGATATTTCCTAATACTTGTAGCCTTTTCATGTTTCTAATTAGGCCAGTAATGGTCCCTGAAGTTAAACCAATTAAAATTATTTACTGTGACACACAGTGTGGAGATAATTATCTGATATCTGAATCCAACTTCTGCTTACTTTGCAACATTACTTAATAGAAAACAGAGAAACTGATGCCCATGCTTTCATTTTACTTGTCTACCAAATGTGTTTGCCCCATAGCAAACTGTTTAAATAAAGCATTAAAATCTTTGTGGTGCTAATCAAAATGTTTAAAAACCACTCACACTCCCTTTATAGTTCTGAAAAGCGTATAAAACTCTTACACATTACCTTTTACATTATAGTTGCTGACCAATGTAGTAGTATAGCCACATTATAAACAAATAATGCAGCTTCTGCATTTTCTAGTAACCTTACTGTTCTCTCTTCCTCTACTTATTTTCTCTACTCTTTTCAATACTTCTTTTTTTTTTCTCTTTGTCTTGTGTTTTGTTTCAGCATTGTGTGGCTCACCATAAAAGGCACAAATCCAATGGACTTTGAAATATAAGCTTCATACAACAGAAGGTAATTCTGTATGGGCTAAACAGTTATTATACCTTGGTACAAAACAAGTTAGATTTATTACCATTTTCTCTTTGCATAGGGTTGGGTGTTAGGAAGATTGGAGGTTTACAAAGAGAATTTTAATTGACGGCAGAAGCCTTAGCAAAAGTACAGTTTACATTTAATGTAAAGCAAAAATCCCTCTAGGAAAAAAATGCACACAGCAAGTAAATCATGTCGTGAAGCAATGCTTTTCATTAAAAGTTGGCTGGCATCTTTTGTACAAAAGTAAAGACTGAGCCTGTAAGTTAGGCTTGCATATGCTGTAGTTTAATGCCAAAGTGCAGTCTCATAAAGAATTATAGCTTAGACACTTTGAGAACATTTAGCCCATAATCCCAATGCAAATTATTCTAAGAGAAAATTGAGTTTTATGCCAAAATGCCACCTTGAGACTGACAGTGTAAAGTTGGACATTAAACCTGATCTTAGGATGGATTCCTATACTGTTGCCTGCTTTTTGTTCAAATATTCATGAAAAACAATACAGATACAGTACAGACACAGATATATTTTCCAAGTCATTGTGTGCTTTAATGGATTCCCTTGGCTATTTGTTATAGCTTTACTTTGGAGAAACAGAACACATGTTAGGCATGCCATTCCATTCAGAACTATAGCTGAAGAGTGTAGTGTTTGAGAATTTCCAGTCCAGGCCCTGGCTTAGAATGGTAATAGATCAAATACGAGAATCCCTGCTTATGCAGGTGATCTGAAATGCCCAGTTATTTCTCCCGGCAGATAGGGAATGCCTGTCTATGTATCGCATAAGCTTGAGAAACATTAGGTTAGCAGAGTGCCAGGAAAGGTAGGGAAGATTTTTCAGAGAAGCCTTGAGATCATTCAAGTTGGGGTAGAATCCTTTCTACAAGCTTTCTCTCCTGAAGCACTGGGTTTTAATCTTAGCATAACCAACATGTGTTTATGGTGGTTTAAAAACTAGATTATTGTGCTCCTTCTCCTGTATCGGCATGTATTTTGCACATACCTTCATTAATACAAGTTTATTGCATTCAAGTTATTTGTATATGTTGGTAAATAAATGCTGCTAAATTTAACTGTAGTCAATAGTATTTCTTCAAGGTTAGTTAGTGTTTGCAAATTTTTTGGAGTAGGTGGGAGTATAGATTATAAAATTTTAAAAAAACCCTTAAAATGTTAGCAAAAGATAAGTTTCCAACTATTTATACTTAAAATTAGCTGATTCTATTTTTATTTTATTGATGTACAGTATTTTATATTAATTTATATGCCCTCTTAAGTATTTTATCAATATTAGCTTTGTCCTCTCAACTATTTTAGGATTGTGGTTCAAATAGCCATGACTTGTAAAGCATTTAACACAGAATTTTACTGAATAGCATCCTATTATTAAATTTGAATACATTTGCAGAGCTATGGATTCTGTGCTATAAATACAGTAAGGGCTCAATAAGTGTCTTTACACCCTGAGCTCCAGAAGTTTCTACCATACATTTTGGTTAATTATTATTAAAGTGAATTTATCTTTGTTCAATGAGAACACAAGAATGAGAAGAGGGAAGAAATTTAATTTCTTCAAGCTTTAAATGTTAATTTAACTCTTCGATTAAAATATTCTAATGGTAAAATTTCATGAAAAAATTTTTTTAAATTTATTTTGCAATTTTAACAAAAAGAACAAAATACCTAGGAATTAATTTAACAAGAGAAATGAAGGACCGATACACTGAAAACTACAAGACATTGTTAAAAGAAATTGAAGAATACACAAAGAACTGGAAAGATGTTTCGTGTTC
>NW_011888792.1:10564431-10641575 GCF_000151845.1 Pteropus vampyrus | reverse complement strand
TCAAGTATGACCTCTTAACTAATTACATCTGCAATGACTCTATTTCCAAATAAATTCACATTTTGAGGGGCTGGAGATTAGGATTTTGACATATGAATTTGTGGGAAACATCAACTCATAACAACCATTCTATTAAATGAGCTGAAATTGTTAAGATATGAGCAGAAAATTTTTTTTTGTCTTAATCCTTTAAACCCACTCTGTAGAAATTTCTTTCTTACCACTTAGATGAAATCTTAACCTATGTTGTCCTTTTGTTTGTTTGTTCGTTTGTTTTAAATTTTAGTCCCCAAAATAGCATAATTTCAAAACTTAAAATATCCAGTCTGGTGGCTAAATCACATAAGTTCATACATGTAAAGGAAGAAAAAATTCTTACCTTGTTATTTAAGTGAGGATGCCTATAGGGAGAAGGAGGGAGGAGGCAGAAGACGTGGGAATTTTCTTTCTAAGCTCCAACTCTTATTCTCTTCAAGTTAATAAGACACCTTCAAGTGTTTCACCCAGGTGGAGAGAGTCATTTAGGGAAACGGGTCTTATTAGAGGACATGATTGTATACTAGGCCAGAGGAATATTTAAAGCTTGCTTTTGATTCCCTGGGCTACTTTTGCAGATTTAAAATTTTTAAATGAATAAATAAATAACCCTTTTTCAAGAACTTCCAAGTGCAACTCCCACGGTGAAGAAAAATGGGATGGCTTTTTCTCGTAAGATACCACAATTCAGCTCTGTGTGTTCCCTGTATGCACTCTTTTTTGTTGAGGCCTCTTCATGGGTCATGGTTATCTTGAGCGGAGTCCCATTTCAGATGACTCTAGGTTTTCTCTTCACATTAGAAACTCTGGAACTACATATATCTTCTCAGCAGATAGTACTAGAAGTTTGTTTTCAGTGCATGTCACTGTTTCTCTGCTTTTACGACTCAGAGCCACACTGCTTATCACATTTAGATTTCCTAAATGGGAGTCAGATACTAGTTCACCATGTCCTCAGTCCTAGCAATCACAAAACAAGCACTTTGAGTAATTTCCTTAAAGCTTTCTCTATGGTCTTGAATTGAGGGGAATACAGCCTCTACCTATTTTCCAAGGAGAGATTTGGATTACAGTTTAAAATAGAGGGGGTTGGAAAACTTTTACAGTTTCTCTACCCAATGGTCTTTGACTTCAATCTTTTTTTTTTTTATTATATGTCTGTGGGTATTGGATGAAGGGTCCCTATACCACTTTGGGGGCACCTCTTTTACAAGTCTGGCATAGGCCTTTGAAATATTGGGGAGATGGTACCAATTATTTTCTTTTTGGCCTTCATGTTTTCACCTGAAATTGAAATAAAGGAGTCTCATTTTGCCACTTGTTTACACATGTATCCGTGAAGTTAGGTTACAGGAGGGATAGACTCTGCTAGGCTCACTCTAAAAGTCCTGTTAGTCCGTTTAAGCCCTTCTGAGTGTATATATATATGAAGAAGTCATCAGTAAGGTGATTTTTTGATGTATGTCTCTGTGATTATTAGAAACATCAGAGTTGGATTTGTTTTGATTCCCTCTAGAGATACATTTACCTCAAATATCCCTACAGTACTCGTAAAATCAGGAAACTTCTCTAACATACAGGTGACATATTGCTCTGAATCTTCATCCATAAGCTTTGGAAATCCGTGTAAAAAACTTTTAACATATTTTTAGTGCTCTATTCACACCTCTTTATTGGCTGGTTCACCACCTGCTGCTGGAGTGCTGCAGCCCATGGTCTACACCTGTGGCTGCTGAGGACTGGCCCACAGCAGCCTGGAGCTAAGTCATCTCACCTGGGGATGGCTAGGAAATCAGGCCCAGGGCTAGCCAATAAATCCTAGGGTACAAAAGATGGGCCTGCTTGTTTCGAGACTTTTCTGTATGATTATGCTTCCAAGTTTTTGTCTCTGGATTAAAGCTAAGGTTAGATTGTACCTGGACCATATTCTCAGTTTACCCCCTTTCCTTTCCTTGTTCCCTCGTCTTACGAAGAGATTTCTCCTGAGAGCACTTTTCTCCTGAAATGGTAAAATTTTAAACTACTTATTCTATTATCATAGCAGTCAAAATTTCTATTTCTCCTGGGAGTCACATTTAGTAACTTCTAATTTTCTAAGTATGTGTCCATTTCCCCTCATTTTCAAACATTGACGTAAATGTTTTCATGATAATCTTCTATCCTTTTAACCTCTATGGCAGCTGCAATTATGTTTCCTTTTCCACTCTAAATATTGTCTATTTGTGTCTTCATTTTTTCTTGGATTGCAGTTTTTTTATGTTATTATCCTTTTCAAAGCAGTGGTTTTGACTTTGACTATACTTAATATTGAATTTATATCTTATTAATATTGTTTATTTTCCTTTACTTTCTTTACATTTACTTTTTCTAACTTGCCTAATTTATTATCACATTTAATTTTTCGAATATAGATATTTAAATACTTTTTCCTTTCTGTACTGTCTTTCCAATTTCTGACAAGTTTGTACTATTTTCATATTTTTCACTTCTGAGGATTTTCAAGCTTTCATTATGACTTTTTCTTTGAGACTTGAGTTAGTTTTTTATTTAATTTCTAACATTGTAAGTGTTTCATCCTCACTAATTCCTAATCTAATTTGTATTGGCTGGAGAATGCAGTCTGCATAATACCAATTCTTTTAAATGTCTCTAGAATTGCAATTGGCTTAGTATGCAATCAAATTTTGTAAATCTTTTCTGTATCTTGGTGATAGAGGTGGTGGAGGTAGGGGGAGGGTTTGAGAAGAAAGTGTATTCTTCAGCTGTTGTTTTTGCAAGCAGTATTATGTTTAGTTTAGGTTTATTAATCTATATTAATCTGTATACTTCCTAACTTTTAGAACTGTTTGATGTATCGGTGAGAGAGGTGTGTTAATATCTCCTACCATGTTGGATTTAATAATTTTTACTGTCAGTTTTGTTTGAATTGCTTTTTTGTGTGTATTTTGAATCTGCATTTTAGTTTCACACTAGTTTAAGAATTATTGTACCTTCCTAGTTAATTAAAACTTTTAACAGTGCATAATTTTTTATCACCAATAATGCCTTTTGTCTCAAAGTATGTTCTGGCTCTAGAATAATATAGCTCTGTTAGCCCTCAAGTCAGTTTTTGCTTGATATATAGAATTTTTATTCATCTTGCTTTTTATCATCTATATTCTTGTTTTTGAATTGTCCTTTTCAATCAGCATATGAAGGGATGAGATGTGTTTTGTACTGAAAATTTATCTTGTACTGGAGTGTTTAATTATATTTTAATTATGATTTATCACCTTGTTTTAATTTTTTTTCCCTTCTCTAGTATTACTTAGGGTTTTTGTTTATTTTTTGCTGTTATTAGATTGGTTAATTTTATAAAATTTAGCCAGTTTATTTTTTCACTTACCAGTTGAGCACTTATCCAGTTGTATCTGGATAGTTGTGCTATCTCTAGAAATTTTAATATGCATATTTAAATTAAAAACTGTAAAATAAATCCGTAACTATGTCCTTCATAAATGAAATATGGAATATCAGAACATTTTAATGCTTATAAATCTTCATGCATTTTACATAATATTGTTGTCCAATGTTTTAGTCATATCTTTTTTTGACTCTAAGAATATGCTTGTCTTAGTAGCCAAATTTATTTAGATTTACATCAATTTACTATTTGCTATGCTTTATTTTTCTTGAATGTGTTCCCAGCATGATTCTTTTTTCTGAATGTGATATTGTGATTTATTTTATATATGTATAACATATATATATTTTACATATATATTTTTTTACATTATATATATATATTTTACATATATACATATACTTTATATATGTATAATATATATATATATATATAAAAACAAACATATATATATATTTGGCTTTCATTCCTAGTTTCTAGCACAGATCTCCTAAAACACTTGGAATTTTCTACATGGTAAGAGCTATAAAGGCATCTTGATAATTTATAACACCCCTTTCAACTACATTCGAGTTGGTTAATGCAGTGACTTTTAGAAAGCCCCTAAAGATGAGGGCTGGTTTCTAGGGGAACTAACAATGTGATTGGAAGGTTGGAACTTTTAGTCCCAACCCCCCTGAAAGTGGAGAGGGGCTGGAGGTTGAATTGATTGCCAGTAGCCAATGATTTAATCATGCTTATGTAATAAAACCTCCATCAGAATCCAAATTACTGATTTTGAAGAGGTTCTGGGTTAATAAACACATGGAGATTCTTGGGAAGAGTGGTGCCCTGGAGAGGGCATGAAAACTATTTCCTTTTCCTACACAGGTATACCTTGTTTTATTGTGCTTAGCTTTAGTTGCACTTCACAGACATTATGCTTTTTACAAATTGAAGGCAACACCCTCCACTTGCTTTATTGTAATACTCAAACCCATAGTATCTCCAAGGTATGCCTATACCTTGCCTTGTGCATTTCTTCCATCTGGCTGTTTCTGAGTTATAGCCTTTTTATAATAAACTGGTAATGGAGTAAGTAAAATGTTTCTCTGAGTTTCCTCAGCAAACTAATTCAAGGAGAGGGTCATGGGAATCTCTGACTTATAGCCAGTTGGTCAGAAGTGCAGGTACTTATAGTATCTTATTCTACCTTTCAATAATTCTGCATGTATCTTCCAGGATATCCAATAAATTAACATTAGTATAATGCTATCTTCCTTAGAATCAATATTGATGATTTTTCCAATCTTATACAAATTGTAAGTTATAAACTCCTTTCAATCCAGGATCTAGTCAAAGAGCATATATTGCATTTAGTTATTTCTCTTTAGTGTCTTTAATCTATTATAATGTTTCTCAATGGGGGCAATTTTGTCCTCAGACATTTGGCAATGTTCACAGGCAGGTGTGGTTATCATAATTTGTGGGAGGTGGGGAGAGAGCTATTTACATATAGTGGGTAGAGACTGGAGATGTTAAACATCTTGTAATGTATAGGATGGTCTCCCACAACAAAGAATTACTCAGTCCAAAATGTCATTGGTGCTGACGTTTAGAAACCCCAATCTAGACTGTTCATTTTTTTCTCTTCTTTTACGCCATTGATATTTATGAAGCATCAGGACAGTTGTCTAATAAAATGTTGCAGAATGTTGAACAGTCTGGCTTCGTCTGCTTTTTTTTTTCCCTCATGACTAAATTCAATTAAAACATTTTGACAAGAATATCATGTAGTGTTATAGTGTTATATGACTGGTCATTTTTAGTCTTTTGTTATTCATTATTTTTCTTCTATCCTGTTTAATTTCTTTAATGATATTAAATACCTTCTTATTATTTGTCATTTCTTTAGGTCTGAAGTCTTTCATGGAATTTCTTGGTTTTGTTTACTTGTTTCAACTGATTTTCAATGATAATGGTTTATTTACATATTTGGAGTATTTGGAGGTTGATATTTGATTATAAACTCATGTTCTTTGCTTCTTGTTTGGTGACACACAGACTTAGACTTCTTTTTTCTAATTTTCAGAAAGTATTTAAATTTCCCACTTACATTTTTTTTTTTGGTCAAATAGTCAATATGAATTATGAACCCAAATTCATGTGATTACTTAGAATTTCTCTTGGAAGGCAAGCAAGTATTGTTGCCTTTTCCTTCAGTTTTGGCATATTTCTAACTAGTTTTTAACTGTTTATTGAGAGTATGTCCTTCTGAATCTAGTTGTATGCTATATTCTCAACTTCTTTTTTTCTTCTACTAGCCCCAAGCCTGTTCTCTATACTTGTGTGGACACAGGTGCTAGTTTGATGGAGAATAGCATAGTCCCTTGGGCAAACAGCATTACTTATTACTTCTCTGGCTTGGGTTTTCTTTTTGCCTTGGGCCCCCAAACTCTTTATATTTCTGACAGCTCATCTGGGCATTTAGAAATAGCTTTTATTTATTTTATCCAGCATTTAAATTATTCCCTCCCCTTCCCCTTGAGAATTTCTTAAATACACTTCCACATTTTGTCAGAAATAAGTAATTTTATTCAATCTTTAACTTCAAATAGTCATTCCAAGACATCCACTTTGGACTTTCATGCAAATGAAAGCTATCCTATGCAGTATACAGGAATAGATTTTTATCGTGAAACTGTGCTAAAGAAAATTCCAAAGTGGAAACTGACATCAGTTTTAGTTTTTCCTATTGGCTGTTATTTACCACCAATTAAGATAAAAATTTACTTTTGTATCCATATTGACTAAACACTAGCTATGGAATGAATTGCTCTTATTTCTGCTTCCTAGTTGGCTTATAAATGTCTTACTATCTTTTTCTCTTCTGGTGTGCCATTTTCAGCTGGATGCCTGATCGTGTTATTGTCTAAAACTTCCTTTTTTGAAGGGGCGAAGTTAATTTTCTTGTGGGGAAAAAAAAATACAAGTTATGTAGCAGATATTTTTAAGAGTCATTAAATGATAATATTTAATTAAGTAGATGTTCAGCTCCTTCCTGTGACAAGCATATCATCAGAAAGTTTGGGATATAGCAGTGAACAAAATGGACATTGCCTGATTTTTTGCAACTCAATTGAGGATTCAGATATTAAACAAAGCATGGTGCATAATTTAAAACAATGATAGTTGTATATTGAAAAATAATAGTTGTATTAGTATAAACGAGTAACATATCCTCTCAGAAAAATATATTAAAGTTGAAACAAAAAGGAAGGATATGCTCTTTGAGTAATCAATGGAGAAAAAACTTTTAAATGTAGAGAAAGGAGAGACCTTAGCGGATATGAGGAACTATCTTTAAATGAAGATACGGGATCAGACTTGACCTATGAAAACAATACAATATAGAGGTAATTAGGATAGTTAGAGGACAAAATGTGTAGGTCCTTGTAAACTAGTTTAAGATTTTATATTCTAAAAGAAATAGCCCAAAAAGAGTCTTTGAAACAGCACAGTTCACATTTTTACACAATTATTGACTGCTCTTTATAGAACTGATTTGATGGGGAACAATAGTAGAAGAGGAAAAATCCAGTTAGAAAGCTGTTGCAGTCAACCAAGCAAGAAATGAATATGGCTTGAAATTGTGCTATGATCCTGAGAGTGGAGAGAAGTAGACAGCAGCAAAATTTACTTTGAAGATAGCATTATTTATGTTTAGATTAGATATGAAAAAAAGAATAGAACTTGCAAGGACTGAAATAATTTCAAAAGATGTAACTTTCAAAAGGTGCAACATATCCATAACTGGAATGCAAAATGGCAGATATTAATCCAACTATATCCATAATTTTAAATGCACTAATTAGAAGGCGGTATTATCAAAGTAGATTAAAATTTTAAAAAGCTATCTTTCGTCTATAGGAAACCCATGTTAAATATAATAATCCAAGAAAGGTTAAAAGTAAACCTACTTAGAGAAATTCACAGCCAAGAGTAGAGACAAAGAACACTAGAGGAGTTGAAGCCTCTGGCAGGTGTAGGTACAACAAATATTAAGCAGAGCTCAACGTTTAGTCAGATTAGCCTAAATCTTCGCCTTACAGGCCTATTTACCTCAGTTTCGATTTCCCAAGATCATGTCCAAACAAAAAACAAGGCATATTATTTATTTTCAGTTCCTTTCTTTCCTTTCTTGTGGTGACTGACATTGGTTAACAAAATCCAGTAAGTTTCAGGTGTACAATTTAACAGTAAGGTGCATGCATATATACACACATATACATACATACATACATACATACATACAGTATTGTGTGTTCACCACTGTAGTTAGATTTCTTTCTGTCACCACCTATTTGATGCTTTTTTTCCCAGGGGCATTTTAAAGACAACCATTTGAAGGGTCAAAACAGTTAACAGAACCAATTCAGATATGACATAGGTCTTGGAAATATTAGAGAATTTAAAATAACTATGATTATTATACTAAGGGTTCTAACAGAGTAGACTACATGTGAGAAAATGAATAAACAGATGAAAACAGAAATAAAAGGTAATACTTGACAAAATAGTACTGTAACAAATGATGAATGCTTCTGATGGGTTTATCAGTAAACTAGATATGGCTGAACAAATAATCGGAGCTTAAATGTATGTCAGTAGAAACATCATGAACTGAAATTCAGAGAGAGAAAGAATAACTGATGGGGAAAGATATATCATGCTAACACAAAAGAAAGATGAAGTAGTTATATTAATTCCGAACAAAGTAAATTACACAACAAGGAAAATTATCAAGTATAGAAGCATTACAAATGATAAAGGGGTCGATTCTCCAAAGCACAATCTTAAACAGTATGAGCTTAAAAACATGTATGCACATGTTAGCAAAGAAGCAAAATACATAGGACAAAAACTGATAAAGTTGAAAGGAGAATAGATGAATCCATAATATAGTTGGTGACTTCCATATACCTCTGTCACTAATTAAAGGATCCATCGGGCATAAAATCAGTAGACATACAGATGAGTCAACAGTTTTATCGATTAATTAAATTTGTAGACTTCATCAAACAACAGTAGAAGTCACATTCTTTTTATACTTACATAGAACATTCACTAAGATTGATCACAGTCTGGGTCACAGAATACACTTTAACAAATTTAAATGAATTTGAATCGTGAAGTATATGCTTAGACAATGATGACGTTAAACTGGAAATTAATAACAGTTGGCAAATACTAAATGGAAGTGAACACATTTTAACTAGTTAAAGATGTCTCAAGAAAAATTTAAAAATATTTTGAATTAAAAAAATGAATATACAACTTCACCAATTTTTAGAATTCAGTGAAAACAGTTCATAAAAGGGAAATTTATAGCACTAAATGTATAAAATAAGAAAAGACCTAAAATTAACCTAAATTCTACCTTAAACTAGAGAAAGAACAATTTAAGTCTAAACCAAGGACAAGGAAAGAAATAACTAAAGTTAGAGCAGAAATCAATGAAATTAAAAATAGGAAAATAGAAATCAATGAAAAGCTGATTTTTTTAAAGAATGACAAATTTCTGGCTTTGACAGCTGATTCAAATGAATATTAGCTAATATTGGATAACGGAGAGCAAATTTTGAGAGAGAAGTTGAAGTTTGAGCATTGAACACAAATTTAAAAACAGGTTAGTTATAAAGTAAGCAGATACTTGAGTTTGAGGCTCAGAAGAAATTTTTTGCCGCAGGTATAACACTGGGACTCACTGGCACACAGTCTTGAGTCATGGGGAAAAGGAAGCGGTTCCCTAATGAGTGAGGAAAGAACATTGACCCATGCTTAGCTACGTCACATGCTGTTAATACATGCTGGCAACATTAAATGAAGAATAGGTGTTTTCTTAACACGGAGTCATGTGGCAGCCTTAGCAAGATCAGAGTTAGAATGATACGCATGCAAAATTGGCATAGAGAAAGTTGGCATAGAAAGGGTGAGGAGGGAGGGAGGGCAGTGAGTAAATAACATCTTTCAAAATTTACCTCAAGGGTAGCAAAGAAGTAAGTTGTACCTGGAGGTTAATGTAGAGTCTAGGAAGTTTCTTTAGGATAGAGCTATTCGTGTTCCTGAATGTTTGTGGAAATGATGCAATAAGAAGGGGAAGTTATAAGATTTGGGAGCAAGATTCTGAGAAAGAGAGCTAGTTACATAGTACATATAGAAGAACTAATCAAACACTGACTATGTGTCTGGTGCTAAACTTGGAGCTTCATGTAGATTATTTAAATTTATCTTTACATCGGTCCTCTGAGGTTGATATTTTCTCTATTTTATAGTGAGAAAATTTAAGTTTAGAGAAATTAATAATTAGCCCAAACTTAGAGCTAGTAAGTGGTCACACCAGAATTCTAACTGGATCTGATGCCAACATCTATATATTTTTTAACTACTATTAAAAACTCAAAAATTTTCCAGAAGAGAAATGCACCCTAACCAACGGATACTTAGAGTTTAGGCTCAATTGGCAAGTTTATTTCCTCTGTCAGTTCCTTGCTTTGTGATCCTAAACAAGTTAGTTAATTACTCTATGCCAATTTCTTCATTATAAAATTGAATTAATGATAAAACTTCTTACAAGGGATTTTATAAGTATTAAAGGAATTAATTCATATCAAGTTCTTAGAATAGTACTTGGCACATAGTAAGTGCTCTGTAGTGTTAGTTACTATTACTATTAAAGTCACCTCTATTGAGAGATGGGATGCATTATTATTCTAAGCATGATAATGTTAAAATATCCGATCAGTCTAATTCCCCTTTGATTTCATATTTACAAAGAAATTTCCAATAATTGTTTTGCTTCACTTTTCATCTGTAGACAAGAAAAGAATAGTCTTGGCTTTCTCTGCTTAGGCTCTATGGCTACTAGTTTCATTGTAAATTAATATTCTTATGTAATTGTATAAATCCATAAAGGGAAATTATCTGGGTGTACTATCTAAACATAGACTCTTTGGTTTTATATGCCAGTTATTTCTCAAATAATATGAAGCTTTATTCAAAGCTTTATGAACTTGGAAAATACAGGTACATCCTGCTATTAATTTGCTTTGGAGGTGTTGAGAAAAGCAGGTTAGACAGCAGATTAGTGATTTTTTGGATGATGAAAGTCACTGTTTTAGGAGAGAGCAGGTAGCTTTATCCCAAGCAGACAGTATACAGTCCAATCCCCTTACACCTCTTTATGCAGAGCTTTTTTCTCATTTGTCATTTTAGAATCAATACTATTATTTCTGTTACAGATGATCAGAGAAGCAAAGTAACTTGCCTAAGGTCACATATGTGGCAGAGCCTGTACTCAGCTTTGGCTTTGACAGCAGACTCCTCACTACACTTGATTCCAATAATAGTAAATATAAGAATATTCAGAAAATTATCCCTTTAGGATTAAAAAAGTCATTTTAAATATTTGTTTAATAGCTAGAACTCTAAAAAGAACTTTGTAAAATCAAATGAATATTTAAAAAATTATGCAGTTATGCATAACTTCTCTATCTCACACACACACGAGTCCATGCCCTTTATATATGTCCATGTCCATATATGTTTGCTAGTATACTGTTCTAGTTCTTTGTATTATTTTAAACTCAACAAACTGGGGGCTAATAGATTTAATTAATATAAAACAACATGCTTGGTATAAATGAAAAAGTCATTTCAGAAAATTGCTATTTAATGTAGTGTGCAAGTTATAGCTTAGTTAGGTAATTGAGTAACTTGGTCATTCTAATGTTTTTCCATTCCAACTTTAACTCAAAAGTTTGGACATTAATAGCAAACTTGTTATAACAGCTCACCACATGCATAAGTAATGTAGTTTGTAAACTCATTGACAAGATTGTGAAAGCTGAAATAACAAATCGTGTCTCTATGGAGTGGTGTTTGGTTTTTTTCTTTCTCTAAACATCTCAGCTTGGACAGATTCCTGAAAAAAAGTTTAACCATTTTCCAGAAAGTCTCTTCATCTCTGGCTGCCATCTATACTGCTGAGCTCTGTGGACCTGGTCTCATGCTTGGTTCAGTTTCTGTAACATCTTTACTGATGCTATATATAGATATACATATATGTATACATATAGATATACATATACATATATATATGTATGTATGTCATAGAAGGCTGAGAAAAATGCAAGTAGACCAAAATGAAAGCACAGAATGTATATTAATATCTACAAAGGAAAAGAAGCACAAATAGATTCAGAAGACTGGAAGGAAAAGGAGAAAAATGCAATAATAATGCCCGCCGCCCAAAAGGCTTAAAGACAGGTTCTAAAATACTAAAGAGTCATTTACATGTGATTTGGTAAGAAACACCAACATTACTAATAATACTTATGTAAAACGGCTACTGTTAAAAATAAATTTGAGGGTTTTTTTTTTTTTATGACATCTCTAAGATTCATTCTTTCCTTTTCATTTCACTGTTTTTCTGCTTCAGTTTTCCCTTCATAGCCCTATTTCTGGTTTCCCTCTTTTCCAGTTTTGGCTCTTTCAGCAAGTTCTAGACTGACAATCTACACATTATATAACTTTCATTAAATGATCATCTACTATGGTGATTTGTTTATTTCCTACTACTTGTGTCCTTAGGTTACACTCTGTACCTTTCCAGTGTTAAGATATTTCTCAAATTTTTAAAATATGGGTTTATTTGTCCTTCAGTTTTATACTATAATCTCATAATTTTTAAAAACATTTTACTAGCTTTTTATAGTTTAATGCTTGAATAGATATGTAGAATCTTCTACAATAGAATAATGCAGTCCATATAGAGTTTTCAGTTTGTGTAAGAATAGATTTTTGTCCCAAATATGGCTATGAAATTGAGTTATATCCAAATATTAAAGGAAACAACAACAAAAAATTGATGTATGCTTAAGTAGTAATAAGTAATAGTAAGACAGACAAAATGAAGATTATAGTAGTAGAAAGAGCATTTTCAAATACATGCTCTGTTACTTAGTTTAAAGACTTGGGGAAAATTTCTCATATCTCTGTTCCTGAGAAGTAAGATGGGGTAAATAATGTTGAATCATACATACATACAATCAACAAGACATATGGACATTTTGCTTAATAAACATTTCTGAGTAAAGCAAATATTTCTTACTACTTGTCCAATTTCCATTGTCTTACTCAGATTGTAACTTTTCTATAAGGCCATGTTTCCCTGTAAGAATTTTCTTTTATGACGCTTTTAGTGAATGTTCTTTTAAGAGAGTTTTACTCCACTAAAAAGCAATACAAAAATGTGGAATTTAGATGGCACAGATCTAGAAGTAATAAATATGGTCTCTAAAATAGATCATAAGAAACAAAAGGCTCTATACCAATTAAATGACAAAGATAATCACTGAAATATAGTAATTTTAGATTTTATTTCAAAAATTGTATACATTGTATTAAACCTATTCATAGTCTATGAGAGTTTAAAAAATATACATTCCATAATGCCACTAAATGGAATGCACTGCACTGATAAATGTTAAACATTTCTTTAGGTGTTGTCAATGTAAGCAAATCACGAGTGGTTCTAGTCCTAATGTCAGCCTCCTAATCACCACAGCTAATCAGTCCTGGCCTTCTCATGGTTCAGTGACCAGCAATGGAGCAAATGGCCAGTCTTTGGCATTAAGGAGTTAAATACTTCTTAGTCCAAACTTTGAAAAAGTTTTGCTTCATGGCCTTTTAGACAATGACTAGCTGTTAAGCTCAAAACTAATTAACATTTCAAAAACTAGTGTTAGTATTAGGAAGACTCTAGGGAAACACTTCCCTGCAGAGACCTTCTCTTCCTTTGCTTTAAAGCAATAACTTCTGAATTATTACTTTAAGTTGTGTTTGGCAGATAGTAAATAAACCTAAAATTCAGCTGAAAAAAAAAACCAACAGAATCATAGATTCATTTCTTATTTCTTATTCGTTCTAATAGAGGCAACTTCTACCACTCTGATTTTACTTATTTGTAGAAACTAACTCTAATATGTGCAGTAATCTTGCTCTTAAATGGGTTCATCTACTCTCAGGATGTATGAGTGGACACAGCTAAATCCCCTACAGCGTACTAAATGACTACTGCTATTTAACAATAGGACCAAAAGGCTGTCCAGTTGTATGAGATTAAATTTTATATTTAGGTTTGGAAAGGATTTTTGAAACCAGAATTCCTGTCAATGGAATGTTTTACACAGGCAGGCACTGAGGCCCAAGTTCAGAGAAGCAGTTACAGGTGGACATGTATTTAGAATGCAGATGTTTTCAATTCTACTCTCTGTTCTCACTGATGAGCATTTGATCAAATGATCATAACTACATTTAAAATACCAGTTTTATTTAACTGGGACACATAAACAATAAACTTACTTTTTCAAGAACTTCTACATGTAAGAACTTTTAAGAGATTTTTTTCTCTATATACATATCAAGTAGGCAACATGTTTCCTTTTGTGATGCAGATCTGTATAAGTCTTTTAATAGATAATTGATACCATATTGGATTACATATGGATTTAGGACTTCCTGAGCTCAAATCTTTATTCCCCCATTTGGTAACTGTGTATCCTTATAGCCAAGGTCATCCTGCTAAGATTTTGTTTTCTCATGTGTGAAAAGGAGATAATAATTTTCTACCTGCTGCTCACTGTGAGGCTGAAAGAAGCTAGTATACATACTCTTGCCTGGCATATAGTAAGAGTTTAATAAAGTACTAAACTAGATAAAAGAGTAATTTAGATTGTAAGGTTGAGACCAATTGGAAAAATCAGCTCATATCATGAAACGTTGAAGTATTACAAGATACCTCTGAAACCATGGATACACTTATAGAGGTACTTTCTTATTTTGCGGTGCTTTTATCAAAGAAGCTGCATGGGACAATATAGATATGAAATGATGTGTTCCTTGTTACCTTGCCTTTAAAAAATGAAATAAGTGGTTCCAGAGAGTTCATGGGAAAAAATAGTCTGAGAAAAGACCTGATGCCTGTGAAGATTTCAAATAGTCACAGTAAGAGTGATGAAAGCAATGACTAAAACTTTTTTTTCCCAAGTTCCTGGGCTGCATCTTACTAGCTGAGTTGCAAATATAGTCTTAAAGCCTATAATAATTTGAGATTATAGGGAAAGCGATACTGAAGACTTCTGCTTTGGTTGGCACAGTGTGCTCATCTTAAAGTCATCTGTGAATTGTTTTTCTTCTTGGCAGTCCAGGTCTCTGCATTACCTTAATAGTAACCTTGAGAGTTTTGCAATAGATTTTTATACTTGGTGACATCTAGTCCAGCAAGCTTCCAAGAACAGTTGGTTTGGATGTTTCCCCCTAATAGAACTCATTATTTACACAGAAGAGGCTCTTTGGATTTAAGCATAGCTAAGGAAAACTAGATTTTCCTCAATTACTGTTTAACATTTTGCCAGTAGTTTAGACCCAGTCATGAAAAGACAAAGGATAAAGAAAGAAAAGTGACACTGTCCATGCCTCTTTCTCTTAATTCCAGTAGTTAAAACAGGCAAAACAACAAAAATTAGAAGATAGTGCCCTCTTCTGTGTTCATATTGAATTATTTGAGGCCCAAAACCCCACTTACTTTGTCCACCCTTCAGGGCCCAGCGTATGTGCATGTCACACAGTAGGAACTCTGTAAATAGTTACAGTTTTCATTTTTTTCATCCAAGCAAATCTAAGATTTTAAGGGATAGACCTACTTCCCATGTGTGTAATAATTGGAAGACCAGGGAAGACTCAGAATATTGGAAGACAGTCTGTCTAGTTGAGAAGCTTCACTTAATCCCAAAGTGTTGTTACTATTGGGTAAACTTGCCCCCAATGCTGAGATAGTAGGCAAAAGTTGACTAAGAAAGGTTATGTAAGCAGAACAGGTTGTAGAAAAATTCTTAGACTATGAGAATTAAAGTATATGAATGTTTATTGTAAAAAAAAAAAAAAAGGTTATGTACAATTCCATGCAAATTTAGGGTTAAAAAGCATTCAAGTTGCATGTTTATTTTTAAAACATAAGTAACCATGTATCTTAATATTATCTTTGAGAAAAAGTAAATAACTGGCATGTTTTATGAAGCTTACGTGTAATATAATCATAAGCTATTAAAACAATTTTATATGTACAGGAAAATTATCCATGTGCCCAATGCTTAAGAATGTTTATTTAAATAAAAGATGATACTAAAGGATGAAGAAATTTTCTGTTGCTACATAAAATACACCAGTAATCTTTGAAATTTAGCAGCAATTATGGTTTACTCTTCTAATAAGATAGTGATTAAGAACACAAACTCAGGAATCACACTTTTGGTGATCAGGCATTATTTCTTTTTATTACTAGTTAGTATTTAATATCTACATGCTTTGGTTTCTTCATATGGAAAATTGTAATGATAATTTAACTTTATAGAATTTTGAAGGTTATATAGGATAAAAGATATAAAATTTATCCAGTGATGACCAGCACATGGTAGCAGTCAATAAATGTTAGTTATTATTGATAATATCACTGTTCTTTTTTTATAATTAAGTTTATTAGGTTAACATTGGATAATACAATTATATAATTTTCAGGTATAGATTATAATTTAACATCTGTATGTTCTGTTGTGTTTACCACCCAAAGTCCAGTTTCCTTCAGCTACCATATATTTGATCCCCTTTACCCACTTCCTCCTCCCCCTCCCCCCATATCTGACCCCTTTTACCCTGTCTATCTTCCCCCTCCTCCCCCACCCCACTAGTAACCACTACGCTACAGTCTTCTGGTAACCACCAGTCTATAGCCCATGTCCATGAGTCTCTGTTTATTTGTCTTGCTCATTTGTTGCTTTTAGGTTTATATACCACACATATAAGTGATATAATGTGATTTTCAACTTTTTCTGTCTGGTTTATTTTGTTTAGCATGATTATATTGAGTTCCATCCATTTTGTTGCAAATGGCTGTATTTCATCTCTTCTTATGCCTGAGTAATATTCCATTGTATATATGTACCACAGCTTCTTTAGCCAATCATCTGTTGTAGGACACTTCGGTTGCTTCCATGTGCTGGCCACTGTGAATAATGCTGCTATGGAAATTGATGTGCGAATATCTTTATGGATATGAGTTTTTAAGTCTTTGGGGTAAATACTCAGTAGAGGGATTGACGGATCATATAGTAGATCAATTCTTAGTTTTTTGAGGGACCTCCATACTGTTTTCCATAGTGTCTGTACCAATTTGCAGTCCCACCAGCAGTATATGAGGGTTCCTTTTTCTCCACATACTCTCCAGCATTTGTTATTACTTCTCCTGTTGATTATAGCCATTCAAACAAGTGTGAGATGGTATCTCATTGTGGTTTTGATTTCCATTTCTCTAATAGCTAGCGATGTCGAGCATCTTTTCATGTTTGCTGGCCATTTGTATGTCCTCTAGGGAGAAGTGTCTTTTCAGATCCTCTGCTCATTTTTTGATTGGATCATTTGTTTTTTTGTTGTTATTGAATTGTATGAGTTCTTTGTGTATTTTGGGTATTAGGCCCTTATTGGAGGCGTTGCTTGCAAATACATTTTCCCATTCTGATGGTTGTCTCTTTGCCTTGATGGTTTCTTTTGCTGAGCAGATGCTTTTAATTTTGATGTAATCCCATTCATTTATTTTAGCTTTTACTTCCCTTGCCTTTAAGGTCAAATTCATATAATCTTCTTTAAGTCCAAGGTCCTTGAGTTTTGTTTCTATGTTTTGTTCTATGCATTTTATTGTTTCAGGTCTTATATTCAGGTCCTTAATCCATTTTGAGTTAATTTTGGTGTGTGGTCATAGACAACAGCCTAGTTTCATTCTTTTGCAGGTGGCTCTCTAGTTTTCTCAGCCCATTTATTAAAGAGGCTTTCCTTTCTCCACTGTATGTTTTTGGCTTTTTTGTTGAAAATTATTTGCCCATATAAATGTGGGTTTACTTTTGGACTCTCGATTCTGTTCCACTGGTCTGTGTGTCTGTTTTGCTGCCAATACCATGCCATTTTAATTAATTTTGCTTTGTAATATAATTTGAAGTCAGGCGTAGTGATGCCTCCAGCCTATTCTTTTTTCTTGGGATGGCTTTGGCAATTCGGGGTCTTTTGTGCTTCCATATGAATCTGATAATTTTTTGTTCTATTTCTTTAAAAAATGCCAATAGGATTTTGATGGGGATCACATTAAATCTGTATAATGCTTTAAGTAATATTTTAACTATGTCTATTCTTCCAATCCAAGAACATGGAATATCTTTCCATTTCTTTGTATCTGCTTCAATTTCTTTTAATATATTCTTGTAGTTTTCATTATATAGGTTCTTCACGTTTCATTAAATTTATTTCTAGATATTTTATTCTTTTTGTTATCACTGTTGTTACTAATCAGAAAGCAATAAACCCTTTATTTTTTTCCTCCTCTTTTAATCCACACCCCCCACCCCACTTCTTCCCCTGACCTACGGATGTTGCCATTTCCCCTTAAGAACTGGATCTCTGAAGGCAAGGTGTCTCCTTCCACATGCTCGGCATACACCCAGGGCCTGGCGCCCCTGGCACACTTGGGGTATGGTCCGTGTTTCCACCTGCGGCGCAAACCAAGGACCTTCTGTGTGTAAAGCAGATGTGCTAACCACTACACTATGGAGCCACCCCCAGCAATAAACCCTTTAAAAGACTATCACTACACTTGAAAAAGATCTGAATGAAAACATTTTTAAAGGACTTTGTGTACATCTGTTAGGTCTAACACCTTCCTAGTGAGACCTTTCCTGACCTAAGTGTGTTCCAGCACCATGTTAATTTTCTTCATAACATGTCATTGTTTGTCATTAACTATGTTGCATTTATTTGTTCATCTTCTGTCTCCCATGTGAGTGTACTAACATCATGAGAGTAAGGATGATACCTGCTTTGCACAGCACTGCAGTCCCAGTCCCAGGCACAGTGTCCATTCATACTATACAGACAATATTTGGGTCACTACTCTTGGCTTCACATGACACAAACCCAGTCCAAATTGTCATAAAGAAGGATCTGTCAGCTTGGGTAACCAAACATGGAAAAAAAGTGGTGTAACAAGCTTCAGCCTAGCCTAGGTTCAAAGACTTTCCAGTGTCTATACACAGTCCTTTTTTCATCACCTTTTGAAGGCTTGTTGTGTTGTTACAGGGTCCATGACTGCATAACAGTTCCAAGATTACAGTCTCGTAGCTCGGCATCCAAAGGGAAATAGACCTTCGAGGGAGAAAGGTTGTTATTGGTCAAGCCAGAGTCACATGCATAATATTTGATGGGAGTGGCAATGTACAGACTGGCACTCTCTGAACCCAGAAAAGTCAGTGCCGTTACCCAAAGGGAAAAAGAATGCTGGAGAGAGAGGGGTAAAAATAGCTTTCTACTACAGACATATAACCAATAAGTCAGTTATATAGAGTTGACTATTTAGTCAGTTTCAGATTTTTGGAAGCTACAGGTGCCTTCAAACTTTTTCCTTAAGGAATAAAATTTAAATGTAGCTTTCTTGCCCCTTTTAGATTACTTAAAAACTTCTGTTGCTGAAGTGTGGCTACTATTAATATAGTCACATATTTAGGTCAAAGGAGATGAATGTCAATCATTGATATCACTAGCCATTCCTCCATTGTGGCAGGAAAGCAATTGCTGAATGAAGAAATATAGAAGTAATTGTTGAGGACAAAGCTGCTAGAGAAGAGGATAACTGGGAATGCAGTCTACAAGCCTATCCTTGAGACCCTTATCATGAAAAGATGCAAGAAACAAACATGAAAATTAATTCTTCCACAGACATTTCTAGGAGAAAAGTGGCATAAAAATGCTATATTATATTAAAAAACCAATAATATAGAACATTGTATACTGATAAGATTTCAATATATAATTGTAATTTAGAAAAAATGACTTAGGAAACTCTCTAAATCAAATAATATTATAACTGATTTATGTTTATAAGAATTGGTGCAATATGAAGCTTATCTTGCTTTTCCTTAATTGTTTTATTTATCCATTGCTACTCTGCATTCTATGGACATAAAATTTGAATGACTGGATTGAGGAACTAGTGATATTTAGCTTTTGACATTTCTAGAAGAGTATTTTTTTGTTTTTAATTTCAGAATTTAAAATGATTATATTTGAATACCTAAAGTTTACATTGAAATTGCTTGGCCTTTGATCTTACAATATTATATAAAAATTTGTCCTTTTTTTGGTACTTAATGACATACATATTATCTAAAAATAGTTATGAAAGGGGACGGTAGACCTGGTATTGTTTCATGACTCATGAATGAACACGCACAAGGTCGTTAACTGATGGAGGAGGTTCAGCAAGGAAAATCTTTGACTACTTTGATAAATGCAGATGATGATTAAGTATGTGACATTGTTCCCATTTATTCAGTGCTGAATCAATCAGTGCCCAAGTCAGCCTGATGCAATGGGCTACTCTAGATGTGGTCTTCTGAATAAGACAGAGTGTTAAAATGAGGTCATGACCACTTTTCATGGTATTTTTTTTGCTTGGCCACATTCCAACTTCACTAATTAAAGTCTCTTTCTAAGACTCCTTTACAGTTTTAATTGGGTATGTTATTTCTTGTGAATTGTGTGGAATTGTTATTCACTGTCATAAGCAGTCGCTGTATTTTACCACAGAAGTGGTTTCATTTCATCATAGGGATCAAAGGAAGGGAAACATGAATATAACTTTTTTAAGAGCATTTTGCAATGCTTAGGGCTCTTTGGAAGAAAGCACTAAAAGGAAAATAACGGTTTTCTTAAAATGTGAAGTATTGCTATTATCATGTTTGAAAGAAAACCTGGAGATTGAGATCATGTTTTATGGTGAAGCTCAGGAAAAATTACCTTACTGTGTCAGAAAAAGAGCATAAATATGCTTATTAATTGCAAATTTAATTTAAAAAATTGCTGTCATCACTAAGAAGTCTCTATATTATTTATGTTTAGGGAAAATAGTCAAAATTTCTAAGCTTTTGTGAGAAGATACTAGACTATACTGGTTTCTTAGTTGTGAGTAGACTAAAATTGCTCAGCTTATATTAACTAAGCTTTTATTTACAGTTAACTTTTCCTTCTCTACAGATTGAGTCGAAACTGAAAAAATATATTCCTAGACAAATGATAAAGTTTCACATCACACTGAGTCTTTAGCCTATTTTGGTTACCTTAATTGATTGTTTGAGTCACACCTCTTGGGGGGCGGTGCCTCCCACACATATATCCATGAATACATGCAAAAAAAAGAGTCCCTTTAGCACATTAGTTGGGAAGGAGAAAAATAGCTTTTTACTATGGACATAATAAAGTTATTGGCTATTTTCCACATGTTTGTGGTTTTAGAATAAAGAAATAAGATTGATTTAAAATAATAAAGTAAAATGGAATTCCATAAAAGTGAGTAAAAAAAAGAGAAATATAAATAATGAATGAGAAGGAAACATGGTTGAGATAAAAAATAAAGTTCAATGATACATTACATATTTGCTACAGGTATAGCCAAAATCAGTTCTACATATTTACAATTAACACAAAGAAAAACAAAACAAAACCACCTTAGCTGCACAATTTACTGTTTCTTTAAGATAATACATGAATTGCAGGAATATAGAGCTATTTCTGTTCCTGAACTCATTTGGGGTCTCCCCCCATACTCTAAACCTTGGAATTTCCACAAAGAAAGCACTCTGTGATTTAACAGTAGCCTCAAAAACACCCTTGCATGAGACATGATTTTTTCCTGAGGTGGCTTACTGCAAAGATCTTAAAAATAAATGTACAGCATTGCACAAAAACATACTCCAGTAGAAAAACTTCCTGTTATGGACATCCAAGCTATATAGTATAACTTCCCTTGGCTCCTGACTACTTAAGTTTGTAATTTTCATTTTATCATACTGTATTGTTAGATATGGCAGCATCAACACAGGACAATGAAAATAGCGATGCACGATAGAGCTCACTATATGAATTATGTGTTTATATATACAAATATTCATACATATATACATATACAATATAAAAGTATACCTCATAAATTTCTATCTTTGATCTTGTTTTATTTTTCTTTGTTACACTTATCACTTACCACTACCTGAAGAAAATGTGTGTATGTGCAATACACACACACACACACACGCATGCATATTAATCTCAGGAATTTGATTAAACATAATCCATGGTTTTTAACACACTGCCGTCTTTGCTCCTTGCATTGTCCTCATTTTCTTTCTCTTGCCTTTCTTCTTCCCTCCCTTCTCTTTTGTCTTCACTTCCCTTTTTTTCTTTTTCTTTCTTCCCTTCCCTTATTCATTAATTTATTCAAGATGTAATGAACACCCCTGAACCCAACATCCAACCTCTAGGTCTATAACATTACAAATGTCCCACTAATGTGCTCTTTCTCTCTCCATCCTCCTGCCTTCCTCAGAGGCAGCTAGCCACTACCCTAAATTGTTTTTATAATTTTTTTGCCTATATTATCCATATGCTTGAATGATTTTTTAATTTAAATTGTTTATAATTTTATTAAAGTTCTTTATGCTGAATGTTATCTTCTGTGCCCACTCCTTCTGCTCAAGTAAAATCTAACCATATTGTTGTAGGTATTTGTACTTATTTGTTTCATATACCATGTAATGTTTCACAGTATGAATGTACCAAAAAATACCTGGCTGTGGTAGGCCAATTGCTGTGCACATTTCTGTATATCTCTTGATGCAAATGTGCAAAAGTTCCCCTTGAATATGTACTTAGGAATAGAATTACTGGGTTTTGGGTTATGTTCAAGTTTACAAGGCAAAAACAAGTTGTCTTCCAATTTATACTTCTACCGGCCATATTTAAGATATCCTTTCAGCCCATTTTATCTCTCACAGTATCAAAACTTCTTAATATCTGCCAAACAAATGAGTGTAAAATGGTATTTAATTTTGATGACACTTTATTATTATTTGATAACTTTTTATCTGTTTTCTTCCACTAGAACCTAATCTTTATGAAGCCTAATACTTTGCCTTCTTTAATGTTTTACCCACAGAAGCTGTGATAGTGTGTGGTACATAGATATGGTCAATGAATAATTTTTAAATAAATTAATATGAAGTTACATATAACTAACTCTAATCTTTGGAGTCATATTTATATACAAGAAAAAATACATACAATTAGGACATGTAGTAAATTCCTAAAAAATATTTATGACAAAAGTAATCACAATCTACCTTTTCAACTGCCTGAACAGAAAAATTGAGATTTTTTTAAATGAAAAACACCGAGTGATATTGCTAAGATTTAAGAGGAAATTTTCCCGCTGAGTCTCAAAGATATCTACAATACATACGCACAAATATCAGTAAAGAAGGTACTAATTCATGGTTGGTTCTTTAAAGACTTAGCATAGCTGCCATTCACAAACCTGAACTATTTTAATATCTACTTACATAATTATTAAAAGGCATCTGAGAGTTTTATCGCCATTTATCATTATAGGCATAAGTTCATATTGAAAACAGTTTATCAGAACTCATACAAAATAATTTTCCAGTTTATGATCTATAAGTTTTGAGTTAGTTAATAAAGAAGGAAATGCTGCTAAATTAATTTTAGCAAAATTCAAATACAGATTCTCTATGGTAGTGATTCTCAAAGTGATTTAAGGAAGTGTGAAGATGTCTCAGGACCTTTGAGAGGGCTCATCAGTTTTTTTTCATCTATAAATTTATACGAGGCCAGATTTTTTTTGTAGACTTTATTTAAAGCAACATGATATAAACATTGAATGCCAAAGCAGCTGGAAAATTTAATTATGTAAGCAAGACATTAAAAATATTTACAAAAACATAAAGGGAGGGCACTTTCATCATATTTGTTTTGGAAAATATAATTATTTCGATACAAACATTTTGTTAATCTTTAATGATTTTATCATTATTTAAAAATAATCAACATTTCTGTTTTAATTTCTGATACAGTAATTATCAATAGATACAACCTAATTAAACAAAAGCTCTTTGCAAGTCTCAATATTTTTTAAGAATATAGATGAATTCTAATATCAAAATGTTTGAGAACTGTTGCTCCTGGGGAACACATATTTAATATTTTGTTATAGACACACAAAATTGTGCTTATCGTTAATAAAAGACTGACTGTCATATTTATTCTTCAAACATTTTGGAGCTCCTACTATGTGCCAGACTTGGTGACATGGTGCTAAACTGTTGTGATTCAATGATGAAAACTGAGTATATTCTTTCTCTTGTAGAGTACAGTTGGCCTAAACTGGCAATTACAAAGTAGTGTAAGAGATGTGGTTTCACGTAAGAGTTTTATTTTGTAAATATTTATTTAAGTTACAATTAGAAAGTTGGTATGGTGGAAAAACATAATTACCAAGTAAAGTGGGAAATATAAGCATATGTTTTTTGCAGCACATGTTAATGTTTTACTTTTTACACATATACACATATAAATAATTTAAAAATTTTAAGCAGAGATATTAATGTGTTTTAAGTCAATCATTTAAATGTAATGCATTAAAATAACGAAGTGGAGAGGCACATAATTATTTTAGAGACAAAATTTCAAAAGATTTCATGTGAAAAAATTATGTGCAAAAATGCCTATTTCATTTAGAAGTTTAATGAATGCATTTTTCCCTAGTGAGATATGGAGTCAAATATACTATTACATACATCTCATTTATTAATATTCTTGACTGATAATAGCTTAGTTCTTTAGAAATAAGATATTAAAAAAATGTGATGACATTATGCCCTGTTCTACTCACTGACCTATTAATGTGTCAGAGTATACTTTTTGGGTAGAAATTTTCAGGAAGTAAAGACTTGTATAAAATATTTCTAAGTTATTTCTGAAGCTATAAAACAAAGCACTAAACCAGAGGAAAAAAACAAACCACATATGATGAAAAACAAAGATATATACTGGTTGAAAAAATATTCACATATTTAGTTTGATTATTAATTAAAATCCGTATTGCAAACTTTATAAGCCTGGACACAAGTTTCTTATTATATCTTCTCTTCATATCTCTATATTGCTGCAGATTGCTAAGGACACAATCTATTGTGAAGTGCATGTTTGTTATAAATTGATGAGGTTTTAGAAACCTGAGGTGAAATCAGAGGAGGCTGTAATGCTCACTTCATTTCCCTGTTGCCATCTTGGATTTTACATGCTGTTTTATATATTGATTTGGTACATTTTTACCCTATTGATATAGGCTTTTATACCAAATGACTCTCCTCGTTCTGCTTAGCTATCCTCCTAGGTATTTTTAACTAGGTGTAAAAAGGTATTTGCAACCTATTGTCTAATTATGATTATAATTTCTTTTATGACTGACGTGCTTCATTCAGTAAGAGGGTGTAATAACAGGCCCTCCATTAATGCCTCTTAAATCATCTCTATACTAAGGGGGAAAAACCTCCTATCAATATTATGTTTAGAACACTAAAGTGTGGTTTTATGCATTTGAAACCATATTGGCAGGCTCATGCTTTTTTGTTATACACTTGACTTTCTACCTTCTTGTTCGCTGGGCTGATTAGCTTGTTTGATGGTGCCCACCCCTTTTCTGTTGTGCCCAGTGTCTGTGCCAAGCACCATGGGCACCCATGGGGTAAATTTGGCAGCTGTGAGACCCAGATGCTGAGCTCCAGTTGTAATTTTCCAGCAACAGCATCTTGGTGTTTGGTTGGCCTTTTATCTGGCTTATGTTGTCTGTCATGGTGGCTGTAGAAAGTCTGAACTTGGCACAAGGTTTGTCTCCTCATCTGCAGGCCTGTCTTGTTCATACAAAATGTCATTTCCTATTTATTCTCATTTGGTGTTGTACATTTATCTTCAGCAATACATCTGAATAAGGAACTGAAGTGAAATTCTCTGGAAGTCACCTACACATTTAACTTTTTCATGACTCTCCTTCCTAACTTTCCTGCACAATTACATGCTATATATTTTCTACTTACGTTTTGTGGTTGTATATTCACTCTAGTTCTTATTTCCACTGTGAATCGGAAAGTGTAATAAAATGATTCAGTGGTTGGCACATGTGTGCAGGAGCCATTTCTCTGTGATTGGACCCCTAGGGCTCTAGTCTTCTTTAGGTTTCAAGTTCTAATTTTAGACCCTGACTATCAAAATGCAATTCATATCTCATATGCCATATTTATTGTTTGAATAAAGGAAAAAGATTATTAAAGTTTAAATAGGGTTGGTCTTTTAAACAGAATATTAACACTACATGGATATCTTTCTTTAATCTACTACTTCAGCAAATATCAAATGCCTTTCCATTTGTCTCTTCAAAAGAAAATCATATCATTTGAAAATACTTGTATATTTTTCTTTTTGTTTCCTTCCTGAAATTTTTAAAAACTTTCCCTTTTATTAAGGATCTATAAAATTACAGTTCATTGGGAATAGCTATTTCTGTCTATATACAAATTTACATAGATTTTCTTTGTAGTTTTAAATCAATAAAATGAATAATAAAACCCAAAATATTAATTGCCATAGGAAAGTGTAGTAAATTTATAAAAATTGAACACTAGAACAGCTATTATTAGATAGTAAAAACTGAATTTGATTTATTTTTTTCTATTACCTAACTTATGAAAGAACAAAAAATAATGTAGACATATAGTTGTCCTTGATGTGAAAATATAACTCCCTATATAGTAAGATATGTGACATCTTTCCTACGGACAAGTGCTTACCATCCTGTTCATTAATTTTATCACTAACATAAACTTTTAATATGCATATGATCAGAATATAGGACTTCCAGGGAAGCTTAAAGTGACTGTAACCTGTAATTACTGTTCCTGTACTTGATTATAATAATCTGATTGCAATTATTCAGTGATTTTAATACAAGCCTCAAGCTACATAACAATAATTCAAGTTCAGTGATTAGGAACATGTTTCTGTTTGGCTGTGAAATGATGTTTTAATCTGCTGTGATTCAAAGATCTGAACTATAATTCTGTTCAGGTAATTAAAGCACATTTATATTGTCAGGTAAAATAACCTTATTTTGAAATTAATTATTGCAAAAATTTCATATAGGTCAAAATAGATCATTATCATGCATTCTTTAAGAAAAGGTAATAAAGATTCTTATGGTTGAGTAAATTGACCTCTATGACCCTGTACCTAAAAATCGCAAATAGAGGTAAGGAGGAGAAGAGGTGGAGCCAGCCAAAGGATATATCAGTTATAGCACATTAATGCTACCCTAAATATTTCTATTGAATTATGACTCCTGAAAGACTTAAAAGTCAAATGAATAAGTATAATTCTGTAGAAAGATTTTTAGAAATACCAAAAATCAAGAAGAATATTTGGTACAGGAATGATTTCAAAATAAAGAAGGCAAGAGTAAGTGGCAAGGACAGAAACAGCTTTGTTAAATATTTTTAAGGAAACTTCTTTAGGAAAGAACAAATATTTAGAAAAATGTAGTACATACTAGATCTGTGACAATATGCTGACTTTTATTTTGGTATTTGTTTTCTTTTTTAAATTAACAAGAAGTAAACCTTGACTCTAAAACAAGAAATATAGAACACCAAATAATGCTCTCAGACGCTTAAACGTCACCTAATGGTCAAGTGATAGTTCAAAATGAGAGATATACAGTGCTATAAGAGACGAATAATAGTTTCGAGATACTATCTTGAACTAGAATGTCAGAATTACTGGACTGCCTGAAGGGGTAGGGAAGGCAGACCCAATAGACTTCCTTGAAAAATGGATCCCTAAGGCTCTTCAACTCAATCTAACAAGCGACCCAATTTTCTTCTAGAGGTGCTTAAGAATTCCAGGAAACAAAGGAGCAAGGAGACAAAGTATAATCCTGATTTTTAAAAGTCCCCAATTGGAGAAATAAAGAATGAATTATCTCTACGTTTGCCAAATGAGGTGCACATTATTAAAAAAAAAAAAAAAAGAAAGAAAACCCACAAAGTACTTTCCCCTTCTGACACCAGACCCACATTCAAGTGAAAGACTAAAGGAATATCTTTCATGCTGACTGATAATAAGCTGTATTATAACTAGGTAAATTAGGGTAAAAGTATATCTTTGGATTAAACATAGCATATTTAAAAAGCATAAGATCAGGTCAATAGAACAAGCAATCTGTTCAAGAGTAAATTCACAAGGATAACTCAAGAATTAAGGGAACAATTCTAAACTGACCATAATCAACTCCAACTGATTTTTCATAGTATAGGGGAGATTTGGCATATGATCACCAGATGCAGTTGGCAGTGTTTTTGAACCACATTCCCAAGTAAATTTATTTCCTTTCCCTTCTCGTTGTTACTTTGAAGAATGTGCTTTACCAAACTTTATATTTTGGTCCCAGTGTCTAACTATCTCTATCTTTTTGTTGAAACAAGTAGAGACTTATGGCATTATATCTTACGAATGAATTCTTTTTGTTACATACCTTATGTGGTTTTGAAAGGTGGTCTGAACAAAACAGTATTTATTTTGTCAGCTGCTTTCTTTAGCTATAGCTGGGAGGAGGGGGAAACCTCATAATAGTGAAAAGTACTCAGAAGTTTGAGAAATGTAAAAAGCTTTTAAAAATTATTACATAGGTATAATATTAAATATAAATCTCTAACCATGTGGACATTTTTGTTTCTCCCTCATTTATGATATGGAGATTGTAATATTTGTATTAAAGAAGTCTAAAAGCTGGATAGAATATTTCAGGGAACGTAGGCAGCTTACCTTTGAGTTATATGTGAGACCTAAGAAACAGAACAAACCTGTTATTTATAATCAATTTTTAGAGAATATGTGAGTAGTGTAGAAATAATGAAGAAAAACATGCAATCATTTTTTATACTTTGACATGTAACTTTTAAAAATTATATATTAGTAACTTTTCATTATTCTTTAAAAGCCAGCACAAAATAATTTGTTTCTAGGTTTTAGAAGAAGAAACTAATGATATATTTTATTAAGAGTTATGATTATGTAGTTGTAGTTTGCACTTCCAAAATGATTGCCTCTAGAAGTAAGGCCACTGAAGGAACCTAAGGAAGGATTGAAATGTCATCAGTTTCATTAGAATCATGCAAGTCAAAGTAACTGCTGATATTCTCCATTATCCTAGAGTCTCTATATATCTCTGTAATGTACCTTTATACATCTTTAGATATATATTTGTGAGCGTGTGTGCGTGCATTTTTGTGTGTGTATATGTATCTTTCTGGACTATCGGGTCCACAGTTCTAATTCTGCCTGAAAATTGACAATTAATGATGTAAAATTAACTTTAGTGAGTTGGTGGCAAAATTGTGATTATGTTCTTGGAGCTGTTACCTCAATGTTTATAACAGACTGCTAGACAACTATTTAGAAAATTGTCACAAACATAATTTCAGCACAGGATGATTTAATTTGCTTATAAAAGCATATCACACATAATCACATAATTTTGTTTCAGGAGAAAACTAGGTATCAAATAATAAAATACATTTAAATTTGAGGTGATTTGCTTCAAAACAAGAATTAATTTCTAAGCTCATATTTGTTCAAAGCAAAACCAAGAAAACGAAGGTTTTCTGACTTCTCGTTTAAGACATTTTTCAATGCCTTACTCATATTTCAAAACTAAATTCTAAAAATGTATATTTTTTTCTTGCACTCAAAGCAAATAAAAAGTAGTTATAGGAAGGAATCAATCTAACAAAAATTCTATTAATTTGTTTTTCTAAAGGTAATATATGAAACACAAAAGTTTAATATGTATATAATTTATTCCTCTAAGTTTATAACAAATCTCCAATTTCAAAATAAAAGCTCAGAAAAAAATTTATAATTCTATCTTTATATGTTCATTCTTCCTTGCTGGATATCACAAGGTGGAGAGCCTTAACTATTATAATAATTCCTTAACAGATCTTTGAGGGTCGAACAATATTAATGGAAAATTCCATCATATAATTTTATTCTAGGACTGTTACCTTAAGACCAACAAATGTAACCTAAAAAATGAAATAAAGATGTTGAGACCAGTCTATTACTAATGTGTTTTAATCTCCTTGCCAGCTGTGAGTACTTTAAATATTCATCTCACCCAAAACTTTTTTCTCCATCCGACTTAGACTGGTTTTTATTCATCTGAAGTGGTTTCAATTTCCAATAATGCATCAAAGTCAATAAAATAAATGGATATACTGCACCTACTTTTAAATCTCCAGAGATTTTTTTTCCAAATCATTAACCAAGGTGAGCATTTTACCACTACTTCCACAATTGCTTTTGCCTAATGACACTTGGTTAATATCCAGCAAAAGGATGCTTCTATCATAATAATAAATTATTGGTCCCAACTGTATATCATAGTGTAGGAAACCACATTTTCATTGACCACAGCCACCACAAATTCATATTTTGACTTCCTTTTTTTCTATATGAATAGTAGTTTGTTATAGATTCATATGTTAGCATCTTTAGCAGTGAAACTTCAAATGTCCAGCTCTATCTTAATCTACATATAGTAATTTTTATGATGATAGCAAAACTATGTTTTTAAGTCTGTTTTAAGAAATTAGGGTAGTTTCGATAGGCAAAACAATCTCATAAAAAAAATACTGGATTAGATGTCAAAAGCTCTAAATTATAGTCTTCAATTAAGTTTCTAGAGAAGTCACTTACCTTCAGTATGGCAAGATTTTTCATACATAAAATATGCCTTGAGGGTTTAGTGATAAAATATATCTAATCATGTTATAAATTTTCAAAATGTGTATAAGGTAAGGCGTTGCATTTATTGTGTACTGAGTATGAGTTTTTAAAAGTTAGAGTCATTTAATGCAGAACATGTTAATTCTTAAAGATGACATTTCAATTTTCTAAGAAAAACAAACTTTAGTTGTTTTTCTCAGCAATACTATTTTTTAGGCTTGAATGTAAGGCACATACTATTGGAAGAACACCAACATCCATCCTTTAGACAAAGGTCTGCAAACTGTTTTTGTAAAAGGCCAGTGAGTAGATATTTTAGGCTGGTAGTATGGTCTCTGAAGCAATTATAGACAATGTGTGAGTGAATGTGATTGTATTTCAATAAAAATTTATTTATGAAAACAAAGTTTTATAAAGATGGTTGGTTGAATTTGGCCCATGGGCCACAATTGGCCAACTCCTGTTTTAGAGAAATTGTGTGTGTGTGTGTGTGTGTGTGTGTGTGTGAGAGAGAGAGAGAGAGAGAGAGAGAGAGAGAGACACAGACAGACAGACAGAGACAGAGACTAGTTCTCTTCCATCTGCTAGCTGACTCCTATTAAATCTAAAAACACTGAAAAGTTCACCCAAAATATATCTATTAATCTAAGGGAAATGGGGAAGGGGGTGAGTAAAGACCTTGAAATATGGAAGCAGACCTAAGGAAAAGATTTTATGGAGAGGACACTTTCAGTTTATGGAAAGAGTGATAGCTGATGGTACTCTGTGGTTTGGTCTAAGACTAGCCCTGCATTGATGTGTGTGGTATTACACATGAAATGGTAAGATTCATTGTGGAATTTCAGCCTGTGATATCTGGAATCTCCCAACTTGGATATAGAAAACCATACTTCGAATCATTACTTAGATTTAAATATAAATGTTTAGAATAAACTTTAAAAAGCAATATAGGTATTCTTTAAAAAAAAATCTACAGCACCTAGTATTCCTAGGTGGTCTCCCATCCAAGTACTAACTAGGCCTGACCCTGCTTAGCTTCTGAAATCTGACAAGATTAGACATGTTCAGGTGGCATGGACATAGTAGGGATCTTCTTAAATTATTTTAAGACCATTTGCATTCCCATCGCTTGTCCAGTGATATCTGACAGACCCTTTTTCCCTATGTAGAGGCAAAGCAATAAGTGCCAATAAATATCACAGAAGTAAGGTATGATGGAATCCATAATAGAACTGATTTCCAGATTTTCTGACCATGCTCAATCTTATGCACTTTAGAACATACATTTCCAAAGACAGTACCTGTACCTTTTGGAATGAGTCATTTAAAGCCTAGGAAATGGTTAAGAATAAAAGTTTTAAAACTAATAAACTTGAAAAAAAAAAAAAAAACCCAGCTAATTCTTGTGGGGAGTGGAGGGTCACAGGTTTATTTTGAGCCAGGAATAGAGAGAGATCTCAAATATTTCGAGTTGAAATGCCATCGAACCCCAATCTTGACACCAAAAGAACACATTTAAACTTGAAAAAATAATAATACTAGCTATGTTTATTGTAATGTATATTTATGGATTATAAAGAACTTTAATATCCATTATTTTGTTCAAACCCAAAGATGTTTTGCTATAGAATTTGAATAAGAAACAAAGAAGAAAATTATCTTGTATAATTTCTCAAAATTAAGTAATTTTAACTCTACCATAAAGTCATTAGATCATTATTAAAATTTTGTGATGCAAGCAAAAAGTTTGGTCATAGATTGAGTCTACAAAGTATAAACTGGACATATTTATGAATAATTAATAACTATACATTGTTAAAACTAAATTTATTATAAAACATAAATATTTAAAAATTGTTAAAAATTAAATTTATTATAAATCTATTAACAAATTTAAATAACTGGTTACTCCATTGCCTTGTTTGATTGAAATGCACTTGTTTGGAGCCTTAAATTTCCAAGATGATAGTATATCACTTCTATTTGATGGAATATGTAATGTTGTAATCATTTCTTAAAACAGTGGAGCCGGAAACCCTTAATGAGAAATTTTAAACCCAAAATATAATTTATTTTCTGTGTAAAGTGGATTTCAAACCTGTATGAATGATTATATAAACTTAGCGTACATTTGCGTAAACCCAATTTTGGGTTACAACATTGTGTTTGTTACCTATAACTTGAAAACCAAATATAGATATAGGTTAGTCATTGGTATTAGATTGGAATATTTTGTCAGTTCACATTAAACAGTATACCAGTGATAAATACATAACTGGAATAAAAAAAGAGTAGTCATTTGCAATGATCACTGATGGAAAGGGTCTTAAAGCAGAATTAAACTCTCAATTAACTTATTTACTCAGAGAATTATGACTAGGAAGTAGGCTTCTGCACAGAATCAGGCCTTGTTTGACTATAGTGATTTTGAGTCATGTTTTACCTTAATGAGCATGAAAGGTCACAAACAAAATTCTGTAACTCATTCAGGCCTGGCATTTCTAATTTCCAACAGATATTAATTCTCAGGATTTGGGGGAAAAAACAAATTCCTAAGAATTCTTGAAATTGCTGAAATTATAAATTCTTTGTTTTTAATAATACTTTATTTACATGTTTGTAAGTATTAACAACTGAACAAAATAAGCAGTGAAACGTTTTTTATGTGCCGTGATTATACTAAAAGTTTCAGAAGTATTTTATAAAAAAAGAACAAGCAAAAATGCACATGTTATGAACCACTGTACTGTGAGATTAGATAATTCAATGAAATGTAAAAATTTCATCTATCTGCTATATATATATATATTTGATAATAGGTGACAATCAAGGTGAGGATAATGTAAAATGTAGGCCAAAGAAAAATTATTTAAAACATTATTTAAAACATTGAGTACAATAACTCAAATATTAAATACTTCCAAGTTATTCTTTAAAATGATTTTAAAAGACACAAATCACTAATTTTCCTATCTAAAATGGTTGATATTTGCTCTATGATAAAATTCCAAATGTAGAAAAATTTCTATGACATTGGTTGAATAGTTATAAGTATTTCCAAAAGCATTTCAACTTGGGCATTTGAGTATATGCTGCTTCATATAAACTCATTTTGTTTTTAATAATGACTTTTTTTGCTTTCCATAATTTTGGTTTGTCATTGAAATAAATATTGCTTTTGTTAATTCTGATTTTAGGTCAGTTTTAGATTTCACGTTGAAGATTTCATAACATTTATGTTGTCTTCTCTTTATATTCTAGAAAATTTCGAAGAATCATAGCTTATAAAATATACAGAAACACGAGAAAACATGAGTAAGCATTATTGGATAATTTAAATAAAGTTTGTATCTTCTATCTAGTTCAGCAGTTATACAAATGTAAATTGTCAATTAAATAACTTGTTTTACTTCTAAATATGTTATTTCTTGAAACACCATACATAGTATTTATATAAGTATACAACATATATAAACACATTAATATTTATTTTAAAGAATGACTCATTGTAAGCATCCCACAAAGCAAGGAACAAATACTTACATCATGACAGTAACCACAAGTAAGACTAACTGATTAGATCATGACTGCCTCTGGCCTATGTGATCTCATCTTGGTTCCAGGAAATATCCACTTTAACATTTGACCCTACATGTCACGGTGTCTTGCTTTTAACTTGATATTAGTGGATTCTCTCAAACCAATAATGTCTCTATTGATTTTTAAGCTTCCATTCTCACAGAAGGATTATAATACATCTTCCAATTTCCCCAATTTTTCAATTGATAATTCAAGATTCAAATTCAAAAAAATATATTTTTCAAGAAATACTGGGAAGAAATTCCCATATGAGAAAGTGTTCAGGCTAGTTGTCTAATAGTCATATTTGTTGTAACTCCTGGTCCCAATATTTGTGTGAAGAGTGCATATGCCATCAGGGTTTCAAACTTATGTCCCTCATAGAGCAAGAAAAAATGTTATTGATAGGATTTCTGTACTTATTAATGCAAAGTAAGTCACCAATCGCCATCAGAAAGTTACCCGTAGATATTAGCTTCAAAAAGTAACAGCTGTCCAATGACCTAATGGTATATTATTTGGATATAAATTGTTTATGAAAAAGAACTCAGCAGTCAATGAGATGAGATAGTAAATGGGTCAATAGTGACAGGCTCTGAAAACAAAAGTTATATCCAATAAGTGAGGAAGTGATTCTAACAGTTTATAATAGAAAATATGTGATTTCTTTTATTTTCAACCTAACTCAACCAGGATGTCAAAGTAATAATTTATGTGTGCAAAAGACAACATACACTGTAAATGACAAAATTAGTGCTAAGAAGCATCATTCAAGAGGAATGCAAATTCCCTCCATTTCCATGACCATTCCCTACAGGGACGGGTGTGTGGGTAGGTGTGTGTATGTGTGCGTGTCTCTAAAGTTGGTAAATGCCCCCCTGACCTAATAGTATTAAAAGGATAAAGTTTTATTAAAGTTTGCTTGGCTTTATATTTATTTAGAAAATGTCATTAAATACCTATTTGTTGCTATAATTTTGGCTAAAGTAAATGATATTTAATATTGTTAATAAACTGCAAAAACACCAAGCAAACAAAAATGTTAAGACAGTCAAAACGAGAAAGAAAAATGAAAAATACGTGTCCTAAAAATGATCTAAGCCTTATTAATTCTTAGTTGTGTTATATATGATGGTGAAAATATTCCATTTAAATGTTCTTTTTCCTTTAGAACCAACAATATGATAACAAAAACTTTCTGCTAGGAGAAATAAATAGCTAAGTTTTAATAAACATCCATGCACTGTATTCTTTGATGCATGTAACACTGAAGATTCCAGAGGTGATTCAAGGATTAATACTGTCATTTGGTGTATTTTTCTCAAAGAATTCCTCAAGTTTTTGGTGAGGGCTGAATTTAGTTACCATGTCCTTAGCATATGTTCTTTTGAAGAGCAGCTGTTCTACAGCTTTGTGAAGCAAAAAGCATAAGACTAATATGGGATCTAAAGCAAGCACAGGGGTGGTCAAATGGTCGGTTATATGTCAATTACAGCAGGTTGGGCAATCTTCCAGTCCATCAGCTCTACAGTGCCCATTAAAGCAAGCATCAATGAGAAACATGCCTCACTTGACAGCTATAGGCTTTAGCTTAAGTTGTGTAAATACCGAGGAGGATTCATAGAGTCAAAGTTTGATTTAAGAAAAAATGTATTTGAGAAAACAAAGTTTAATTATTTCATATAATGTGATGTACATTAAGTGAGTCAAGAACTGGGTTCACCAATCACAAGCATCTGAAATTCTGTTAAAACTTTAGGTAGTTTATTTGGCTTAAAAATAATTTCCTCTTTCTGTAAATGCCATGGCTACCTCTGCTCGTCGGGTAATATAACATTTAGGCAAAAGCATTAAGTTTGTCAATCTAAGATTGAAATTGAAAAGGTATAATAGCTGTTCTCTTTTCTACCTTGGAAAGTTATGAAAACCTAGTATTATGAGTATATCAAACTATAGTACCACTTTTAAAATATACATAGATGTATAGATATGTTTATATACACATGTAAATCTACATAGATACATATGTAGATATACAAACATATAAGCACATATATACATCTTCTGAAAGTTAATAGAAAAATTTATTTCATTTTAAGAATTTAAAGAACTGTAGAAGGTAGCTTTTAAATTATATAATTGAAGTTCTTATTTTAATATTCTTAAGTGTAACACTGTTTACTAACTTTGTAGGCTGGTACTCTACTGAGATAGATAATAAATTGCCACATGGCGGCAACCAACTAGAACATTCTCCATTATAGGGATAAGAGATTTGCAGATGAGACAGTTTCACAACATTTTTTATCTAATCGAAAATTGACTCCAATTAATATTTCCTCTAAGGCAAGAGAGATATTCCACTGAGACATGTACCTTCTTTCACTCAAAGGTAATTATCAAGCTCCAGGAATGATTGGTTTAATAAAATTTCTAGTAATCATATGCAAAGTATGTATAATATAGATCAGAAGACTGCATCCTTATGAATAATACCAATACTTAAATACTTTTTGTGAAATACATCCATACTGCCTTCGGATTTATCCACAGTGTATTTCTCAGTTAAGCATTTTACAAATACATCTATCCAGTATGTTTTTCTTTTTAAAAATCTCTTTGGAAAATGTGTGGAAGCATAAGTATAGATTCATAATGTATATTATGAATTTTGATATATATATATCACATATCAGAGAGAGAGAGAGAGAGAAAAATGTGTGGAAGCATAAGTATAGATTCATAATGTATATTATGAATTTTGATATATATATCACAACTGTTGATATGTATAATTATAGATATTTTTATATAAATGTTTATATGCAAATATAGTACGCATTTCTTGTAAGTTTCTGTGTTAAGTTCTTCATTGCTATAATTTGATTTCTGAAATTCTTTTATATTTAGAATCACTGGAAAGAGCCTTTGACCTACTGAGAGAGATACTAAAATAGATTCCTATATGGAGAGAAAATAGAAGGGAATACTTTCTATTCATACTAATCCTGAAAATGTTCCAGGTCACTGACCCACACTGATAGGGTGTGCGTTAAACTCCACCTATAGCTTCATAACACATTTAATTTCTGGATACTGACTCTTAAAATGTTCCCATTATAACCTAATACATTGTTTTTTCATCTTTAAAGGGGAAAGAAGCAACTGTGCAATTCAAGCTCTGCACGCAAAAAAAGGAAATAATGAACAATATATTGCTTAATATTTTTGCCAAATTTTAAATGGCTTTGTGGAATTAATGTTAAATCTCTTTTCCCTTTCCTTAAGAGCAAGGAAAAATAATGCATTTTATATTTATTGACTTAGTAAATATCCAGAAGAAAAGTTTAGATTAGAGGCAACACAAAGATTTAAAACTAAGTTCTCTTTTTATTCACTCTGTCCATTAATCACATACACATGTACTCTCAAGGTATTATGTAGAGGCATTTCAGTCAAAAAGGTCTGTAACGAATATATAATTGAAAAGAATTGTGTATTTTCACTTATTAACTTAGGTATTGTGATAGAGGAAAATGAGTATTTCAAATCTTTTTAGGACTTTAATGAGTATATTTTAAGAGATTAGTAATGCCTCTTCAACTCACCCAACTTCTCAACCCTGCTCTAAGTGAATCACATGAGCACTTGACCTCAGTAAGAATTTAAGAAGAAAAACAAACTTTATAAAATTTAATCACATTATTTGAAAGCTGGAAGAATGTTTTAATGCTTCTCCTAAGCCACAAAGTCCCATTACCTGAATCCTATCAACATAATCCTTTCTAAGAAAGAATGAATGAATGAAATGGAAAAGATTTGTAATTGAATTATCTTCAGTCTCAGAGCCAATTAGAAACATTTTTTTATCAGCACACCTAGATGTAACCTTGACTATTTCTAATTAGTTCATCAACTCAGATAATAAGAAATGCAGGAACATTTTTACAGGGTTGTAAATTGAGAAGAGTTCATATTGTTGATAACATGTGTACTATCCATGTACGAATAGATAAGGAGAGAAGAAAGAGGTACATTTATAATAGGGTAAAGTGTTATGACATTAAGTATTTCCATTAAGAGTAAAGAAGGTCATTCCTTTGCACAGAAAGAATTATAATACTATTGCTCTCTATGCCATATGCTTTTCAGATATTACCAGGTTTTAGCCAGTTGTGTTTGACAAAAAATGAACAGAGTATGCAGTTTGCATTAAAGTAGAGCTATCAGCACAACATAGATTTTCGGCATGATTTTTCATAAAATAGATGATAGTAAAACAATATTGGAGTGATGGCATATGTGCATTTCTAACTGGATTTCTGGGTAGTTAGAACATTTTTAAATGTCAAAGTCCATTTCAGATGTGGAATTGAATATAAAACGAAGCATGCTCAATTATTCTGATATTCTGTGTTAAGGAATATATCATTCCTATTATTTCATTTATTAGAAAAGCTGATAAATGAACACTGAGTTCTGCTGAAAATTACTGTTATATTATGAGAAAGTCATCATTGCTACATAGATTATTGTTTGAGTGTGAATTAAGATTTTTATTTGATATTTTTCACGAATGATATGTATTTCATAGCTCTGGGTTTTAAGAATTAATGAGTTGCTTCTTAAAGAGCAAAATTCTTTGAACAGAAGTTCATATGTAAATAAGAAATACATTGCTTTGGTAATATACATTTAACAAATTTTTACAATTATTAGTGAAAGTTCTAAAAATTTAAAGTTATCATAAAAATTTTAATTCAATTAGTTTTCTACTCAAGTATTTTTGTACATTTTCTTCCAAATGAGTAACTATGAATAGGTTTAAAGCAGACTATGTATCCAACGAGGGAATTTTTAATCATCCAATGAACAAATATTTATTGAATATCTACTAGAGACTAGACACAATAGATGAAGCCTAGATTAAAAATAAATAAGTAAATGAATAAGACATGTTCACTGTGATCAAGCAGCTTTTGCTCTAGACATATTTACCTAAATACCTTAATGTGAGAAAGCCTATGGGGACTGTATCTAGTTCATAATAGGTGTTTAACAAATGTCTATAAAATGAAAGACTAAAATTTCAAACAATATATAATTTTTTCCAATCTTTACAAATAAATTTTAATCTCATTTTTTAAAAATGCCACAACTATATTTTGCATCTTGTTTTTCCTTCCTAGACTCTATAAATTTACTATTCATATATTTCAAATAAGAGTAAATGTTGACAATAAAAATAAAACATTTTCTTATACCAAAATGCCTATTTGGCAATTTTGAGATACACTAAGGGACTTGAGGTTGGAAAAAGAATTTTATATTTATCAAATAAAAAATATACTTCATTCCCAATTTAATGGTGAATATTAAGTAATTTGGAAAAAAATTTTAACTTTCATAGTTATAAAACTGAAAAGAAAGTAGCTTTTGTGTAAACATTCTGCCTTCAATATCCAGTTGTAATTTAGAAGAGTTATTTCAGGCATAAGAATTTAACCAGTTATGACTTTTTATTTTATGTAAATTAAATAAATTATTATAGCTAGAATAAAGAATTATTAACCCTACAGTTCAGTACCTATTTTTAATATCTTTTGATATTAGTAACTATATTAATGGTAATGGGCACTATCATTTTTACTAATTATCTGCATAGGTTGTAGAGTATTGTCTTTAGCAATTTTCTATTATGTTTGCACATACTAACTGGTTAAGGGTGAAGATAGTAGTAGGAAATTACTAATTGCTCCTGTAAATTTGCAATTGAGAGATTGTAATTTTAGGTCCTGCTTCTTTTGCTACTAGTGAGTCACAATTTAAGGAAAACTGTACCCTTATTGGGCAATTCTCTTTCTAGGGAGAGATGTAGGTCACATACAGTCTCCTGATGTCATTCACGTATGCACAATGCCATATATGTCAATTATGAAACATGACTTCATACTTTGCCCCTAGGGAGAAAAAAAATTATGCAGACATATAAAATTGAAATACTTCTTTCCAATATATAGCCAAGAGAGTAATTATTTAGGGATAGAAAAAGAAAAATATTTAGGTTAAATATTGCACTAAATTTATAAATTAAAAAGGAAAGGCAAGTTTGCAATTAGTTGCTTGCTTGAAATGGCAGGAAATGTTAATAAAATTGAAAAAATTGTTTTATTCTAATAATTTACTCTGATGATATGTACTAACTTCTACTTGTATTATAATAATCATCTTAAAGAACTTAAGAAATTGAAAGAAAAATATTAAATATAGCTAAGAAAAGTAGTTCTGCTTGAATGCTAGGAATTAAATAGGTATTCTTTTGGCATATATTTGTTATGAGAAAAGAAGAGCTAAAATACTAGTTGTCAGTTCTATCCAAAATGTAATATTTGCTGGCTTTTACTTTAATCTTTTCATTCACAAAGCTCTCTCTCAAACATTCCATTCTTAGTATAGAAGAGTAAAATGTCATCTAACTTTTGAACATCTGAACATTAACAGAAGATACATTTTTTTATACATTTTTTTTAAATACCCAAAAAGGGCAGTTGTGGCAGATATTTTAAAACTATTAATCATATATTTACATTTGTTACTGATGCCTTAATGTCCCAAAGTTTAAGTAGTTAAAAGAAAACAAAGAAAATCATGAGCTTAGAGATATATATTTTCTAACAGGTGCAATATCTATATGCCACTTTTATTTCCTCTACTAACAAAAATGCCTTTACTGCAGTCAAATCTTACCTTGAGGTTAGATGCCATCTATCTGTAGCTAAGGTATTAAAAAACGATATAATTCTTACCAACACAAAAACCAAAACCCAGGTTAAGGATTTTCATTTTTTATAATTATTTTAAGTTTAATCAATCAAAATTTATAACCCTCTTGGTTTTCCTGCTTGTTCCACTAAAGATGAGTTTAACATTACTGGAGTCTAAAACAAGCAAAAGAAAGAACATAATGTAGTGGAGGAGATGCAAGTACAGCAATGGCTTCATATTTTGTAGTTTTCTAGAACTGACAAAGTGCTAAGTAACAACCAATTGAAAAATAAAAGTACTGATTAGAATACTAAATTGATTTTTTATGATTACTAATATTGCTTTTACAAATAGAAGATATGTGATAGATTTGGTATTTATTTTTAGGGGTGAATTATAATAATTAAACAGTATAAATCATATAACCTATTTCACATCTCCTAGAAAAGCTTGTTGTTTTGGGTTAAAAAATCTTTTTTACTCAAACAACTGTTGCAGATATGTAAATTTTTGATAATAAAACAGTTTTCCTTGAAAGCAATAGTCCATTTGCAGTAACCCCCCAAATCACACTGGGGATAGTTACTCTCATAGTACATCATTTCACATATTTAAAGTTTTATTTTGTAAAGAAGGCAAATCGAATGCCTGTTTTGGAGGGTATTATGATCATTTTTGTCTGACTTTCAGATGCCAGTGAATTGTACTTGGATTTTACATGGATATATTTTATTTCTTCAGAATGCAAGCTCTGATTTCAGATTTATTCAGAAAAGAGATACACATAAATCTATATGACCAGAAGAGATAAGTAGATCATAAAAAGTCCACACACATCATAACCCTGCACATCTAACATAGAGATAAGGACAGTTACAGATTATTATGGCATAGGTAGCTTGATAATCTCTAGTGAATCTATGATAAATTTCAAACTATAACAAATACAATGACTCATTTTTTTTAAAGAAACAAACTACAAAGGCATAAATTTACCCTGAGATTTGTATCACTAAGAAACTGAGTAGTTCAAAGTCAAACATTATGTGACATGCTTTAGATTGCTCTTATGAAAGGCACTATAGAAATGTCACCCTATTACAATCTACTGTATTTAAGAATTAACTACAGCAGAACAGCCAGGGGAGATGAACATATCCTGATGTGCTCATCCCCATCTATTACTTACCACCGGCAGTTAATACAAAGTCTGCTGCAGAAGAGAGTCTATAAGACAAAGAAATAAACACATTGTTAAAAGGGGTGTATTTAATATCAAGATTTCTTTTTATTAATTCTAACAGACCCTTATACTATAGTATTTTCACTTTAATAATAGGAGCCTTTCATTTAAATGATGCAATCAGTATGCCACAAGCGGGTTCGTTCTTTAGTGGGAGGAGTTAGCAGCTCCAACAATCAATTGACCTGTTTCCAAATAATCTACAGGAAAAAAATGAAGATTAAGTCCTCTAACAAGAGCAGTTTTCACAGCCTTGCGTACAAAGAGAAGGATTCGGTAAAAAGATGAGAGGGCAAGCCGCATTGTGCTGGCCCACTTAAATCTTATTTCCAATTCACTAAATGTGTTATTTGACTTGGCAAGTGAGCTAGTATGTGTATTAGATCAGCGGGGAGCCTAATCAAGGAGATGCCAAGTTTACTGCAGCCCCTCTGAGCTGCATTAGCCTCAACTAGTGACCTTAAGCAAAGTGGGTGGTTGAACCCAAAAGAGAATAGCATTAACTTTTGCTTGAAGTTCAGCCTGATTTGAAGTCTCCTTTTGTGCCTTATTCCAAAAAAGAGGGAGAGAGAGAAAAAAAGCAAAAAGCATTTAACAGAATTGAATCTAGTCTGCTCAGCACCATCTTCACACGCAAGGCTTCATAGAAGCTTGCCTCCATTAATGCTGACGCATGCAAAAGAAATGAAAAGCATTAACTCAGCTGAGGCACTTGATTCTGCAGCTGCAGAACAATTCATTTTGTAAATCAGTAACTCAGATGGGGCTTTTCCACCCAGATAAACTGCTAATTTGCTAATTGATACAAAAAGTATTTTCAAATATTAAATAAACTGCAAATAAGGCAAAAAAAAAAAAAACCCACATATATTACAAGGACATATAAAGGATAGTTTAATTTGAACATGTCTTAGTAGTAAAGTATGAATAGTTATTTCCAAAGTACCTTTAACCAAGTGTCCAGCTTTAAGATCTGTTCCTAGTTTCATATTTCAATATATATATGAGTGAACTCTTCAGTTATAGTTTATACCAAGTAAATGACAAACCTTTGTAGTTAAAAAAAAATTGTTTTAGAATTATTCTAACAATAGATTTATCTTTAGAAACAATTTTTCTCAATTTAATTTCCCTATTTTAAACTTGCTATCTTGTTTAAATCAAAAGATTTCTAATAATGCCAGTTTTCTAATAATGCCAGTTTTTACACAATGGTTAGAAATGCTTTGATTCTATTTTTAATTCGAGGATGTTGAACTTGGAAATACTCAGACTGCAAAAATATGTTGGATATGTACAGTGTAAAGTTATCAAAGCTCAAAACATGAAAGTTTTATAGGATCTTCTGTATGGCCTTTGGCTGTAAAACTTTTCTTTTTCCTACATAAAATGTAAAACAAGCTTCTTTTATTCCATTCTTTATTTTCCTGTGTGTGTGTTTGTTTGTTTGTTTGTTTTGGCTTCCCTCCTCAGCTATCTGAAACCCTAAGCCAAGCAAAACCATCACCTTCTGAAAACTGTAGAAACTACAATCAGAATCAACAAAGCAAAGCACTCTTACCGTAGACAGATTCATCTCCTTGGAGTTTAAGTGATGGGATAACTTTTCAAAAATCAGATTTGAAGCATTTAGGCAAATGCTCCAGGTCAGAGAGATAGTCTGTTGAGGAAATTTTTAAAAGACCATAAAACTACCATGTCAATTTATGCTTCCAGGTAGTATAATTGTTTTTGTACCACATGTTTTTAGGGGAGAAAATGGCTTAAAATAATCTGAATAGCGTTTTAGAAATAAGCTGTTTAAATAATTGGCATCGACGTTGCCTTCTATAACTATGAGATTTCAAAACATTTTCCGAACATTAATTGTGATGGGACCCCTGCGAGGCTGATATTATCATACCTATTTTCCAGGATGATAAGCAGAGAGCACAGGGCCCATTTCTTACCTTGCCCCATGCCCTTCAGAGCTTGTCCAAGCTCAGAGCTCCCTTAAAAACTATTGGATCAGCTCCATGGGAGCGCAGAGAAAATGAGAATGGGCTCTGAGAGATTTAAGGGATTTTGTAAGGTCGTGTACAAGTGAGCTATAGTTAAAAGTCAAAGCTGAAAATGTAAGATACCTTATTCAGTGGTTAGATATATTTCCTCATTAAGATAAAACATATTAAATATCAGGCTTACAGGAAAATGCTGGTAAGAAATAGAATCTGTTGCTGCACATCTTTGAGTAACTTATTTAATAACAAAAATGTCTCCCTTTGATTTGAATAAAAATGACTAAATTTTCACAGGCAGCATGTGCAGGAGACAAGCAAGGACCAACAGTGAGTTTCGACATTGACTTTTAAAAATTGTGAAAGAGTTGCTAACGGCCTCATTTGCGGTAGAGACTAGATTTTGCCCCCATATCAGGTGGTATTATAAAGAAGAGGCATATACAGAAGGTGGAATAAGGGATTAAAAGTCACACCAAACATGCTGCAAAGGCCTGTGGGCATCTCAACCTTTTTTCTTTAATTGGGAGGAGAAGAGCTTTTGACTAAAGAGTAAGTTCCACAATGTAGGCTGGTAGCCCAACTGGGAAATACTCTTTATTTGAACAGTTTGCAGCACAGTTCTATTCTGAACTCTTTATATAGATCCCCTTTCAATACTGGGACACATATTTTAAGGTAAAAAAAGTATTTTACTAATTTTTTTTAATGAAGCTTTGACTGCGAGCAATACTTGAAGTTGGTAATCATGGCCTGGCTCCTTCCCCCTTCTGCACTGCAGGAATGAGGGCAGTTTCACAGCTGGTTGTCAGCATAGCTCTTATTACTAACACCAATTATTGATTTTTAAAAGGCCTACACTATTAGTACCCTGCTACATCTCTTCACACACAATATGTTTAAAAATTCTTTTTAAAAAGTATGAAATCTGAGTCTAACCTTTCTATCATCAGTGTGCTTGTTCTTTACATTTTTATCTTAAATCTTCACAGGAAAGCAAACCAGGAATCTTTATTTTTTTTTTCCCTTTAACTTCTGGGCTAATTTAGAAGCAGAAGGTGCTTTGCTCATGCTAGCTCAGTCTGTCAGGTATCACATTAGGAAAAAGCAAATGATGGGCAGTGAGGAAAGAATAAAAGAACACAGAAAGTTTAGGATCTTCTTTCCCTTTTCCTCTACCTCTATTTCATGCTATGTCACTCTATGCTAAAGTCAATCATAAAAACCCACCTGGCCTCTTCCTCCCTAGGATGCTGTTTTGCCATAGGCTTTTGTCCCAAATTGGACTTTTCTCTTCTCTTTACAAGTTCCCAATGGTTAATTCGAGAATTTTTTTCAAAATAAGTACTTCATACTTTAATCACTCTAATCATAACTAGTTTCTCTGAATAATTAGCATTTTTTGAGACTATTCCACTTCAAAATTAGTTTATAGGTGTATTAGTGTCCTAGGGCTGCTATAACAAAGTACCACAAACTAGGTGGCTTGAACAACAGAAATTTATTGTCTCAGTTCTGGAGGGAAGAATCTGTGCCATGTCTGTTTCCTAGCTTCTGGTAGGTTTCTGTAATCTTTGGCATTCCTTAGCTTATAGATGCATCTCCCAGATGTCTGCCTTCATATGCATATAATGTCCTCCCTCTGTATGTGTCTGTGTCCAAATTTCCCCATTTGATAATGACACAGTCATACTGGATTAAGACCCACCCCAATGACCTTATCTTAATTTGATCGTCTGCCCCAAACCTTATTTCCAAGTAAGGTCACATTCACAGCTGTCAGGGTTAGGACTTCAGCATGTTTGTGGGGTGGAGGGCATACTCTAAACCAAAACAGCGGGTTGTTAAATGTCTTTATATAATACATTTCACTATTAAAAGTTAATACCAGTGCCTCAGCAGGGAAGAAAATTAATGCATTAGTTAATTACTCTCTACATGGATAATTTACAGCTATTGGTAAATGAAAATATTTGAATTTCATGAGGATGCTAGAAGTTTGCAAGTTAGAAAACCAAGTTTAGTTCATCCTTAGAATGTAATAAATGAATACCTAAAGTATGACTCACCCTATGTTTTTCAGTGACAAATTCATGTGAAATCTACACATACATTTTTCTTGAGAAACTACTAAGTGCACTACTGCTACCAGGCACTAGAATTTTAAAAATAGAAATGCTTTTTTTGTACTTCGAACAGTGTAGTCAGGAGTAGTAAGGTATAAACAAATCATTGAAATTTAGAGGGCACCATAAAGAAGGCCATATAAATGGTGGGGGGAGGGGTCAGAAAAGGCAGGTATCGACTCACTCTAAGGAGCCTCATAGTTGTGGGAAAGGATCTTGAAGGAAGAGAGGGTAAGTCTTAATTAAAGAGCAAATCTATGTAGTCTCTTAACAATAGGGCAGCTTGGGGCTAGAGTACAAATGGAGGCCCACACATCCTATGTCTAAACATTTAAAATGATAAGCTTACTGCTGATTAAAACATGTTCTAATGTCCTATCTTGGCATAAATAAATTTTGAGCAACAAAATATAAAAGTAAATGCATGATTGTGGGTTTCCTATATGACTGGAGTGGCAAGAATATGAAACATGATAAAATTTAATTATTGCCCATGTTAGATCTTCTGTTGGTGGTCCAATGATGTTTAAATGGGTATTAAAAGAGATGTAGAGGAGGAAGAAATTTTCCTCTATCCTTCTATGCTTTTCTGGCTGGTCTAAGAATTAAATTGACATGAGATAGATTAATAAGAGGAAATAATCAAATTTAATTTCCTACATACATATTGGGGTTCTATAAGTATATGAGACCCAAGGACAAATCAAACAATTGAGGCTTGTATGCCATCTTAAGCTAAGGAGAAGAGGGTAGTGTCAGGTCTACTATCTAAATTCTTTTAGGCAGTAAGGTAGGAGGTCAAAGGTTTTTCCTAAGTCTTTTGTTTCTTAAAAATAACCAGTTTAAAATAATATTCCAAAGAGGCATATTTTTAGGTGGCAAAATCTCTCTTTAGTGACATTCATAATTCATAAATATATATGTATATCATACAATTTGTTTTTCTTACCTTCATTTCTTTAGAATTTATTTTTATTGTTTTCATGGAAATTTGCATGAAGATTTTGAAAATAAATTCTTGAGAATTAAACGTTTTTAGTGCATCTCAGATCTTGGTTAAATAAAATCTAGTTACCATAATAGCACTTAGTCCACATTATCATTATGCACACCAGAATATAAGGTCAAATCTGATATATATATATATTTTTAGAAATATAAGTAATCATCTGGATAACTGATCAGTAGGACATTAAATATACTTATTTAAAAAGAGGAAAAATATTGTAGTCCTCTATTTTTCTGTTTCTTACCTGCCTTCAAAATAAATAGTGATTTTAACCATTTCTTTTTTGGGGGCAGGGAAGGGGTGGTGAATTCTAAAGGCAGTAGAAACAAGTAAAAACTAAAAAATAACATGAGCATTCTATGACTTCTGAAAATATCAGCAATCTCAATAACTATAAACCTCACAACACCAGACTTCTAAAACATCTGGATATTGGGTATTGAATAACATTTGGATATTGGATTTTTTTTTTTTTTTTTACATTTTCTCCTGAAGTTTGGCATAGTGCAGACACAAGTTACAAATAATAAAGTTTCCTTGATTTACAGTGTTTTAAATTTTTTCTTAGTAGTTTTCCAGGAAAAAACACCCAGGCTTGGTGGTCTGATCCTTTGAAATCTCTAAAGGAGCTTAAATATAGATAAACATCGAAGCGAAATTATAAAAACAAAACTGATTGTTATTTCCAACTGCAGTGACTCAGTGTTAATGCCCACCCATGAAGGCAATTCTTTAGTTCATTCCTTTGACATCGTAATAAAATATCAGCCTGTGGGTTTATTACAGATACAACAATCACTTCAGTGTTAAGAGGAAATAGTCTACAATATTGAGTCATCATCCTATCTTCATTTTGCTGGTAAAAATGTAATGAAATACAAAGCACCTGGAAATATTATAGGTACATAGCTTACTTGGCCATATTAAATGAAATAATGTAAATCATAATTTTATCATTTAATCAAGTAGATTGAGTGACTCTGAAATTCCTGAAGTTTGCCTGTTGTTTAATATCAGGCCACCAGAACCCTAATGTTACCCACACTGTTCACTCCAGGAACTAGCCACATAACGTTAACGGCTCCGAGGACCTGAATAGAACTTATTAGACTATAATTTCCACAAAAAGGTTTTGTGTTAAATACATCCAAGATTGTTACTATGAAAATGGTGTTGTTTAAGTAATGGATATGTTGACCATTTAAGTTCACAATCTCTGTCAATTTATCACAGCAAGGTAACGTAGTTAAAGTCAACAAAAGGAAACTATTAAAACATAAATGTTTTCATTTCTTCTCATCTAGTACTTTTCCTACAGCACTATTTATCACTTCAGTGCTGCTTAATTAAGAATGATGCCTACCTTCAACTCTAGATCTATAGTGCAAGCATCTTCTTGTCCCATGTTTTTTTTTTTAATTTACAAAATAGTATATAAAGCTGGATTGCATTATCTTAAAATCAAATCAACACTGATGTGTAGATTTTGTGATTTATAATGATTTCACAATATTAAAATGTACATGAGAATGAGAATTTTTCTCTTCAAATATTGAACCTCTTTCTCCCCTTTTCTCCTAAGTTAATATAAAATGTATTATCTTAGAAAGTTTCATAAAGTTTGCCTTCTAGTATACTAAATTTAGGATATAGTCTGTAATTATTTCTATTAAAATATCTACAACATTTATTATTTTAAAAAGCCTATTATGTAAAAGTAGAGGCTGTAGATAGATAAAATAATGTGTAAAATTTAATTTTTTAGTTACGACTATAGATTCTCGAGCAGTTGAAAGAAATAATTCAGAGGTTTTGTGTATAATTTACCTATTTCCTGCTAATTGTAAATTATAGTATGACATCAAACCAGGATTTTAATAGATTGATATCACCCACCAATCTTTCCAGATTTCTCCTTTTACTTGTACCCATTTGTGTATAGTATATTCAACTTTGTTTTTATTATATTAAATTTTAATTTGAATATGTAAATATTTTCTTAAATTTTAAGCACTTATGCTTAATAGGTGCTTATTGGGTTAGATTACATATGATTAATTCTAAAAATATTAAATTACTTACTAAAAATAGATGTTCCTTTAGAATTCAAATCAATATATTCTATTTTTAGACCTTATTAAATATTACAAGGACATAGTTTAAAAAGATTAACTATTGTTTTTCAAAATAAAAAAGACAGTTTAAACATCAGTATTGATAATTTTCCTTATGAAAGCTCATCACAGTTTTATATCAGAGGTTCAGAAGAGGTTAAAAAATAGGACTACATTTTCAGTGTTTGGGGCACCAGCTCATTAAGAGTAATAGAGCAGGCTTCCAGTTTAAAAAAGACACTGACTCAAATGTGTAATGATTTCACTTTCAAATTTCTTTTATCTCAGCTGCTTCTACTTTAACAAATACAAGTGCTTCAGATATAATAAGACTAATGAGCATTGCAGATGATTATGAAAATATAATACTTCCCAAGGCATAATGATATATTTTTCCCCAAATTAAGAAAGAAAAAGTTTCCCTTGTTAGAGTCTTCATTGCCTGAATACAACCTCAGTTAAAACCAAAAACTCAACTTTTGAACACATCTATGAAGAAAAGTATTTTCTGAGCAGGACTCCTTAGCTTGGAAGGGAAGTTTTATTAACTTTAGTAAAGACTATGTGCTATAGGATCACATCCTTAAAATAAAATGTGCCAAATGGGTCATTTGAAATCACTGCCTCATTGCAGCTTGGAGTTGGCATTTTGCTGATCAGCTCACCGTGTACTCTTGGGTACTTTCTGTATAAAGTGGTTACAAGTCCAGCCTGCCGATGTTATAGTTGGATGCACTATATAAAAAGGCCATTTTCTAATAAGTACCTTACTTGCCTCAGAGCCACAGTGCAGAAGTTCTCTCATCAGTCAGTTTTGAAACAGCAAGGAGTGCAATGTATCCGTTTGTTCAAAATAGATATTGTACTGTTTACATAGAAATGGTGACAGAAATCAGGAAAGATCTATAAGTAGTGCTATGCAACATAATTTAAAAAACAAAAAAATAAAGTGCCTAATCTGACCCACAAAATGAGACATCTGCAAACCGCTACAGCAAATTATGTAATGAACAACATCTCCAGGGGCTCGTCATGTAATTTAGAGCTGTTTTTGGCTCTCTTTCATTCTGATTTGAAGACAGATTGTTTTACAAGGTACATCAACCTTCAGGGAATAGCAATTTCCTACCCCGCCTCCCAACCCCCCAACAAGGGCATAAATGTAACTTTTTAAACTGCTTATCTTTGATCAAAAATGTATTACTTAGCACACTAAGTAAAAAGCCCAACAATTTGTCATAGGAATTATTGCTTCCTGTGACTATTTTAGTGTTTTTTTTTTTTCTTTAAACATTTACTGGGCAATTGGTAATGAGAACTGATAACCCTGCCATTTGTTTTTTATTTTTTGTAATGATCTCAGAAAAACGTTTTGAAATATGAACTGCTCTTTAATGTAATGGATAAACTACTATGCTGCCAGGAATTATACCCAACTTCCTCACTCAATAGCCATGGGAACTCAAGCAATGGCCACAACCCACACACATAATACAGGAAATGATATGGAACACATATATTACATTTCTGTGGTGCTGTGTTTACGAAGAAAAGACACTTTAGCATTACTGAGCACCAAATATATTAAATCAAAAAGATTCAAAATATAGAAATGATGACATAATACTATGTCAATATATTTTGCTTTTTGAAACAGGTCGATAGCCACCTATTATGATTTTATTTAAAATAAGACATTTAAATATGAAAGGGAAAGCAGCTTAAATACTATTTCATTTTGCTCTTTGCTGCTTTGCAAAACCCTTTTTAGTCCTACATTTTTTCTCAATACTTTTATCATTCTTAAATACAGCTTTACTTTTATTTTCATTTTAGTTTTGTATGTTAAGTAAGTAGTAAAATGATCAACATACTTCTATTATGTACAAGTTCTACTTTTTAATATCAATATTAGAGAAATTATATTTTTGTACATATTGCCTGTTTTTTCTTTTCTCCAATTTTCTATGCAGAATTTAATTATTTTCCATATTTCCCATTATTTTGGAAGTACATTGCATATCATGTATGGAATAGCCCTTAATTAGGTTTATTTAATTATTTTTAATTATTTTCCATATTTCCCATTATTTTGGAAGTACATTGCATATCATGTATGGAATAGCCCTTAATTAGGAATAGCCCTTAATTATAAGTTCCAGTTTTTCTCCTATATTTCACATGCATCTAGAACATACAGAACAAATTCTTATTTCCATAATATGTTTGGACTACACGATAGATAATTTGAATTTAGAGACATTTACTTCATCAATAGTAATTATATTTATTTTACTGTTATATGCTATGTTTAATGCTCATTCTTATTTCCTATATAGGAATAAGAATAACCCTATGAAATTGATGAATTTATACATATGAATCTTATCGTACCAGTCTTAATCACTAATCTGGTAGTTTTAAAAAGAACAACATATGAGTATAAAATTTCATGCACCATGTTGTGCTTCCCAAATACTACAACCCATTAAAAACTGGAATCTAAAGGAAAAAAAATAGAAACTAAACAATGTATCAGGAAAATCAGTAATTATATATTCCTGATAGTCTTGCCTCGTAAAGATAAATGAAATTATCTGCACTATTTCTCAATCTGTTTTTCTAGTTTGCGTGTGTGTGTGTAAAGAGGGTATAAATGTAAAATCATACTTTTTTTCTTCCACTGTCATAAAAACACATTAAGTCCTTTCTGTTATGGTTCCTCCTTGAGCCCAGCACACATGGGTAGATAATAAAACAATATCAAAGATTTGTTGATGTGTGTCATTAAGATATGAAATGTGATTTTTTAAGTCCAAAAGAGATGTAAATTTGGAATAATATGAAAGCTGATATTATTTTTTTCAATTAATAGTTTTATTTGACTTGTGTATATACTTCATTTAGGGAAACATTACGTTAATTACAGAATTTTAATATTGTAAAGAATTATATAACACATAATATATGACAAAAGAAAATAAAAATATATCCATAAGCCTCTATTAGATTTAAATTGGTACAAAGAAAAATATACATCCAAAGGTATAATTTTATCATCATTTCCATATGTCAAGCAAGTGTAAGGAAATTAAAGATATATAAGATATATTCTGTATAAACAAAATTTGATAATGCTTTGCCAATTTTCCTAATGCTTAGGAAGTAGGCAGAACATATTGATGAAAAATAATTACTAACTCAAAATTTTAATATGTTACAAGGAAATAATTCTACATAATAAAAGTGGAATTTTATTCAGTTTCCTTATTTTTTCACATTTATCATAATTTCAAAATTAAAATAGAATGCTTGAAACCAGAAAACTGACTTTAAAATTATAAATGATAAAAAAATAGTAATTTCAAAAGGAAATGCTGTAAATTAATATAAATAATATTCGAGATGCAGTGTTCTGAAGGATGGCTTTTTATATAGATCTATTAAACATTTCTTGATTCTTCAAGAAAAATATTGATTTTACCCCATTTTTCATGCACAGGCTTTGTTGTGAAACAAGTATACATAGGGAAGTGTGCTGCTAAGAAATTCTATTCTATAAATACTCTCTTGACATAGCTACATATCAAGGTTCATGAGAAGGCAAATAGGTTTTTTACATGCTTTATCTTGTTCTTTTTACTCACTAGCTGTGACTCAATTTTATTTTGAGGAATACCTGCAAGAACATATGTAAAAGTTCCTAACAGTACTTGACCCAAAGTTGGTTTTCAAAAGATTGCTATTATGATTCACTTCTTGACATGTAGTCAGAGATCTTGCCATGTTTTGAATCAGTCTGTTATCTCCATTTACTCCTCTCAAATTCCTTAACCATATAAAACATCAGTTCTTGGAATGAGCATTTTCATGTCTTTCTCTGTAGGATTTTTTATCTTTCTTAAACCTAGCACTCTCATGATTAATAACTATGTCTACTATAATTATTTCTATATTGAGTGCTTTATATATAAAGTTACAGCATCATTATCCCTCTTCTATATAATGAAACTAAGGTACAAATAGTTCCTTCAAAAGCCCCAGACCACCCTCTTGGTAAGTTGCAGTCAAAATTCAAACCTAGTTTGTCAAATTTCAAAGCCATTACTCCTCTGTATATGACACACTGACTCCTTGGCATCTTTGACTCTCTATCTCAAATTGTAAGTCATGTAAAAATTTTAAGTATTCTAAATAAGATTTAAAATGTCTTAATATCGACTTCCATTCCTTTTTTTATATAGGAGATTGTTTAAAAGTTCTTTTGAAATTCAAATTTGTGGGTTGTGGTATTGTTTTGTTTTGTTTTGTTTTTTTTTGCTTTGGTAATCTTCTATAAGAACTATTAAGGATTATATGAGTTATTCTAAACATAGTCATTTTCCCATATTTTAAAACCAAATAAAATGAACCACTTAACTTCTTTAAACATTAACTTTGCTCTATTTATAAATATTCTAACAGGCATTCTTTAAAGATGTTAAAATGTAAGTAAAGAAAATTTTTTTGCATTGTAATTTGAAAGCAATGGGATGTGTAAAATTTTAGTAGTAAAATGAATGTTAATTTTAGAACTTCTGGAAAGGCTAGCAATGAAAATAATATTGATAATGTTTAATCTGCTTTCTCAAGGATAGAGCTTCTTTCAGAAAAAGCTAAGCCAGCTGATCATGGCAAGAAGACTGGCTGTGATTGGACAGACAGCTGCTTAAATTTCCTCTTAGTTGGTGATAAAGTGTAATGGTTAGCAGCTATTAAAAAAATTAGGAAGGAAAACATCATTAATAGATACTATGATGGTGATTAAAACAGGGATACAATCTCATTTGCCTCTATACTGAATGTCAAAACATTTGAGTGTGATGATTATACCTGTATATTGGTTATGTTTACTACAACAATTTTTAAAAAGTTGTTCAACACAGAGCAGATAAAGAAAACTGAAATTACCTGCTAAACTATAAGTTCCTCGATAACAAGGATCTTCATCTATTTTGTTTACTAGTATGTCTAAAGTATCTGGTCTAATTCTAGATCACTGTAGGAACTTGATAAATATTTTATGCTTAGGTTAATTATTTTATAATATCCTAATCTTGTATTCTGTGCTCAATGAAGAAATTCAGGAGAAACCCAAGTGTTAGGTTGTGTTATTAATACATAGGCATTTTATAACAAATTCTAATTTTAATTTGTATGGAATTTTAATATCACAGATAGTAAAGCAGTCCTGCCATGTGAGATCTCGCGCTGGTTTAGGATGAGAACCCTGAAATCAGACTGTCTACATTACAATTTTGGCATTGCAACTTATTAACTTTATGATCTTGGGAAAATGGCTTAATATATCTGTGAGTTGGTTTTCCTTCTTCACAGATAGGTGTTATTAATGGTATCTAACTCGAAGTTGTTTTGAGAACTTTGTATTTAAGAGAATTTTAGGTTTTAGAGTGTGTACTCTATTCCATACACAAAAGATATTTATTCATTGATTTATGTTTAGACAGTCTTATAGCATAACTTATAGAATTAAAGAATCTGAAGGATTTTTAAAAATTTGATTTTCTTAAAAACATTTTCAATATCTTAGTTGTTGGCATTGAGATGCACATATTGGTCCCTCTTTCATAGTATAAACCTGGTAAAAGTACACATTAAATCATAATGAGCTTAAATGACTTACATGCATTTAACAGAATGGCTAGACAGATAAGTAGAATTTGGAGAGAATAATTATAGTGAAAATTTATTGAGCACTTCCTATATCTCAGATATTGTGCTAAGTGTTCAAATGATATCGTTTTGCTGAGGATACCAAGGTCACAAGAATGTTTCTGGGGAAGAAGAAAATCCCAGAAAGTAGGGACTAAGTAAAAGTCAAAGACAGGCATTAAAGCGATCATACTATATGGTATGATGAGCTGGTTTAAAGTGAACCTGAAATTTCAGTTCATTTAAGAACATTCTTCGGGCATTAACCTATGACAAGAACTGAGAATACGGGACACTGAGAGGGAACCTGTGCTAATCTAAGCCTTGGAAGGTAGTGGCATACCTTACTTTTAGTCTACAAAGCAACTTAAAAGCAAACAAACAAACAAAAAACTGCTGACGAGTTTGAAAATTCCTTGATCTCTCCCTTTCAATCTTTCTTTATCTCTCTCTCTCTTTAATGAGGGTTTAGCTGGAAATGATTCTATTACTAAAAACACTTAGAGCAAGAGTATAGTTCCTGACAACTTACATTTGATTTATTCAACAAATATCATAGACAGAGAAGCAGCTTCCTGGCTTCATTGTCTTGACACCATCTCCTCCCTTTGTTTCCAACAAGAATTATAATTTCTAATACTTTCAATAGTGTCTCGGGAAGCCGGACAAATATAGACAGAATAATATCAAATGTAAATGTAGAGTGACAATCTCTGATGTGAAAGACTGTCTAGAAGGCACAATGTAAAATCTTAACCAGTGAGACCATTAGCCACATAATGAAATAATGAAATATTCAACCCTGTCAAATTGTTCATTGGTGTCTAAGAGGCTAAAGTTTCTTCAAATTCAGGGCAATCTTAGTAAATGTTTTCATTTCACATTAAAACTAAGGGCATGAAAAGTATTTTATTCTGTGTCAAATATATAAACAAAATAGTGGCAGTCATTTAATGGGTTACCTAGTGGTTAGAATTTGAATCTTTTAGTTGAGTTTCACCTTTTTAAATTGCAACTCAATAAGAACTGCTTCAGTAAATTGGAATGCTCCTGAACTAAGATTTAAGCCAGGATTATGACACATTTTAGGAGTTAATTAGCAAAATAAATCCAAATAGAACTAAATACCTAATAAAAAGAATAAAAATCTTTGTTAAATGTTTTCCTTGGTTTTCATCACTGTTCTACACCATTATGTTCTACTCTCAGGTGGGAATAATATAGTGCACGGGCCGAATCTAGCCTACCACCTGTGTTTGTACAGCCCGTGAGCTAAGAATCATTTTTATATTTTTTAAGTGGTTGAAAAAAAACAAGGATATTTTGTGAAATGTAAAAATTATATACAATTCAAATTTCAGTGTCTATAGTTACGGTTTTATTGGAACATAGATACTCATATTTGCTTATGTATCGTCTAGGGCTGCTTTCACACTCTAGTGGCAGAGTTGAGTAGCTGTGACAGAGACCGTATGGCCCACAAAGCCTGAAATATTTACTATCTTATTCACAGGAAACATTTGTTGACCCCTTTTCAAGCTCATGCACTGATCCTCCTTTGAAACAAAAATAATAGAGAAAATGAATACTTTCAAAGTAGCCTGAATTCAGATGACTTAATCAAACTAACAACTATGTTTTGATTTGCTCTAGTGCTTCCATCTTAAGTAGAAGGTAATAGACATTTTCTAAATAGTTACAGAAACAGTAGAAAAGGTGCACTAAAAGTGAGAATGATTTTTTCAGCTCACAAGGGTAATATAGCCTTTTCCACCCAAAGAACTTAGATTTTTGTGCCCAACCCTGATCTAGAAATGCCATGATTCCAACAATGAAAGCATATTGTAGCAGTGGATGGAGTTGGCAAAAATCTGACTGTTTACCAGCTGCATGAATTTGCTCCAATATTCCACTGGGTCCCTGGATCAGCAGATCTCTGATGATTAACTAAATATCTCCTCAGTATAGATCTGCTTTCAATCCTCCAAGCTACTTGACTTCATATAATTTATCAGGCCATTTTTTTTTCCTGTTTCTCTCAGAGCCAGGACTACCATCTCTTCTAAAGTATATATCAAACCATCACAGAAATGTAAAATATTTATTTTCATGCAAATGTGAGCATATATCTGGAAACTTCTCATTCCAACCTATTGGGCCACGCTTTGAAAATAACTTTCTCAATATATCAAAGAACGTTTTCTTCATTTTTATGATATTGCTTTACTTATTATTGTAGTGATTATCATATATTATTACACTTTAAATATGTATTTATAACTTTACACACTTTGCTCATCATATGTATTTAAAAAGATGACTCTACATATAAATAAAAGACGTATTTCATTAATGACAATTCTACTCTATTAAAAAAAGATGATAGTTTGAATCCTTACATTAAAAACCTTAAACCTTTTAATTTGCAGGAGATGCACTTATTTTTCTTTAAAACCAGTCCTTGGACAGAAGTTAATACCCTATATTTGTAATTTATGGAAGACTTTCACTAGTGCTATAAAATTATTGCATTGCTTCTTAATTGTGGTTTACAGGTTCACTAGGCTGTTGGTGAGTGGAAATGCCAAAGTAAATGAAAGTGCCATTAAAAAAAAAAAAAATCATTGTATTTGGAAACAACACAGGCCCTTAAAATTCCTCTAATGTTACCAGCTTTTAAAAAAAATGAGGATAACAATTGGAGCCTAAAAAGGATGTTAGCTATCAAAGTAGTTAAATGTTTAACTCTAGCCAAATGCTTACATCATAGAAAAATGATTCCCAGGTCAACTGATCTCAAGCTGTTCAAACACCTACTAAAATAACTTTCCAGTATGCAAACAGGAAGCTAATAAGAAAATTTAAGCAAGAAGTTTATATCATACATAGCGAACCTCATATGTATAAAACCCACAGAAGTTTGAGGCCTGCCAAATTCCAATCTCACATATACATTTAGATTGGATCTAATTTACAAACATAACAAGTTTACCATACAGAGCAGCAAATTAAAATGAGAAAAACAAAAATTGTTTCTTTCTTTTTTTTTTTTTCACACAGACACAACATGACTCATTCTTACTATGTTATCATTAGGAATACTGAGCTTATAACCTTCTATGTTAGCTCAAGTGTGGTCAAAATTATGTTGTTTTTAATGTATATATGTTTTCTCATAAAGTAATATGATAAGTAGTTCCCTTTCTTTCCTAAGTAGCTCCTATACAATTTTGTTATAAAACAAAACCAAAACCAAAATAGATACTTCTTACACATTTGTTATCTTCATGATATCTTTGCTCAGTTGGCTCCCTCACCCTAAAATGGAACCTTGTGGCCAGTTAGTGATTATCTATTAATTGTATACGTTAGCTTTGCACTGGGGCCGTTTTTCTATGTATACTATTAAGCATTTTCTACTTCATAGAGTCATTCTTCAATGCCTTTGATTCGCAGGTGTGTCTTTCCACTTCAAAGCCATTCTCTTCATGTATAAGGAGAAACAAATTCTGTTTATAATAATTTATCATTTTTTCAAGGTTACATAAGCTGTGATGTATATCAGAGCATAGAGAATTGTTCTTCCCGCAACTCATCCACATTTGTTTACTCTCACCAATGTCTCTTTATATGTACCTGGTGTCTCAAAAAGCCTCTTATGAAAATAGTTCCTCCAACTTTGAAAGAACTAATAATTAGTCCTCCTCTTCCATTCTTGCATGCCTGTCTCCAATCTAGGAAATAAGAGAAGTTGATCTACACTCTTCTGTTATAGTAATTTTCTGAGGGAGAGATTGGAAACTTTTAATGCTTTAGAATAGCTTTATTGATTGTTTTTGTTTTCTCTTTATTTATATAAGACATACAGAACCAGACAAAGATAATTACAGGACAAATAATGCATTATCATTGTGAAAATAGAGTAAAACGAAATTGAAAGCACCAAATTTGTAATTTGTAGTAGAACATTGAATAACTCAAAATCAGTAACAATTCAAGCAGTAGCATCCTAAATTGAAATTGAATTAATGACCTAGACATAAAGACTGTGTAAGCCCTTAGACACCAAGTCCACTAAGCATATAGTATCAATTTGTGCGATCATTAGGACAACAAACATTTAGATAAGGTAATAAATTTACCACTTTGAATTGATACAATCAATTGATTGTATTGATTTCCCAGTACAGCCATACATTCGTTGAAGTTTAGTGTGTGTATATACATACACCTTTATATGCATGCATATATATCGTTTATAAATTTTTATAAATCTGATAGATTTAAAAACTTTTAGGAAATAATATAAACTTATTTTTCATCATTATGTCTTCTTTGTTGTTGGGGAGCAAGAAATTTTTATCTACCCTTCCAGTTTTTTTTTTGGCTGGTCTAATAATTAAATCTACATGAGACATTAATAAGAGAAAGTTTAATCAAATTTAATTATATATGTACATATAAGAGCACCACATACATGAGAGGTTCAGAGAGAGAAAAGTAAATGAGATGTATGTGATATCTATGGCATTCTAAGCCAAAGAATGAGGTAAGATGACTTTCAGAGGAGAGAAAGGTCACTTGCAGGATAATAAGAGCAGATGTTCAGTAATTAGATGTTTGCCCTGCCATAAAAAGTTATTTCTGGTAATAACTCTTGCTATGGACAAGGCCCCTGGTTGAGATTCTTCTAGGTAGATAAAGAGGGGCAGAAGTTTCCCCTGAACTCACAGGGTCTCGATTGCCTTTAGCCGAAAATAATCCACATGCCGAAGTGGCACATCTTGGAGAGTCCTGCTCTGAATTCCTTCAACGTCAACAACAGTTTTACCAGGTTAGAATGTTTCGAAGCATACAGTGATATTTGTAAACGGCAGATTTTCTATAAATACTGGGTTTTTGGAGTGACCGTAGATGAATTGTTGATCAAAGATGGTACGATTAGGAGGCATTGTTTTAGTATGTAGTATAAAATTGGGCTTCTTAATAATTTGCTAAATAATCATAGCAAATCAATTCACTTGACTTTAATTGCTTTTATAATAACATCAGTTTGAAGACAGTAGGCTAGACAAGAGGAGTTTTGAAAGCATATTTCATTTCTAAGAACCAAAAACAGATGGTTTTGAATGATATTTTAAATTTAAAATATCAGAAAACATGTACTAATCAAGAATTTGACAAAACGAGCCCCGAATAAAATTATATTAGAATTTTTTCCATTTTTCCAGCAATTTAGATAATTTTTTTTTGCTAAAATATATTTGACCCATAATTTTTAACTACTCTTGTTTAAGTAAAAGAAAATTATTGCCAATAAATATTTTACAAAAGCAAGTATAAACACATTTTTAAGAACTGTATTAAAACTGATGTTTTAAAGTAAAAAAATAGTTGGCCATATATAATGGTATAGATCAACTTAAAGAGTTACCAAAGAGTCAGAAAAAGTGGAGATTCCTCAGCATAGATATATCTTAAAGTTATTGAAAATTTGGTTTTCAAATGTTTCAAGTGATGCAAGCAGAATTTGTTTACTGATGAATTGCTGATCTGAGCAGAATATACTTTAGTTTACACTATTTGTGAATAGAATTTTAGCTAAGGATTCTTAATGAGGAAAAAATCAATAAGAAAAAAATAAACCAAACATACAATTACATTTTTTAAAAAATTAAAAAATCAATTTGAGGAAATTGATTCAAAGTTTCTGAGAAGGGTTTTAATTCTTTCCAATATATGTTGCTCAACTCGAGGGCAGCATTGGAGAAGTGGATAGTAAAGAAAAATCAACTTTTTTATTTATTCATCTTCAAACTGCATTTTATTACTAAGAATGTGTATTTTTTTATAATTAATAAAAAGCATATACTGCGAGTAATGCAGATGAATCAAAGTTCATGATTTTGTGCAGGAAGAAAGAGAAATATATGTAAAGTAGATGTTCACTATATGTTTACCTGGCTTGGAATATTCAAGGATGCTTAATTTGAACCAACAAGAACTGGGTGGATATTCTCTTCACAAATATACAAATGGCTGCTTTAAAGTTATTATCTATGAACTCCAGTATCTGAACTATCTTGAGGTCAGTTTTTCTTTTTAATTTTCGAAACTAGAGGTTAAATTCTCCTGCTTACTGGGATGTCTAACACATTTGAATGCGTACTGAACCCTTTGTACGATACATTATATAATTCCTCTAAAGAGTATTGTTTTGTTGTTTCTGGTTGACGTCTTAAACAGAGATCCAAGGTAGTATGCATCTGTAGCCAGCCCAATATTTTCCAAAGCTCCTCTCTCGGTGAAATTCTATTTTCAAATTCTTTCTCTCTTAATGATTCTATTGAGGCTTGGATTTTGGCTTTTTTAGGGCCAGTCGAATATAGATATTACTATAAGTGTGCACTTTATTTCTAATTTAAGACCTTTTTTGAGATTGAAATGGTTTCTCCTTTCTGGCTAGAGCTGGAACTCTCTCAGTATCGCTTAGCTTTATTTTCTGTGTTTGCACTATAGCAGCTGCTCTACAGTAACCGCGTGTAAGCAGCCACATACTCTGAACTCTGCTTGATCTCTGGCCTCCTGTAGAGATCCAGAACAATCATGGGGCTCATCTTATGAGTTTCCCTCTTCTCAGGAATTGCAGTCTGCACTGCCTGCTGTCCAGTGCCTGAAAACAGTTGCCTCATGCATTTTCCCCCAATTTTATGGTTGTTTACCACATCAGGATGAGTTTAGTTCCAGTTATTTTAACATTGCCAGAGGTAGAAGTTCCTTACATAGTTCTTAATTGTTTTATTTACTGGTATTTCATAGGTGTTATTCTATAAAGGCAATAAATTGCATCAACATATATATTTTTTGATGCTCAAAGTTCTTTGCATTCTTGGGATTAAATAAGAATCAGCCAAGTTGGCATCTCTATTTATATACTATTATTTCAAGTTTGTTAGTATTTTACCTGGTATTTTATGTTATCACAGGTGAAATTAATGTCTAGATTGTTTTTTGGTGATACTATTTGGTGTCAGACAATGTTTCTTAAAGAATATACTCAAAAGCTTTTTATATAGTTCCACATTTTGAAGCCATTTAGGTAGTATTTGAATATTTGATAGATTTTGGCATGCTATTTTAGACTAATAGTATTTTTTCTCTGGGGTACGTGGTTCTAATTCCTTGCTATTATAAATACTATTGTAATAACAATTCTATTTTGTTTTTACATACATATACAATAATTACTTTAGGGTACATAACTTAATTTGGAATTGCTGTTATGTAAGATATGAACATATTACTCCAAAGTGGTCATACCAGTTTATATTTCTACCAGTAAAATATGAACTTATCTACTTACCTATATCCTCACTCATGCTTGCTATGGCCAGTCTTTATATTTTGATAAATTTGGTAGATGGGAAATACTTCATTTTTGTTTTAATTTGAGTTTTCATACTGTAGAGGGAAATTGAAGCTCTTTTTATATTTTCATTTTCTATTCTTTATTCCAAACCTTTACACAATTTTCTGTTTGCTGTGTAGAATATTTCTTAACAAATTCGTAGGTTCTTTCTAAAAATCCAAATGCCAAACCAGTCAGTTTTTACATTGAAAATATCTTTTACTATTTTGTGACTAGTTTTTGTTTCTTTATTATGACTTTATTATCTCTTATTGAAGTATATTTTAATTTTAATGTAGTCATTTTACGCTTATTTTTTTCTAAAAGGAAAAAAATACTTCTCTTTCTCTATTATGCTACACTCTACCAACACTTCTGACAACGATGTGTGTTTTTTACCTCCCCTCCCCACAACAAGCAGTTTTCCAACACCATTTGGGTATCTTTCCATTTAATTCAATTCTGAGACTATCTACTGGGAGTTAGCATCAGATCCCAAAGTTAAGAGCTCAGTCGAACAAGACTGTCTCCCTCACTTCATATGCCAATGTCAAGTCTATGTTGTCATTGTGCTTCTGACTGACCAGCTATAAATTGGAGGATACTACATCTCCCACCTCTGGTTCTAGAATTTGCTAGAATGGCTCACAGAACTCAGAAAAATAACTTATTTATTAGATTATAAGTTTATTATAAAAGGATACAACTCAGAAAGAGCCAGATGGAAGAAATACACAAGGCAAGGAATGGAGAAAGGGACGAAGAACTTCCATGCTCTCTTTGGTACCTCACATGTTCACCAAACTGGAATCTCTTTGAACCCTGTACTTTATGAAGACTTCACTACATAGCATGATTAAATCATCAATCATTGATTCAGAGTTGGGAGTGGGAGGGGGGAGCCGAGAGCTTCAACACTCTAATTGCATGATTGGTTGAGGCAACCAGCCCCCATCCAATGATTGTTGAAGGGCTTTTAAAAAAAACTCATTAACATAGATTTAGGTGTGGTTGGAAGGGGCTTGTTATAAGTAAGGAAAGACATTTTTTTCAGAGCTATTTGAGGAATTGAGGACAAAGACCAAATATTATAACAAAAGATACTTCAATGACTTTTATCACTTACAAAATTACAGGTTTTGAGAGCTGCGTGCCAAGAACTGTAGACTGAGATCAAGATACACATAAATCAAAATGTCACTTATTTAATCCATCAACCATCTTTTTTTATGACATGGATGTTAAAGAATAAAAATTCAGTGGAGTAGATTTAAAGAACTAATTGGCTTTATTGAACCATTCGTGAATCATGCAGCATCCCATCTAGTAAATAGAAAGGTACTCCAATAAAGTTGTACAAAATGGAAGGTTTTTATAGACCAAAAGAAGGTGAGACAAGGAAGTTAAAAGTGTGGATTATGTCAGTCAAAATTACCATTCCCTCATGGGAAGGCATGGGGTCTTATCAGGCAGATTACCTCTTTAGTGATTACCAGGAAATTCTAGATTGGTTGGTTTAAAATTTCACTAGTGGGAGAGGCTGAAACTGCAATTAGTTAAGGTAGGTATTAAATTTTAGTGAGACTTAGCATGAATGTCTTCATTTTGGGCCTGTTGTTCCTTTTTAATATAGGTATTGATTAATTTTTTTTCTGTATTTTTCTAGCATTAATTATTAAATAGTTCACTAACAGTAATAGATTTTGTTTGATAACCTCTCTGTCTAACATCATTTGTAAAGTGTAGTATATTTTAGAACTCTCAGTTCTCTTATATTTGCTCCTTTCTCTGAAAACATATCTAATTATTAACATTTCACAATAATCTTGATATCTCACTGGTTAACTGTTCTCACTTCATTCTCCTACGAAATTTTCATGATTAGTCTTTGTTATTCTGTAAGGATTTCTGAAGTTCGTCAGATTGCACTAAGAACTTCTGTCAATGTAACTGCATTTAATAAAGTAATTATAGATCAATTTAAGTTATTGATATCTTAATAATATTGAGTCTTTCAGTATATGAAGATATTGTATGTCTTAATTTATTTAGGATCTTGATTTATGTCACTCTATTATATTTTGTAATTTTCCTTATAAAGGTCTCATACATTTTTATTAGATTTAATCCTAATGTCTTCATGGTTTCTTTTGCCACAGTAAATAGGACATTTTCTCTGTGACATTTTTAATTAGCTTCAATCACTGTATAAGATGTCATTTATTTTCAAATTTTAATTTTTCAGTTTAGATAGCCTATTGGTTATCTTATTAGTTACAGTATTTTATCCTATGGATATCCTATGACATGATACTATCTGCCATTCAGGCAGGAGATCTTTAACTCTTGTATTCAGTTTTTATAAGTAGCATGTTTCCTTCAAAAAGGGAACATATGACCTCACAAACTGCAAGGGAGGATAAGAAATGTAGCCTTCCTATAAACTCAGGAAAGTTAGCATTTAGTCTCTTCTACCATTTGATCTTCTGTCATCAAATATACATTTGTCTCTCCTTTCACAAATAATACACCCTTTTAAAATAAACTGCCTAACGTATCACCCAGTCACCGCATTCAGTTCAAGTCTGAGATGTTTCTTTTGTGTGAGAGCTTTTGATGTTAAACAAAAGACATATGTCGCCATGTTCAGTACATATAGTGGAAAAAAGAGGATCACTACATTAAATATTTCTAAACATAAAGAGAAGAGAGTCATTCAAAGTCCCCACTGGGCCAACATTTTGAAGGCGCTCATTAGTGTATCCCACAGCTATAGTTTCTGTCATTTTGGAGGTATCTCCTTGGCTATGTTAGCTATAGGGTTAGGGACCTGTCTTCCTTGGAGACTATGCAGAATTCAAAGTCTTCCTTCTTAACATGGAAGTCTGAGAGAGAAGCATTATTGTGTCTCAAAAAGTCAAAGGTTTTTTTAAAAATCAAAGCATATTTCTTTGGCATAGTATTTTTTCAACAGAGTAATGGACATTTTATCAATTTGCTTTTAAGAAGATATAAATTTTATTAACCTCTTTCAACCTTTTGCCTCATCTCTCGTGCTCAACTTAGCAGTGGCTACCATGAGGCTATCTGGAACAATAGTGGGAAGGTCAAAACCCATAATCTAAATTTCACACTTATTCCTTTTATTTAACGGAGAAGTTCAGCCTGGCATCATACTCGTTATTTGATATTTTCCTCATGTCACTATTCAAATGAAAAATTTAGTGGGACTATGCCAACCTTTCAATTTATCACCTGTCATTTGGACTCTAGAAGCAGCTAATATGTTGAAGACAGGTCACAGACTTGTCTCTTCTTCCTTTCATGTCTATTACAAAACCAGCCAATTCTTCATTGAGCTCAGCTTTCTCTTGTGCTCTGCCAATTTCAGGCAATAATAGCCAACACATACTATATTCCAACTCTTTCCCAAAGGAATGTGATTGGCTTTTGAATTTACTTCATGTATAATTTTACTTGAAGTTTTCCAATTGCAAAACAAAGATCACTGGAATGCTGTATTAAGTAAAGATGATGGGACAAATGGACTGGTCATGGGGGAGACTCAAAGGTAGACTCATGGAGAGAAGTCAAGAAACAATTACGATAATTCAGGAAAGACATGATGGTTACTTTAGTATGGTGGCAGTGGGGATGGTATGAGGTTATAAAATTCTCATGTATCTGTAACAGAGTCTATGTTATTTGATGATAGATTGGAGATAAGAGAATATGGTATGAATGATGACTATAAGTTTTACAGTAAAAAAAATGGAAAGATGTTTTTGTCATTTCATAGGAAGAAGACAGTGAAAAGTTTAGATTTGGGTGGTGAGTAATGTTAAGAGTTTATTTGGGAGCATGTAAGATTGATATACCTGTTAAATATCAAAGAGGATATTGAATGGGAACTTTGATATACAAATCTAGAGTTCAGTGAGAGTTCCAGGCTGTAGATATAAATGTCATCAACATTAGATAGAATTTAAAATCATGGTATCACTACCTAGAAAGTGAGTATAGATGAGGGTAAAATACAAACAAACAAACAAAAAAACTACATATATAGCTATCTGATAGGGCTTGTCTCTACCATGAACCTCTTTCCAATTTAGATATTTTCTAATTTTTATTGTTATTTTTTCATTGAAAAAATACAATTTGGTATCTTTATTGTAGGAAGTTTAAATTTGCAGGGCTAACCTTGAAACTCATATCTTTGAGATACATTTTTCTAAGAACTTGGAACATCTTTGCATTTTTTAAATTGTCTTCAGAGTCCTCATAGCAGTTTTAAAATAATTTGCAAGTAAATCTTGACTATTTTAGTTATATTGGTTCACAGATATTCTTTTGCATATTTAAAAATAGGATGTTTAATTCTATTTAATCTTCTAACTAGTTATTGCTTGTACATAAGGAATATATTGATATCTGACTATTAATTTTAAATCTTGTTTTCTCATATATATATATACACACACACACACACACACACACACATACATACATACATACATACACACACACACACACACACACATACATACATACATTTGGTCTGGTAATATTAACTAGTTTGCACTACAAAGGAAAAATGAAAGTGGGAGCAAAGAACATTTTTGTTCCTGTTTTTAATTGTAACAAGAATACTTCTGGTGTTTATTAAGCATGAGGCTGACTTGTGGAATGTTGGTATATAAAGAAAATATTCATCTATTTATATTTTAAAAATAGATGTTGAAATTACATCAAATATGTTTTTAACATATATGAAGGTAATTATATAGGTAACTCAAAACTAATTTTTGATCACTTAGTCTGTGTCAGGGTTTGTTCTAAATTCTGGGAAGATAGCAATGATTAAAATACTCAAAGTCCTTGCTCCATACATCTAGCATTTCAGTAGAGGAAACAGATAATGAACAAGTAATAAAAAAGTAAAGAATATAGGATTAGGTAGCAATATACTGTTAGGTAGAACAATCAATAGGATAAGGAATTGTGGAATGACACTAAGTGCTTCTTTAGTAAGTGTGGTCTATCAAGGCCTCTCTATAGAGAGAACATATGAACAGATACACCTGAATTGCCTAGAGTAGGGTTGAGCCTTCAAAATACATGCAGGAGATGTTCTAAACAAAGGGATCATTGAGTGCTTTAGGTACTAATATAATTAATAACTTTAATTTATCAATCTTGAGTTATTTTTGCATTTCTGGGTTAAATTCCCCATAATCACAGTGTGTACATTTCTTTGAAACCATCTTTTTACTCTTCCCAAGTGTCACTGCCTTTGTGCAGATTTTCTTCAGCTAGACTATTCTACTTTTCATATAAATTCTTCTAGACTATTTTAATAGCCTCCTATCAAGACTCTTGTTTTCTATTTTATGTCTCCAATAAAATTAGAATTTCTTTTCTAAAACATATTTTTCTTTTTTGCATGTCTACTTAACTTTTTACAGCTTCCTATTGCCTCCAGAATAAAACCCCAATGTTCCAGTCAAGGTATTTAGAGTTCTAACCTACCATTTTAGACACATATCCTACTCTTCCCTCTTTGCAACATACCCTGAAATACTCACTGTATTCTAGCCACTTTATGCTTCTGTGAACGGAACATGCATTGCGATTCATAGGTGCTATATTAATTTTTGTAAGAAAATAATTAATAAAGATAGACATTCCCTTCAAGGAACTCACAATTATAGGCAAAGATAACATAATAAACACTTTCTACATAATATAATCAATATGTATATAAAATTACTTGCTATATAATTCATTGAGTTCTATATCATCAAAAGAAGAAATAAATTATGCTTAAAATAGCCTGATAGTTTTATGGATTTTATTTTTTTGAACATGATTAAATCATCTTTGCATGCTTGCTAAGCCTCAGAGTTAAAAAAAAAATGTTATTTCTAAAGAAACTGGAAATTTAATATCATCTTATAAAATAAAAAATTTTAATTTAAATGAGGAACATATATGCAGACTTTTAAAAAAGCTTTTTTCTTAAATTGTGGGCACATCTATATTTTGTTCATTAGTTGTCTTTAATTTAGGATGAAAAATTTAGTAATAGCTCTGTAATTGCATGCATACACAAATCCATCAACTAAATAACACCTCTAGGAAATTAAATGAATGAAAAACAAGCAAAATGTATTAAAAGTTACTGATAATAGAATGAGACAACTTAGTCACCTTGCTTAATTATAGTGGAAGTTACTTGTAGTTTTTCCAAATACTTTAGGTTCAGTAACTTTCATATTCCATATAGAGTATGGAATAATTCCATAATTTAGGTTTAGCTATCTTATAGTTTCTTTCCAAGACTTCTATCTAAAGTTACAGGGGTAACTGGAAGGTTGGAGAAAGATCCATGACCTTTGAACTGTGAATGTAAGATTGTGTATTTTGGGGCATGTATTAATTTGTTTAATCATAATCTCAAAGGAATATGTGGCCCTAAAATATTCAGAAGCAATAAAAGCACCTTGTTTCCCTTTTTCTTCCCCTGCCTAATCTCGTGATTCTCAGTATTCTGTCTCTTAGGTTGTATGACTGGCTGTGATGGTGTATCCAAGATGCATTCATGAAGAACAGCCTCTTGGAAATGCCTTATATTACACAACCTTTCCAGTTCATGAGGGCAACTGTTTTTTAGAAGAGCTAATCTACTTCATTTTTTCTTGATTCTGTGATGAACTGTGATGTATTCTTTTTAGCACGGATTTTGGCCAATAATTGTATCACTTGGGGCACTGGTTTTAGCCTTAATGTTGTGCTTAGATTGGTTGGTTCTAATTTAAGATGTTAAATTCCTCATCATCAATTCTGATCTCAGAGAAATCACTAGACTTCTCACATGTCTCAGTCTTGTTTAGTTGTCATGAATTTATTCCTTACTCTTGCTTTTCTGCCACTCTGTAACATTCTCCTACAACTTACTGTTATAGATCTTATCTTTCACTTAGAGCTTTATAATTTCTTTATAGTTAATCTTCCTCGACTTCTGATAGTAATTTATAGACTTAAAGTTCATTTCATTCACAAAACTCTTATTATACTATAAGTACTGTACCAAATGTTAGGGATGCAAACACAAATAAGTCCCAGCTTTCCAAAATTGATTTTTTATTTAGGAAATAGTCATACAAGTAGGTAATCACAATGCAATATAGTGTGGGTAAGTGTGATTATACAATTATGAAAAGAGTGTCCTGGGAATATATAGGAGAGAAATCATTTTACTGGGGCAGTGAGGAGGGGGATAAAATTTTGCAAAGAAGGTGACAATTAATATTCAAAAGATGACTAGATAGGTGTATAGGAACAAGAAGCTTCAAATACTTCCTAAATGGGAAATTCTATCTCTTATTTCAGATTTCAACTGCCCATATTAATAACTGTCTAATACATATAAATAACATCATTATCTGGTAGCAAATGTCAGCATTGCAATCTGTTGACATAAAAAGTGTCCAAACCTGTAGAGAATTTTTATAAGAATTTATTTGAGCCAAACTGATGACATGCCAGAAAGCAAGATCTCAAATCCTGAGAGAATGAGAGTTTTGTGGTTTCTTTTATACATTTGGAATTAAGGAGAGAATATAAGGAAGATTACATGAAAGTGGGAGAAAGCAAGGAGGGGATTGCTTATAGGATGATTAATAAGATTATGTGTTCCTTTGAGGGTGATTATACTTCCGAGGGGCCTACAAAAGAGAATTACTCTGGCATTGCAAAGGTGTGTTAACTTTTGTGGGGGCTAAAAAATTTAATATTTTTCCTCTCACCTAAACTATTCTAGCTGGGCCAATAATCAAATTAATAGACAGATTAACAGGAGAAAATTAAAGTTTTAATGCATATGCATGGGGAATCCACATAAGCATGAAAATTCCTAAGACAGGCAACTCCATCAACTAAATAACACCTCTAGGAAAATAAGTATATAAGACATTTTTGGACAAATGGGAAGTGGGGGGAAAACAGGGTATTAGATTTCAGAAATAAGAATGGGCAATTTACAGATAGTTGAGGAAGAGTGAGACACACAGGGCAGGAAAATTCTTGCTAGGCAACTCAGAAACAATGGGACACACTGGGTATCTAGAACAGTCTTCGTGTCTTCCTAATTCTGGGGTAAAGATTCTTCAGGTGATTAAGCTGAGTCTCCCTTACTAAAACAGGTTTCTCTATCTGAATCTCTTGGACGTAAAAGAGGAGAGGGACAAAGGTTCCTTCTAATTCTTGTTTCTAAATGAACAGCTTAAAATCAATATCCCAAAAGAGTAAGTTTAGGGTGACAAAATTTTGGTCCCTTCACCTAGATGCTCAAGAACAAAGGACAGCGCTTGCTTCAAGCAAAGATAAACCTTTACTAAAGAAGTTATATACCTGGAGCATGACTACCCACCATGACCCGCCCAGGCAGGAAGTTATGATTAGATCATCCTATGTGGTTACTTTTGGTCACTGAACTTATCAGATTTATTACAGAGCCCCTTTTTCATCTACAAATCTTAAAAATACATTGTTTTTGTCCTCATTGTTTGCAAATTCTCAATCTTTTTTTCATGTTAATCTGCAGTCTGTGATCAGGTGAGTCCTAGTTTTGCTACTAAGTAGCTTTGTGAATCTGCATTCTCTTCAGTACAAAATGAAGGCATGGACTCCACTATTGCCCAAGGAACTTTCCATGGTGATCTAACAACAACAACAAAACTCTCAAAGATAAATTGAAAATATAATTCTTCATATGTAAAAGTTATTCATTAATAACTTTTATTATTTATGGATAAAATTGTATTAAGTTATTAGAATTTCTTAAGTCAATAAATAGTTCATGCCATATTTTACATTTTCTTGGACAGATTTTAATAGGAAAAAATGGTAAAAATCTTCCAATTTATGAAATATCTACATGCCTTATGAAAAATGATCACATTTACTATATTATTGTGCTTAAATTATAATGGAATCAAAATTCAATTTTAAACAAATTTGTATTCCTAAAATTGTATTAAATTGTTGTCAAAAATAACTTTCCTTATACTGCACCTTAATGAAGCTCAATTTTAAATCATATTTATTTTAAAGATGTTTATATGAGAAAAAATTGAGACCTAGATAAAATCTGAAGTACATTTTACCCTGAAATTGTTCAGTTGCTTTCCTATGTGAGGTCATTCACAATGAAAATCAGCAGTGAAATGATCTGATTCGAAAGTTTTGTAAAGCTAAAAAGCAAATCTATATTTGCAAAATTCTAGTGATGTATTGAAAACAATTGACTCATCTAATGAATGAGATAATGTGACATCCCTGGAATTCTAAGCATTTGAGCATCTTCTCAATTCCCCCCAACTACTCCTTCCTCCCTCCATCTTTCCACTCTGCATTTTCATTTCCAGTGGACGAATAGGGAGTAAGGCATTTTTGTACACTACCCTTTAACTTTCACATTCTCATACTCCTTTAGTACTCACTAATACTATTTGGGTTGTGTAACTATCACTATGGATTTCAATCTACAGTTCTGAAAATGCTTTCTTTAGAGATTGAGGTGGATATAGATAGGAATTAGGAAATCAGGAGATTATGGTTTCACATCCTGCTTTCAAATGATCTTAGAGGTAAATCATTTCTTTTCATGAGATGCAATTCCCTTATTCCATTTAAAATTTCATATTTATGACTCTGAAATGATCTCAATTAATTTTTTATTTAACAAACATGTATTAGGTGCCTACTCATTGCCAGATACTGTACAGGGCACTGACACAGTCACTGCCCTCAAATGGCTGAGATCATTCTTCAAGCTGCGTGACCAGCCATTTTTTGCTCATTTCTTTTACTCCATTGCAAGAGGGAGTTGACATGAGCCAGATCATAAAAGACCTTGTAAGACATGTCAAGAGGACATTGTTTATTGCTCCTTTCTGTATGTATAAAATAGGACAATTAGTTTTTTGTGATTTTATTAATTTACATAAAATATTATCTGAGCCAAAACAGAGAATTCTGAAAGAAAACAAAATTCAAATTACTTAATATGCCTTTTGTTTTGCTTTAATTATAAAGCAGTTGTCTGTTTCTTTTTTTTCAGCTTAGAGTTTCGGAAATATACTAATCCATTTTTTAATGGGTAGGTCTTAGAATAGCCCATTTTGCTAGACATTTTCTCAATAATTTTTAAACTCATGTTCATTTTAAAAGTAATGTAATACATGTGTTTATGATTCTTTTCACTTAATCTATCCAAATATTGTTGTCTAATGGAGAAAGAGCCTTTTTTATTGGGTGTTTAAAATGCTTTAAAGAAACAACAATTTGCCAAGAAGTAAAGTAACTTCCTAAAGTTTGATGTTCTTGGTACCTATGAAACACATTTTGCTAAATTTATTCAAGCACTTAGTTTAAGAATTCTCACAAAAAATAGCAACCACAAACTTAACTAAATCAAGATCTTGCATTCCTTTCTTTTCAAACTGTATGTACCATGTCCAAATATTCATAATCTGATTTAACAAAATTTTTCAGATTCATAAGTGTGTTTCAGACAATAAAAAGAAATATAATATATTTGATCTCTAAAAAGATCAAAATTGAGAATAAGTAGCTGAATATGAGTAGAAAGGAAATGCTTTGTTTCAACATGCCAGTGAATATTACTCAATTCACATAAAAATAACAAAGAGAAAACAATTTACCCGTTACAAATATTCTATTCAGATTTGGCACTAAATTAAGCTATTTGGCTTAACATATTGCATAGGTCAGTAATGCATTACTATGCTGCTCTGCTGTTTTCTAAATTTTTAGCATAAGGAAATAGGAAGAAGACAAATCAGGGCCCTAAGTGTTATGTACACATGTGACAAAGATTTTCTCTTTGCAAAGTATGGGTGGAGCGGAGAATAGAGGGGCATTAAGCACATAAAGTTTGAGTGAGAGAGGGGGAGGTGAATGAGATACAATTTTCTCTCAAAAATTCTTTATTTCTTTTTCAAGTAAGAGCCTCTATATAATCGCAGCACAGTAGCACATATAGCAGAGTATACAGGGCTGCATCCATTACACTGGAGACCAAAGTGTCATTACTTGAAGAACTATTCGCTATTGGAAAACAAATAGCCAGGCATGCAAACTAGGAAGCTGTTCTGACCTTCTACTCTCTGGTCCCCAGGGAGGTCCTTTTTAAAAAAAGGAAACCATTGATTTTTTTACATCAGACAGATACATATCACAACTAGTAGTAAATTGCCCATGATTCCCTGTATTATGTTCTCCAGGGAGTCTTCTGTAAGGCGAAACCAATGATTTCAACTTTTCAGGTAAGAAGTTGCCCTTAAATTATCTCCTTTATAGTCTTAGTCCATACTGTGTCAATATCAGAAAAACAAAAAAGGGACATAGTTCAAGCGTATAAAGAATGGATGTTTGCTAAAAAGAAGAAGAAAATCTACTTGGATGTGTTTAAGACTTCTTTTACATACAACTCAGAATTATTAGAAATAATAGCTATAGAAATGCTTTATGTGAGCATACACATTTGTAGTAAGATGGGATGAACTCCATATTAGATTCCCACTCATCATCATCATCTCTAAGCATAAGACAAAGTTGGGATGATAAAAATATCCAAATATTATTTTATTATCATTTCTCATGTAATTCTAGTTTTCAAATACCCCTTCTGTGGCATCTTAGAATAACTTTAAAAATATGTTAACGTTAAGAATTCAGTGGAGATGGAAGGGAAAAAAGGTCAATCCAAAGGCACTTATGTCTTTATTTCCTACCTCATTAAGAAAATAATGATTTGGGTGTTTCCAGTCTAATATGTAAGAAATATAGAATTCAATTACTACAAGAGTCCAGAAAAAAAATGCATAATAAATGAAAATCTATACAACACTAATATTTCTGTGAACTCTTATGTAATTTCACATCTCTTGAAAAACAATGACCCTATCCTATCCATTTCCATGTACTTTTACGAACTCTGTCTCTCATTGGATATCTCCCATTTTCAGATGCTTTCTTTTTGCTCACATAGTGCTTTCCAGCAGCAATGCAATTCTGTTCTGGCTTGTCAGCAACCACAGCATCAAGAGAACAACTGCATTACGGGTATGTCTGCAAAAGTCCTGCAGTTATCTCAGATGGGTTTGTTTCAGGGATAGTGGCGTGACCGAATCATGGTGGCTCAGGCAATATGACATTCTTATTGACTGGACTGATTCTAATTGAACTGTAAATGTGATCACCCCTATGTAAAGCACAGGGTGGGGATTTTATCTAAGAAAAATCAGTGCAGAAATCAAAAGATGGGGAAATGGATGCTTGACAGGTAAGTCTTCTGCAAGTTCTGATATTTTGAGAAATAGTGTTAGGGGTTGATGTGAGGATAAGATCAGCTGTGCTTATTTAAAAATTAAGTTTCCCATCACCTACTGATCATCACACTTTGAAAGGGAAGCAAGACTGTTATAAAGAGCAAAGTGCTGACTGAACTTGAAAGTAGAACTTATCACTAATTTCCATTTACCATTGAGCTGGGCCAAATACCTTGAGTAATCAAAAGAAGAGGTTGATCAGATCATTTCTAGGTCTCTTAAACCTCTTTGACTCTGTAATTTATGAATACCTATTACAATGTATGTCTGAAGTTTAAACCAGATGAGTGGCCTCAGACTAACAAAAAGGTGACATCATGTGATTTGAACAGTTGAAGAATGACTTATTGTATTTGGGAGGATTCCAAAGTTCATGTGCTATCCCAAGGGCTTGTATTTTTATTCATATTTAACTTATAATTTGTAGTAATTACTTAACAATTTCCAACACCATTCAAAATAGGTACTACTACATGATTGCATTTTCATTTTAGTCTGCCTAGCTGTTGCATACCTAAAGAAAAATAAATAAAAATCCTGAATGGCAGCCAACTCAAATATTGCACACCTGGCTCCCATTTGTTATAAGATTATCACTGAAAACAAAGACTCTTGACTTTTACAACCCTCAATCCTGTGGCCTCCTCTGTAATTCTCCGCAGTCTCTAACCTGGTAGAAACTGAACGAAGAACAAAAGAAAATCCTCAGAAAGATCCATGTTATAATCTCCATATTAAGGTCTCCCTCTCCTGGCCCCTGAACTCAATTTAAAACAAAGGTATAAAAGAGGAAATTTGACAGAAAGAAACATGTTGGGTTCCTTCCATCCTCCCACCCACATGTAACGCTAAAACTAAAATACGACAAAAACATTTTCCTTTGGCAGGAGAGTTTTGCTTTTCTTTTAAAGATAACCAAGGCTCCATAAAAGAAAAACATTTCTCTCTTGAGTTCTTTTAGTTTTAAAAATGTTTAAGTTTCTTAAATATGCAATTGGAGTAGAAATCATGAAGAAAAACAATAGAACAGACTGGCAGAAGGGCTGCCTGCTGCCTAGGTGTGTCTACATTTAACGATTCCTTTTTGCTCCAGCTCTAAATTGTAATTTCTAATTACGACAGGCTTGCCAGGTTTATTGGGTCTGCGAGAAAAGTAAACACAGAGAACAGAATTCTAAGTATAGAATTCTATTCAAAAAGACTTCAAGATCATTAAGACTAACCCTCTGACTGTACCTCAAGTCTCCCAGATATTGAGAAGCTTGCCATCCTTTTTTTTCTTTCTGAAGGTCTAGATGCATATATTTGAATAATAACCTCATCTCATTTAAAAGCATTCACATATTTGAAAATTTTTACTAAAAGGAAATTACATGTTACAATTCATGAACAGCTATTATGTCTTTTTAAAGCCCATTAAAAAATCAATCTCATTATATTTGGAGAATTGCAATATTCTGTCCTTCTATGCAACATGAATCGTGCAAATATATTCAGGTATTACTTGTCTAATTGAAAATAGCATCACCCCACACTTAGACAAGCCTTTTGGTAATCTGTCAGATCTATGCAGCCCAGATACACGGTAATATTTTCTTTTTCCTTCCTCTCAAGGGTTCTAGATACACTGTACTTGAGATCCCTTCCCTTGGTAGAAGCCAGAATTGTTAACTATTGTGAGTAGTTTAATCGTGACACGGAGAATTGAGTGAGTAGTGTGTCTAAGAATTCTAAATGGTTGATTATAGAAAAATAGTGGGAAATATAGAAAAATTCCAGCACATTAAATATGGAGAACTGAAAACGTGGTGGATAAATAAATGTAGATGTATCTTCTATGGGATTTAGACATGGAGGAAAGCCTGGAGGTTAGTGTTAATAGAGATGACACATCATAATTATTGGAGGATATATTTTTACATAAACAAGAAAGAGAAGGTTGGGCTTTCAGAAATAGAAGGTGATAGGTGAAGCTCGGTGTGGGAGTTTTGGCAATAGATAGCAGGTTCAATCGAGGTCAGATGAAAGATGAGGATGTCCTAGTAGTGAATTGGACTATAAGCTAGTAGAAGACAAAAACTCAATATGAAATCCTGAACAAAGGTGTGGTGGGGATAGACTATTTCCTATGAATTCACACTGACTCTCTACTTTCTCACCAAACCATCTACCCAAGTTGATAGTTACAGTTTCTTCTCTTCCTTCAACAGTAATGAACTGTATTACTCTGCCAGATTTGAGAAGACTGCCTTATACCCAGGGATGGGAACTCTTGGTCCATTATCATTTGTGAGATCCAAAGTAGAGAATAGTTTCAAGGATACTATGCCTACAAAAGGTCGTCTTCCATGTTGTAACCTTTAGTTAATAGTCATAAAAAATATGAAACCAAAATAATGAAGTTCCTTTTTAAGAAAATAAATGTAACCTATTAAAAAATTCTACTATCCAATGTCGCCACAAGTGAAATGAAAGACATATTCTTATTTACTACTCAACTGGTACAAAAT
>NW_011888792.1:10540851-10563301 GCF_000151845.1 Pteropus vampyrus | reverse complement strand
GGAAAAGGAGAATAAAAGATAGTTTTTAAAAAGTTTGGCTATAAAAAGAAAAATATGGGGAGCACAAGAAAGGTAGAGCTTCCAGAAGGTTTGTGTGTATACTTGTTGGTTGATGAGATCTTGAAGATGGAATAGTCTGGTAAATCTTTGCTAAATATGATCACCTTAAGTCTAGGCTGATCTTGTGACTTGCTTTGACCAACAGTGTGATGAAAATGACTTTCTAGAATTTCTAATACTAGCCTTAAGAGATCTGTAGCTTCCACTTTTACCCTCTTAGGATTGTTGTAGAAGAAAAAATGTTTCCATCTTCCCTCCTAGGTTTGTTGACTGGCCTAATAATTAAACTGGCATAAGGAAAATTAACAGGAGAAAATAATTAACTACATATGGGAGTCCCACAAAGAACTGAGACTAAAAGCAGTCAGGCAATCAAGGCTTCTTAGTTCATTCTAAACTAAGAAGAAGGGGATAGGGTTCTGAGGCTTCAAAGAGGAGGAAGACAATTCACAGGAAAAAGAGTAGAGCAAATGTTTGGTAAACAAACGTTTGCCATGCCATGCAAATAAGTTTTTCTGATATTAAAAAAGTTATCTGCGGAAGTAGCTTTCTTCTTGGTACAGGCACCATCTACATTATTTTGGCAGTAAAGAGAGGTAAAAGCGTTTTCTAAGTCTGTTTGGTCTCAATTGCCTTCAGTTCAAAACAATCCATACGCTAAAGTAGTACATTTTAGGATGGAGTATTCTCTCCTTCATGATCAAGGCTCCACATACAGAAGCTCAGGCTTGCACACGGAGAGAGAGACAGGCTTGATCAGCACCCAGCTATTGTAGCCATCCCATCCCAGATGAAATACCAGATATGTGAGTAAAGTCACTTGGCCTTTTTTTTTTTTTTATAGCTAATCTCTCAACTGAAGACAGTGGTATGAATGACCCTAGAGAAGAAACTAGCTGAACGTTTGTATCCTGGCCAAATTTTGAAATTGAGAGCAATTAAATGGTTATTGTTGTTTTAAATAGTCTTTTGAAATGTAATTCACATGCATACAACTAACTCATCATAAGTATAGAATTCAATGTTTTTTAGTATATTCAGAGATAAGTACCACCATCATCACACACAATTTTAGAAACATTTTAATCACTTCCAAAAAAAACCCTCATACTTTTAGATGTCATTTCCCTATCCCCAATCTCTATCCCAGCTCTAAGCAATCATTATTTTGCTTTCTGCCTCTATAGATTTTCCTATTCCAGAGATTCATATAAATGGAATCTTATAATACATGGACTTTTGTGCTTGGTTCCTTTCATTTAGCATAATGTTTTCATTGGCTATGTAAGTTGTAACATGTATCAGTACTTCATTTCTATCTATAGCCAAATAATACTCCATTGTATGTATATACCACCTTCTCTTTATTATTCTGCTGATGGACATTTGGGTTGTTTGTTGATTTGCTTTCACTTTTTGGCTATTATGAATGATGCTGTATTAAAAATTCATGTAAAAAAATTGTCTAGTTATGTGTTTTTATTTCTTTTGTCTACACATGTGGGAGTAGAAGGTCATGAGGAAACTATATGTTTAATCACCTGGAAAAATGTCAGACTCTTTCCCAAAGCAACTGTACTCTCTTACATTCCCACCAGCTGTTTATGAGAGTTAAAATTTCTCCACATTGTCACCAATACTTCTGTCTTCTTTATTATACCATGCTGATGGATGTGAAGTGGTATATCTGTGGTTTTGATTTGTATTTGACTAATTGTTAATATTATTGAGCACATTTTTGTTTATTGGCTACTTGTATATATTCTTTGGAGAAATGATTACTCAGGTCCTTTGCTCATTTTTAATTGAGTTCCATTTTTTTTGTTGTTATTGAAGTATAAGAAGTTTTTTATATATAATCTACATATACGTCCCTTAACAGGTATGTAATTGGCAAATATTTTCTCTCATTCAATTGATTGTCTTTTTCACTTTTCTGATGGTGTCCTTTCAAGCACAAAGTTTTAATTTTGATAAATCCATTCTTATTTTTTTGTCATTGCTTATGATTTTGGTGTCATGTCTAAGAATACTTTGCAAAACCCAAGGTCATAAATATTTACTTCTATGTTTTAAGAGTCTTACAGTGTCAACTTATATTTAGGTATTTGATCCATTTTGAGTTAATTTTGGTATATGATGTAAGAAAAGGATTCAACTTCATTCTTTTGCATGTGGCTATCCAGTTGTCTTAGGACCATTCATTGAAAAGATAATTCTTTCCCCAGTCAATGGTGTGGCACCTCTGTCAAAAATCAATTGAATATGGTTGTATGGATTTATTACTAGGCTCTCAATTCTACTCCCTTGATCTACATGTCTGTCTTTGTTTCAGTATGACACTGTCTTGATCAACATTGCTTTGTAGAAAATTTTGAGTCCTCTAACTTTGTTATTACTTTTCAGGATTACTTTTGGTATTCTGGGTCCTTGAAATTTCATATGGATTTTAAAATTAACATCAATTTCTACAACAAAGTCAGTTCAGATTCCAGTATAGATGGCGTAAAATCTGTAGTTAGTTTAGGGAGCAGTGCCACTTTAATATTTAATCTTTTGATTCATAAACATAGGATTTTTTAAAAACGTATTTAGATATTTTTTAAACTTCTTATGACAATGTTTTGTAGTTTTAAGATATAAGTTTTGGCTTCTTCTGTTAAATTTATTCTAAGTATTTTATTCTTTTTGATGTGAATAGACTTTTCTTAATTTGCTTTTCAGACCGATCATTACAATGTATAAAAATACAACTGTTTTTATGTATTGAACATGTATCTGACAACTTGAGGATTCTGAGTTCATTTATTAATTCTAATAGTTTTTTTAAAGGCTTCCTTAGGATTTTCTCTACATAAGATCATGCCTTCTGTGAATAGAGTTAGTTGTACTTTTTCCCTTCCAATCTGGATGACTTTTTTCTTGCCTAATTGTTCTGGATAGAAGCTTTAGTACAATATTGAACGAAGTGAGAGCAAATATCCTTGTCTTGTTCCTGATCTTCAGGATAAATCATTAAGTACGATGGTAGCTGTGGTTTTTTTATCGACACCCTTTATTGGTTTCGAATTTCCCCTCCAGTTCTAGTTCCTTGAGTGTTTTTGTCATGAAAGAGTGCTGAATTTTCTCAAATGCTTTACATGTTTATCTATTGAGTTGATCATGTGATTTTTGTTTTTTTATTTAACTGCCGTAATATATTACATTAATTGACTCTCAGATGTTGAACCAACCTTGTATTTCTGTGTTAAATGCCATTTGGTCATAGCATGTAATTCTTTGTATATTGCTGGATTCAGCCAGTATATATATATGGTGACAAAATATGCACAACAGAAAATCCTAGATTTAATCATTTTAATTCGTTGCTGCTTACATAATATGTATTTTTCATCTTTTTATTTTAATCTTTGTGCTTTTAATCTTGTGTGTCTCATAGTCGGGCTATGATTTTTTTTTTAAACCAGTTTTTAAATCTCTGCCTTTGGCTGCCTTGTTTAATACATTCACATTTAATGTTATCAATACAGTTGGATTTATGCTGATTTACTCATTATTTTTTACATGTCTCATGCCTTTTTTGTTGTTGTTTCTCTAGACTTCTTTCACTACTTTCTTTTTCATTAGTGAATATTTTCTAATGTGGCATTTTATTTTTTTAATGATTCTTCACTATATTTTTTGAGGTTTCTATTTGTGTATTTGTTTACTAGTTACTTTAGGTCTTACTATATACATTTCACGTTATCAAGATCAGCTTCAGATTTGTATTAGCTTGATTCTAGTGATATAGAGAAGCATTACTCCAATATAGCTATTACCTTCCCCCTTTTAATGTTATTACTATACGTATTGTATCTATCTATTAATGTTACAAATCCCAAAATACATTGTTTAATTATTATTTTACCCTCTCTAGTCACTTCCTTTGCTCATTACAGCTTTACTCCTTCCCACCTTATTTGTGCTGTTATTGACAAAATTTCTACCTGTTATATCTCTGTATGCTAAAGGCCCAAAATTATATTATATACATATTGTTTTATACAACTGTCTTTTGAAATCAGTTATGAGAGTAAAAAAATTACTTTTTTTTTATAATTACATGATTACCTTTACTAGTGTTCTTTGTTTTTTTATATAGACTCAAATTACCATCTGGTTTTGATTGCTTTCAACTTGAAAGCAATCAAAGTATTTCTCGTTAGGCAGATCTGTTAGCGACAATTTTCTGTTTTCATTTATCTAGAAAGGTTTTTATTTCATCATTATTTTCGAAAGATAGCTTTGCTGAATATAGGATTTGTGGTTGACAGTTCTGTTGTTGTTGGTTTGTTTGAATACTTTAAATATATTTCCCCATGCCTTGTGGCTTTATTTATTTCTGCCAAGAAGTCGGCTGTTAATCTTATTGAGATTTCTTTATAAATGGAGGGCATTTTTCTCTTTCTGCTTTCAAGATTTTCTCTTTGTCTTTAATTTTTAGTATTTTTCATATGATATGTGTGTTCGTGGGTCTTTTTGCATTTATCATACTTGGAATTGAGATTCCTGATGTGTAGATTGCTTCAAAATAAATTTGGGAAGTTCACTGATTATTTCTTTGAATGTTTCTATTTCTTCTCTGTTTCTTCTCCTTATGGTGTTTCTATTTCATAGATATTGCGGTTTTTATGATATCCTACATTTTTCTGTGTCTCTGTTCATTTTATTTATTTTTGCTCTCTATTCTTTGGTTTGCGTAATCTTTACCCACTTATATTCAAGTTCACTAATTTTTTATTCTGCTAGTTCAAATCTATAAGCCCCTCAAATGAATTTTTATTGTAATTATTATACTTTTTAACTCCAGATCTGCATTTGTTCCTTTTTTTTATAATTTATATATTTTTTTATATTCTCTGTATGATGTGGATATGCGTTTCTTCTTTAATTATGCTTTTCTTTGGTTTGTAAACATATTTTAATGTCTAACTTAAAATCTTTTACTGTTAAATCTGTTATCTGTTTCCCAGGCAGTTTCTGTTGCCTGCCCATCCCCCCAACACCTCCCATAGTATGGATTATACTTTCCTATTTCTTTGCAGACTTCATAATTTTCTGTTGGAAACTGCCTTAAATTTTGAGGTGGTTTACAGAGACACTGGTAAATATTTAACATGGAGAAGTGACAGGATTAGAGGGCTAATTTTGTGATAAAGGCACAGCAAGAGGAAGTGAGATTACAGCAAATGGGTAGGTTTTGAGATCCAAAGCAGAATTGAAGGACTGGGTTGTGATATGTCCCTGGTAAGTAATAACTCCACCCCCCCCCTTTAATTTTTCAGAAAGATATATTGAGAAGATTTATAGTGTAGGTTTTAAATAATATGTATAATTTTATTATTTATTATTTCAAAGTATGTCTCCTGAGGAGAGGAGTGGACAAAGTATCTGAGGTATTTACTCTGATTAGGGAAATAGTGTTGACAGGCCTATGAAATTTGGTGTCTGAATTTATGGTACTCATATTAGTACTCCCTGATATGTTCTTTAAAGCAGAGGTATAGGAAACAATTTGGGTTATTCCTGTATTGGGATTTTTCCAGGCAGGTGTGACATAAACATACTAAAAAGAACTTAGGATATTGATTTTAAAAATTGACTTAAATCATGAAGCTTGGGATATTCTTTTGAAAGAAAATGAGTATTTATGAACAGAAAGAAAGTTGAGTCATTACACTCCAGGTTCCACCGAGGTAAAAGTGACAATTTTAGGGAAAGACTGTGAATAAGTCATCTAAAATAAGAAGAGGTTGTTGAAAATTAGTTGTTTTGATGATAAAACCAGGTTTTGATCACAAGAGTGTGTAGAAGAAAGAATGAGAATTAAATCTTGGAAAGGAGAAGGTCAAAGAAATGAGAAATTTTTATTAAGTGTGTTGTCCACATTGAAGCTATTTAGGATGATGGCTGGGGTTGAAATAGAGAATAAATCAGTGAGGGTGTCAGCCGATGGCAGTAACAAGGGATAGATTCTAAATTTCTAGTGTCATAAGCTGTAAAATAATTGTTTTAAGTCTAAATATTCATTATTACAGAATTGGTTTAGTAGATTAAGATTTTCCAGGCATTCAAATATGTAGATCTGTATTTTTAACATAAAGAAATTCCTATTAACACTTATCGGAACAACATATATAGTATGATTTAATTTTTTATAAAATTATAAATCAAACCAGAATAATATAGACAAATATGGTTAGTAGTGATTATCTCTGTGTAGTGAAATTTGGCTGCTTTTTTTCTTTCACTTTTAAGGTAGCATTTAAAATATAATGAGGACATGTTATTTTGAAATTCAGTAAAGAAACAATAAACCCATTTTTTTTGAAAACAATATAATCAACTCTAAACTTTATCAAACTTTCATCATTTATTATATCCATAGGAAATGCAAGTTACAATTAGAAGTCATCTATATAGCTATATGTACAATAAGAAAATAAAAAAAGGAGTTTGAGGAAGTTTATATGCTCAAGAAAATTTCTATGACTATTACTCAAACATTAATAAATTTAAACATAATTTTTAAAAGCTTTGCTTTTGAGAAAACTTGACTATGTAAATGTAGTAAATGTATTACTTCCTCTATTTTGCAGCTAAAAACTGTATTTTTTAAATCACAGATGTGTGATGATAAACCTCTGGAAAATTATGGGGAAAAAATCATTTGAATAAAATTAGTCAAGTTGTTTTGTGTCTATCAGTGAATATAAAAGAAACTAATAGCCCTAAAAAAATTAGTTATGTTCCAGATTCAGGTGAAAGAAATTTAGCTATGTACTCAGGAAAGAAATTACACAGAAAAGAGATTACAGATTCTAACACTACTGAAAACTAGAAACAGTAGTCACAAATATGTGAGTTTCCAAAAAAGAAAGTTTTGGATGGGCAGCCTAGGGAAGAACAATATAATCAAGTAAGCAGATATTAGGAGATTTTCTTATGTCATTGCTAATCCCTACTTCAAGGACTGGGAGGGAGAGGAAGGGCTTGCTAATCAGAGGATGTCAGAATTAAACAAATTTCATTAGAATTTTCTCTCAGACATATATGTCAACAACCTCTAGATTACACAGTTGAAGCGGGGCTACTAACTCATGTATTTATCGTGGCCAAAACCAGGTCTACAATTTCCCTGAGGTTTTTATTCTGCTCTTCAACAGCCTTTCATTGCAATTCCTCTGGCATTTCTACTTTTTGTGGGCCATCACTTTCTCCATGTTTTGGGTGCTAACTAGTTGTGTTTATTTACTTATCTCCTGGAGTCCTTGAGAGAATGTTAAATTTTTATCCTGGAAGAGTGTATGTATTTCAATAAACCCTCCCTCATCTATCTTTACATTCCACTTCCCTTCTCCAACACTCTAAGGATCTAGTTTATCTTGTGGCTTCTCAGTTCTGGCCAGCATACATTAGCTAGGTTTTGCAGCACCTTTGAGGTATAGTCCCTGTTCTGCTTTATCAGTCTTAGCACATCCCTTGCCAGGGATGTGCAATGATGTAACCTAGTTATTAGCCTAATGGCCAAGAATGGCTGTGGAGGCAGATCCTGAGCGGGAAGCCTGTTGCTTTGCTGAAGAGAGGTCTCTAAGAGAGGAGTTATCAACTGTAAAAGGGAGTAGTGGGCCACTTCTGGATTAAACAGCTCGGAGAAATCTGAGGATTCAAGATTCTACAATTTACTTGCCTAAATGTCCTCCTCTAGTATATCAAGGTCCCAATCAGGGCCCTGTCCTTGGCAAAGCATATCTATCTGGCTTGAGAATTTAGCTTTCTCTGGAACTCTGCTACTCTTATCACTAAGTCCTGGGCCTGTCCTCTAGCTTTTTGTGCCCTTCAGTTGCAGGAGATGGGTCTCTTTACAAGCTGCAAAAAAATAAATAAATGAATAAATAAAAATAAAAAATAAAAAAATAAAATAAAAATCCCCTCCTTTCATAGTAAGTTTTAATTGACAATGAGCCTCAATATTTTATTTTTATGAACATTGATTGCTCCTAGATAACCCAATTTCATTTTCCTTATTTTTTCCTTTTCTCCCATATTTCCCCAAAATTTGATCGATTGTCTTACTAGTGCACTTCTTTTTGCTGGTATGCCCTTCTTGTTCTCTACATGAAAAAAATTATAACAATGACACTGCTACCTTGTACCAGGGGCTATGAATGTTCTACCTATTCTGAATGATTTTTAGCCCAAATTCCTATCTTAGCATCTGTTCCATTGGATCCTTTCTGGTGCCAATAATTGAAAATCAGTGTCTGTGAGAAGCTGACTGAGATGGGGATTCGTATAGAGAAAATATGTTCATGAATATTTTCAGGATCAAGCTCTGTAGGGGAAAGAAGGAAAAACTGCATGGAGGGAAAGATTTAGCATTAACCAAATACATGGAGAATTCTGAAGCTGAACTAGCCTTTCAGAATTGTCCAGAGTTCAGACAAGGCCAGATATTTATACTCCTATATAGACCTATTATTGGATAAAGGCTGCCCTGGAAAGGGGGCATTGATGTTGAGCAAGTCATCTCTCTTCATATGAGGGCAGTTCTTTAGGAAAGCTGGTAGGGAGGGCTGTCAGCTGGCTATAGTCCCAGAAAATGGGGAAATAAGTGCTTTGTTCCTGAAGAAAGATCTTAATGGCACATTAGAGCATTCACTAGGCACCTCTTACTCACTCATCCAAATTGAGGTTATAACATGGTTGGGAGAAGATATTAGAATAGGGTTGTTTAGGGAGCTGTGGGTGTTTTTACCTCCATTTAGTTCTCCCCTCACTTCTCACTATACACATACTCTCTTCTCCCTCTTTCATACAAGGTAATTTTCTTTTACTTAAAACCTAAGAAAGGAGGCTTTAATTGTTCCACTTAGAGAACTTGATGTATATCCTGGAGCTCAGAAGACACATTAAGACACTGGTGTCTGACTCACTAGCTAGCTGCTGTCAGAAGCATAAATTGGCCAGTGATTTAAGATCAGCCATGGCAACACATTCAATCTTTTCTATGAGCCAGTCTCAGACCAGAAGCTGTTTCTCAAAAGATAGAGTTATTTGCAAAGGGCGACATAGTATTGCTCCAAACTAAATGTCGACATTGTTATCTACCTATAGAGGCCCACCAAAAGACTCTTTACCCTATGCATCACAGATATTTCACGGATCATCTGATGCTTGTTGGATTGTATAGTTCAACCAGAAGAGTGGATTGCACAGTAGCCTGGAACTTTAGCAGAACCTTCTCTTGATCTGGGTCCACTCAAAACTTGCAGCCTTTCAGATTACTTGACAGATGAGTAAAATTAATATAACAAATGAAGTGTCTGTTTCCTTAAAAATTCAAAAAGGCCTACTAAGTGATATGCCTCTCTTTCAGCAAATGGAAGAGCAACCTGCTTTTCACTAGTGTGGTACATAAGTGTGATATCCTGTGGATTGGAGAGGTGACCAAAGTCTCTGCAGATTAGATTACGATCATGGCTGGACAGATTTCGTAGCCCTGAAATAAAGGAGTGAATGTGCCATATATTAATATTCATTAATTGTAACAAATGTATCATACTAATGTAATATATAACAATAGAGAAAACTGTGTGAAGAGGTATATGGGAATTCTCTGTACTACCTTTAAAATTTTTCTAACACTGTCTTAAAAAATAAAGTATTAAAAAAATAAAAATATATAAATAAGAGAGAGTGAATATGTATTGATGGTCCTGCCATCTCTAAACAAACTACTTTCTCATAGTCCTGACTAGAAGGTATCAAGAAAAGGCATTCACTAAATCAAGAGCTGCATATTGGTGTCAGATGACATGTTGATTTGCTCCAGCAATGAAATTGACAGCAGCTGTAATTGAAGTCACTTGACAGCAGCTGTAATTGAAGTCAGCCTCTGATTAAATTTACAATAATCCACTGTAATTCCCTAAATTTCATTTTATATGCATCAGCCAAAGATATAAGTTGAAGAGGTATATGGTAGGAATCACCACTTTCAGTTCCTTGGTGGTGGCACTAATCTCTCTAATCCTTCCAAGATCGTATTATTACCTTTTACTTACCATTTTGGTAGGTAGAAGAAATGCTAGTGACTTTTTACTTAGCCTTTACTGCAATGGCATTGTCTCTATAGATCAGAAAACTGATGTGAGTATTACGCTAGTTGCTTAGTATCCCTATTACTATTGTGCATTCTGGAAGTGGGGAAATAATCAAAGTTGGATTTGAGAACCACTGAGCCTACTATAAGGTGGACCCAAGCATTTTGAGTTCCTAGGAATCAGTGTCAATTCAGAGCCAGTGCCCAGTAATCCCCAAATAGTCTTATTTCCTCTTCCCCAAAGTTCAACCGTGCTGGTAAATGGTTTCAAATACCTTTGGGAAAGGTAAAAGAAAAAATATGCAGTATAAAAATTTGACTTTGTAGTAATGTCTTCCTCAAGAGTTTTTGGCCTCCTTTATTCAAGGAGCTGTGGGACTATGAACTGACACATTTTAGAATTGATGAAGGAGCATGATTCTCTCATGTGATTCAAGTAATATTTCTATTCCTTAGACCTAGAGCCTTTCCATTTTGACAAATCAAGTAAGATTTTAGTAAACTGCCAAACTATTTCAGTTTTAGGGATGCTATGATCAACCAGCCAACACCAAAGATCTTCTCTGATTATACTTTGGCTCTGTTTCTTATTATGGTGACTATGCTTGATTTGTCTTTGGTGATTAAAAGCTGGCTCTTTACCCCTGCCATCCATTATTCAAGCATCTCCATTGTATTTGACGACAGTTCCACTGTAAATCCAGGTCAACAGTGGGTAGCCAGCTTTGCCTTCTATAAGTACTTTCTCACAGGTGTCTATAGGTGATGATTAAATATCTGATTCACCAATGCTTTCCTTGGATTATATGTGTTTCCTTTACCAATAGAAATAGAGTCACTATACCTTTAATCTTATCAGATCATAGACCAGTTCTAGATATCTTAGAGCCAGCTCTGAGGATTCATCCTGAAGGTCTTGTTCCTCTGGAACACCATTGTTCAGTATATGTATAGTATAAACCATAAATGCAAGCCACCTCTATATGTTTAAATATTTAGAACTCACATTAAAAATTCTAAAAAGTTACTTTCAGTAATTTATTTAAATCCATAGGTCCAAAATATTATCATTTTAACATGTAGTCAATGTAAAAAAAGTACTTTTATTTATTTTTGTTACTGTCTTTGAAATCTCATTTGTATTTTATAGATACAGTACATCTTAATTCTGACTAATCACATTTTAAGTTGCTCAACAACCACATGTGGCTAGTGGTTACTATATTGGACAGCACACACTCTGTCCATTAGATTAGAGAAGCAGAATAACATAAGTGATATATAGTAAGAGATTTAATATAGGGACTAGACCTTATACAATTATGGAAATTGGAATAGACATCTCTGTGATACTGTTGTCTCCGCATCTGATGTTGAAAGTGAAGCTGTTAGCTATTAGCCATTAGCTATCAGTCAGACCAGTAGCAGAGAGGAAAGCTGGATATTTGCAATACCTATGATAAGGAACCTGCTGTGATAAACTGAAATCAACATCTTTCTCTCTTTATCTCAAGCTGCTGCAGGGGAAACATGAGGAGAAGCTGCACCCCTTAACCACAAGGATGCACACTCACCTGGCCCAGAAATGTCAGGAGCTAGAAGGAGGCTTCCCAAATCATCAGAATGAGACTGCAGAACAGTGAGTACAAGTGTGATATGCCACAATGCATAGCACTCTACACTACTCTTCTGAGCATAAAAAATATACGGCTGCTGCTTTACTTCTGCCTTCCAAATTCATGCAAATTTCTCTCGTGGCCAATAAAAATCCAGAACTGTACAATACAGGAAATTTTGGAAAACATTTCCAGCCTTGCTGAGGCAACACAATAATAAACCACTACAACTATGTTACATTAAAAAAATTATAAACAAAATTGAGAAATAATTTATATGAAATATCACAGGAAAGATTAATATTCATAGTTTTTAAAAGACTCTCACTAGTCATTTATTAAACAGTTTAAGCACCAATGAGTAAATTGACTAATGATCATTCTCAGAAGATAAAGCCAATGAAAGATCACAAAAACAGAGCTTCATTTCTAAGACAAAAATGCACATAAAAATATATAGCTAACAATTTTGTCTTCTTTATAGTGACGGTGCTGGTACATGCTATCATATTTTACTGGGTGGCATAAACCTGATGTAAATTTAATAAAATATAATTTTGTAAGTGTCTCATAGTTTTAAGATTTTTTTTAGCAATTACATTCATATTTGTTATTCTTGTTATTCATATTTTAAAATGTGTATACAAATATCCAAAATAAGAGAAAAAATCACAAAATATTGTTAAGAATTATAAAAGTATAAAAGTAAAAAAACTAGATACATTACTACGTGTGTAGTTATAGTATGTTATGAATTGTTAAAATAAACATTATTAAGACTTGTTTCTCTACTTGGAAAAAAAATCTTGGAAGGAAATGTTTTAAGACGTTAACAGATATTGCTGCTAGGTTATTTTTAGTTAATTTATTATACTTTCCTCTTTTTTCTAACATTTTTGAAATTTGCATGTGATGTTCACTAAGTTTTAAAAACTAAAAAAGTTTATATTAATTTAATGACATTGTTTTCACAAACTGGTATGCACTATTGTTACAACCATTTCTTTTTTTTTTTTTAATTAAATTTGTCAGGGGGACTTTGGTTAATGAAATTCTGTAGTTTTCTAGCATACAATTCAATAATGTGTCTTATGTATATTGCACTGTGTGTTCACCACCCAAAGTCAAATCTTCTTTGACCATATATTTGACTCCCTTTACCGTTATCTACCTCCTCCCTTCCCCACTTCCCAAAACTGTGTTGTCTGTGTCTATGAGTTTTTGTTTGTTTGACTTATCCATCTGTTGCTTTCAGTTTTATATTCCACATATAAGTGAAATCATAAGGTTTTCAACTTTTCCTGTCTGGCTTCTTTCTCTTAGCATGATAATCTAAAGATCCATCCATGTTATCATAAATGGCAGTATTTCATCTTTTCTTATAGCTGAGTAATATTCCATTTTATGTATATACCACATCTTCTTTATCCAATCATCTATCAAGGGCATTTTGGTTGTTTCCATGCCTTGGCTACCATGAATAACATTGCAATAAACATTGGGGTGCATATATCTTTATGGATAAATGTTTTAAAAATTAAGGGTTAGATACCCAGGAGAGAGATTGCTGGGTCATGTGGTAATTCTATTCTTAATTTTTTGAGAAACCTCCATACTGTTTTCCATAATTGTGCATAAGGGTTCCTTTTTCCCCACAACCTCTCCAAAACTTGTTACTTGATTTGTTAATGATAATTATTCTAACAGGCATGAGATGGTATTTCATTGTGGTTTTGATTTGTGTTTCCCTGATAGCTAGTGAAGTTGAGCATCTTTTCGTATGTCTGTCGGCCATTTATATGTCTTGGGAGAAATGTCTGTTCAAGTCCTCTGCCCATTTTTAATTGGATTGTTTTTTTTTGTTGTTGTTTTTGAGTTGTATGAATTCTTCATATATTTGGGATATTAGACCCTTATTGGAGGCATTGTTTGTAAACATCTTCTCCCATTCAGTTGGTTGCCTCTTTGTTTTGTAGATGATTTCTTTTACTGTGCAAAAGCTTTTTAGTTTGATGTAGTCCCATTCATTTGTTTTTTGCTTTTATTTCCCTTGCCTTTGAGGTCAAATTCATAAAATCTTCTCTAAAATCAAGGTCCATGAGTTTAGTATCTATGTTTTCTGATATACAATTTATTGTTTCAGTTCTTATATTTAGGTGTTTGATCTGTCTTGAGTTAATTTGAGTGTATGGTGACAGATAGCAGGTTAGTTTCATTCTTTTGCATGTGGCTTTCCAATTTTCCCAGCACCATTTATTGAAGAGGCTTATTTTCCTCCATTGTATATTTTTGGCTTCATAGTCAAAAATCATTTGCCCATATATACGTGGGTTTATTTCTGGGCTCTCAGTTTTGTTCCATTGCTCTGTGTGTCTGTTTTTCTATCAATATTAGGTTGTTTTGATAATTATCAGGCAGTGTGATACATCTGGCTTTGTTCTTTTTTTTGTCAGGATTGCTTTGGCTATTCAGAGTCTTTTGTGATTTTATATATATATGATGATTTTTTGTTCCATTTCTTTAGATAATGCCATTGGGATTTTGGTAGGGATTGCATTAAATCTGTATATTGCTTTCTTTAAATAATAGATTATAAGAAATTCTTTAGTGGATACTCTCAATAAATTTTCTAGAGTGTTTTTACCAATTTATACATCTACCAGTATTTTATAAGAATTCCTCTTGCTCTCCATTCTTCGTAATGTTATTGTTAGTCCTTTTCCTTTATACTTTTCTGGTGGGTATTTAGTTCACTGGTGTTAATTTGCAGTTTGCTGAGAAGTAATTAAGTTGATCACCTTTTCATATGCATACTGGTAATTCACATATTCACTTTTGTAAAGTATTTTTCAAATCTTTTGTCTATTTTTAAAGTTGTCTTTTCTTAGCGTAGGAGTTCTTCATGTATTGGATACAAGCCCTATCTCAAATATATGTATTGCAAAAATCTTTTTCTACTCTATACCTTGCATTTTCATTTTCTATATTTCTAAATGAAAATAAAATCTTAATTTTAATCCAGTTAATTTTATGAAGATTTTCCTTCAGGGTTAGTATCTTATTTAAGAAATCTTTGCCTACTCCAAGGTCATGAAGATATTGTTGTTTGTTATCTTCTAGAAGCTTTACTTTTTGATCTTTTACATTTAGGTCTATGATTCATCTGGTTCAATTTTTGTGTATTGTGTGAGGTAAAGTTTAATGTTTATTTTTTCCTAAATAGATAACCTGGATTAAGCATAATTTATTTTGCAGATTCTGTTTTACTGCAGTAGTAATGTTGCCTTAAATTAGATGATTATGTATGTGTGGATCTTAATCTAGACACTTTTTTTCTATTCCACAAGTGTCTTTGCCTATTCTGAATACTGTAGTCTTATAATTAGTCTTTATATCTAGTAGTATGCATCCTTTAACTTAGTTCTTTTTCAATTATTTTTTAATGAGATATAATTGAAAAATAATAAATTAATTTCAGGTATAAAACAATGATTCAGTATACGTATATATTGCGTAATGATCACCACAATAAATTTAGTTAACATTCATCACCATACAGTTTCAAGTTTTTTTTTCTTGTGATGAGAACTTTTAAGATCTACTCTTGTAGCTGTTTTCAAATATGCAAGTCAGTATTTTTAACTATAATCACCATGCTATGCATTAAATCCCCAGGACTTATAACAGGACGTTTTTACTTATTGAACAATTTCACCTGATTCACCTCCCTCCCCCACCACGCCTAATCTCTGGCAATCACCAATCTGTTCTCTGTGTCTATAACTTTAGATTTTTTTTTAGATTCCACGTAAAAGTAAAGTCATATGGTTTTATCTTTCTTTGACTTATTTTACTTAGCATAGTGCCCTCAAGGTCCATCCACATTATTGAAAATGGCAGAATTTCTTTCTTTTTTGGCTGAATAATATTCCATTGTATATATATTTAACTACATTTCTTTATTCATCTATTCATTGATGGACACTGGTTTTTCCATGTCTTGGCTATTGTAAATAATGCATGGGGGTGCAGATATCTGTTTGAGTTAGTGTTTTGTTTCCTTTGGAAGAATACCAAAAGAATGGAATTGCTGGGTCATATAAATAGCTGTTTCTAATTTTTTGAGGAGACTTTGTTCTGTTTTCCATAGTGGCAACACCAATTTACATTCCCTCCAACAGTGAACAAGGGTTCTCTTTTGTCCACATCCTTGCTGACACTTTTTATTTCTTGTATTTTTGATAATGGCCATTTTTAAGAGGTGTGAGGCAGTATCTCATTGTGGTTTTGATTTACATTTCCCTGATGATTAGAAATTTTGAGCACCTTTTCATTTACCAGTTGGCCATCTGTATGTCATATTTGGAAAAATTTGTATTCAGATCCTCTGCCCATTTTTAAGTCAGATTGTTTATTATTATTATTATTATTATTATTATTATTATTATTATTATTTATTGATACTATTTGCAAATATTTCCTTCCATTTATTGGGTTGCCTTTTCTTATTGTTGCTGATTTCCTTTGCTCTGCAGAGGCTTTTTAGTTTCATGTAGTCCCACTTCTTTTGTTTTTCCCTCTTCTTGCCTTTGCTTTTTGTGTAAAATCCAAAAACTCATACCCAGACTGATGAGCTTACTATATTTTCTTCTAGGATTTTATGGTTTCAGATCTTCTACTTAAGTCTTTAATCCACTTTGAGTTGAATTTTGTGTATAGTATAAAGTTACAACCATTTCTGACATTTAATGGACTAATTCTTTAACTTCGTATTAAAATTTTTATGTAAATATGAATATTTGTCCATTTTCTCCCATTACTTTAGTGATTGCTGATTCTTTCCTTGTGTGAAACTCCAGCTAAAATATGTGTATATAATGTATCTTTATACAGATATCAGACTTCACTATATATGATAAGACTGGGAGAAGAGGAAAGAATTATTTTAAGTATATAAATAGTCTGAAGTCTTAAATCTGAGAAATTAGTTTAATTACAGTGAACATATAAATGTATTGAGTAATTTTAAAAAATATAAAAATCACACAGAAATGCAAAGTTATGGGTACAGAGGTACATACTAGACTATTTTGACCTCCCACACCAATTTTTTCATCCCTTGCCTCTATAGTTTATCACCCTGGCATGCTATTTTATGGTCCAAGTGTGAGTTTATCTGACTCACAAGATAATCTTGTTATAGACAATCTAGTTATTGAATGTCTTCGACAAAAAAAATCTTATTAATAGCTCTTTATGTCACTTCAAATCCATCTTATATCTGGAGCCCAATGCTTTCTATGTATAAATATATTTAAAAATCTTTCCCTCCTCAAACTGATAATGATTATTCTTATCTAGAAGTCATAGTGTTTCATAAAAAAATGAAAAACTAAAAAGTTGCTCAGCTTGTACATCTTTCTAAACTTTTTCTGTTATTTTTTCTCAGAAAAAAAAAAAAAAGATTCGATTTGCAGAGGATTTGTTCCAACAGCCAATATTTTTCTCACTTAGAAGCACAGAGAAGCCCATTGTTATAATATTTCTTGAGCAGCAATATCCTTTATATCAGACTAATATGAAAAAATATCTATTTTCATAACATCTTCCATATATAAACTTAAATGCTGCTTGCTATCATCACTCTAATGTGCTTTCTACCTGAAATAAAAAGGTACATTCTAAGCCTGTTCATAGAAGGAAAAGACCTATGTTTAGTACCAAAGGAGAACTTAAAATTTGATCTTTCAGATAATCCAAAAGACAAACTACAGTTCCACAAGGAATACTTCCCAGATAAGTTTACTTACTGTCAAGATAAATGGTATATTTGAAGGAAAGGGTAATAGCAGGTGTGAGGTAGAAATTGTGAGTTTGATTCTGTGTCAGGTGTCACAGGGAAGCTCTGCAGTTAGTACGCAACAGAGGCAATCAAGTTCAGAACGAGAGAGTGAGATAGAGAAACAAACACAAGAGAAAACACCGATAAGTAGAGTTTCAAGAAAACACTGTTTATGACACTATCAACACATGCTGTTGGGTCTGTTCTGTTTGGAGTAAGAGCCCATGTTGCTGACATTCACAGGTGCTTCCTACTTGTGCTCCTGAAGCACTTTGAACATGTGTGTGATGTTTCATTTATCTCAGTGCTTTGTTTATGGTCAGCTGGAAGAATCAGGAATGAAAACTAATAATTTCAGTGAAACTATCTTGTTCTTCTCTGTATTCTTAACACTTACCTACTATTGTATTAAGCTGTATTTTAATATTTCTTAGTTTAAATTTATTTTACTTTATATAATAATTGACTTGATATTGAGACTTTTCCCTGTTCTCTTTGAGTAGTTAGAGGGATGAGGTGCAAACCTACCTGAGAAGACAAAGATATGACTTTAATCAAGGCTACCAATCAGACTTTTGTCTATGTGAGTAATGGATACTCGGTGAGGATGAGAGCTGAATTGTTTAGGCAAAGGGAAGGGATTTGGAAGCTTATTAGAGAGGAGATATAGCAGATGACCGGACAGAAGAATTTGGGAGAGAATGGCGCAGTTTAATGGGAAATTTAAGTCTCTGCTATATGGTGTATAGTGTAAATTCTTTCATCTATTGTCCTAGGGAATCTTCAGTAAAATATTTATATTTTATTGATACATTTTGAAACTGGGATTGCTTCAGGAGCTGCATCTAAGTACCAAGTCTTGTGTCAAAGTAGGTGTTGGGTAAGAACAGTGGCAGTCCATAGGAACATTGTTAAAACAAGCTTATAAGGAATAAGTAATATAGCTCCTTGGTGAGACTGGCACTTAAATAAATATATAATTATGTAAACAATTACTAGGTTTTTAATAGTAGTTAACATTTATTGAATACTTATTATATGCTAGTCATATGCTAAAAACTTCCTATGCACTATTTCATTTAATTCACACACTAGGCCATTGTGGTATTTTGTTATAACAATGGCCCCCAATGAACCAAATCACTCCCATTTCCAGTCCTTTTCAATACTGACTCTAGTTTGGAAGTGTGACTTACTTGAAGAATATCAAGTAATGGGATGGAAATAGACACTTGACAAACACTTGGACATTGGAGCTTGCCCTTTAAAATGCTGCTGTTATCACAACGTGAAGAAGCCTGGTCCAGTCTCCTTAAAGGTAGAAAGATAATGGCCTATGTTTTGTAGTAGTAAACCAATTGGCAAAATTGTCAGCTGCTATTAAGTGGAGGATGGCAATCTGGCAAAGCAGATTGGCAAGCACCATGTTAAAAATGCCAATTGACTCTCACAGCTGTTGAGTACTAAATAACTGATAGAACCCTAGAGATAAATACCATTGTTGTCATCAATTTACAGATAAAGAAATTGTGTTTAAAGAGGTAAATTTGCTCAAGCTCACTGCGATGCTATTTGTTTTAGGGCATATTTGGCTATATTTATTTATGGTTATCCATTACAGTCTATTCAAGTGGGAATTTATTTGCAATGTTATAATTATATATGGCTAACAAAATTTGAATCATAAACCATAAAGATATTATGATGGAAAATTGTCAACATAATGGGTGTGCAAAAAGTTCAATATTTCTCATACATTTAAACTATATTATATGGTATACCCAATGGTATATATTACTTAACTAGTTCTTATAATAAATATTTTAAAACATTATTTTTGACACATATAAGTCAACAAGACTGAGTCTTAGATTTATGCATCCTGTCTTACGTTCTCTCTAGCCTTTCATTCAACTAACACAAACATCGCTCAGGCTCTTATGGTCATGTTTAGTCCTAAGTATAACAACAACTCCTTAAGTCTTCCTTTTGCTCATATTTTCTTTAACTAGTTCATTCTCCTTGTTGAAAGTCTAGATGAACATCTGAAAATACCATTTTTTAAGGTCACATTTGTGCTGAAATATTTTCAATAGTTTCTCTCTGGCCAAATTTATTTATACTAGAACTATATCACTCCTCAATCTATCCTTTATTTTCTTACTCTTTTAAGTTCTGTTTGTTTGCCAAATTGGTCCAATTAAAGTTCCTTGGACACATCTCTCATTTCCATGCATATGTATGTTGGACGCCTAGAATTCCATTCCACGCCTAGAATGCCCTTCCAAATCCTTTGTGAAGCCTTACTAGTCATTATTATCTGCAAGCATTTGTAGGAATATTGGAGATAACAAATTGGTTTTATTTAGAATACCACTTACATCTAACCGGTTGTATCATCCTGGGCCACTGCTTTAAAATTATTACTATTGTCATATTCACTGTGATGACAGCTTCCCAAGACACTAAATTTGCTCAAAGCACAAGGGAGAAAAAAATCATCACCTTTACAATATGTAAAGTGTTCAGTATGTAAATCATCACCTTTACAATATGTAAAGTGTTCAGTATGTAAATCGACTTGTTATGCATGACTTCTGAAAAAAACTCAGATAAAAAACTGTAAACTTTTGTAAATAAGGGTTTGCTTTTGATCCACTCTGATTATACTGCAACAAATATATAGATGCACATTAAAATTTTCACGTTTCTAACATTTGAATATTTAAAGCTTTGTAGTTCAAACATTCCAGAATTTTAAAACTAATTTAGCATTGATGAGATGCAATCAAAGATTATTTAAGACACCGAAGTATATTAAATGAGTATATGTCGTGTAATAGGTAGAATTAGTTAACACTACTAAAAAGAGTTGTAGGAAAATCTAACTTTACATTGTTATAAATATAATTCAACTAGAAAAAGAAGTTTGTTCAAGACAAAATAGAAAGGGTAAATGCTCCTATAACATTTACATATCGAAAATAGTTACTAAAACTTTCGGAACAACAGAGATTTGTAGTGATATCTCATTTTTTATAACAAAATATTAAATGAAAGTTAAATCAAATTTTTGAGTCCAGAAGCTGTTTCTTCCAGTTAACTTGACAATTTAAGATGTCATCATTCTGAGAAACAAAATCATTTTTTACATACAAGACAATTTTGATAATAGATATCTATTCTAATTGTTCATTTATTTTATATCAAAGCAATGGTAATGAGAAAAGTCTAGAGTAATGATGGTAATGAATTTGCCTGCTTAATTACTGTCAGAATCAAATGAGTTAGAATTAGCAAATACATTTTTAGTATGTTTTAATGTCATTATTGGAAAAGGCAAAGAAGGGAGAGAGCAGTGACATGAAGGCTGGAGCCACAGAGTAAGATAGTTCATTTAAAATATGTTATCAATAAACTTTGCCTCTAATTACATACTGCATGTGTCCACTCCCTCCCATTCATATGTTGAAGCCATACCCCACAATGTGATAGTATTTTGAGGTAATTATATTTAGGTGATATCATTTGAATAGGGTCCTCATGATGGGTTAGTGCCCTTAGAAGAATAAACCAGACAACTAGTTCTCTCACTCAGCCATGTGAGGATACAACAGGGAGCCAGGAAGAGGGCTCACCCTCCAAATTAAATCAGCTGTCACCTTAATTTTTGACTTCCCAGACTTTAGAATTATGAGAAATAATGTCTGTTGTTCAAGCCATCCAGTTTATGGAATTTTGTTACAGCACCTGAAGTGATTAATTCACCTGTTAAGGGTCATACTTTGAAAATAAACAATTGGTCAACTTCTTTAGTCAGATACTGTAATCAAGTAACATACTGGAATAGCATTTTAAATACTAATAGGTGTTAAATAACTGACAGGTTTATTGAAAAATAGGTCATTGTGTTCCATGAAAAAGCAAGGACTATGTATCTTATTTCCAAATTCTTGTCACTAGTACATTGCTCAACTCAGAAGTATATGTCCTTAAAAAGATTTTATGACTAAATGAATGGTATTTCTGATATTGCATATGCTATCCAGTTCAAAAAAAAAAAAAAATTACTGCCTCTTGCTGTTTTCAGCAAAATTCAAGAATTCTTTTGTGCTGTAAAATAGTGATTGATGAATGTTTTCCTTTATTACTTACCAATGTAGGAGGCCACAATGTTCATTTAAATGTACACAAATGAGTGTGTGTGTTTGTCTGTCTGTGTCTGAATACCCATGGCTTAATAGAGAAGTTTTTGTTACTGAGATGAGTTTGTTATATGTATACCTTTCAGAGATTATCACCTTTCTAGAGCCCTCTTTCCCTTTTTTCTTACCTTTGTCTCCTGCAAATAATCAGGAAAGAACATTTAGAAAGAGTATAGGAGATGCCTGATAATTATAATTCAGTATACAGTCGCAAACACAGGAAAATATGGACATACTTTTAATGTTAAACATTTTCGAAGTAGTAACATAGATGCAGAAAAGTTCACAAATAGTAAGTATACATCTTGATAAATTTTTAACCCAACAAACAAAGCTAACATGTAACCAGCACCTGTATGAAAAAACAGGACATTATCAGAAGTCCCCTCATGCTCAACTCATGCCCCAAGGGCAACTTTTAGCTTATTAGTTATGGCTGGGTTTGAACTTCGTGAACAGAATCATTGAGTGTATATGCCTGGCTCAATATTATGTTTGTGAGATCCATCTCTGTGCCATGTATAGCTGCAGTTTCTTCATTTTCATTGTTATATAGCATTCCATTGGATATTCATTGGAG
>NW_011888792.1:10523058-10540746 GCF_000151845.1 Pteropus vampyrus | reverse complement strand
TATATAGCATAATTTATCCATTCTAGTGTAAATCAACACTTTGAAGGTTTTTATTTAAACATTAAAATGCCGTTTATACATGCATTATACATATTTTATGTATTTTTTATGTACACATTTTATGGGCATTGTTTGGCTTTTATGAATGTTCATGTTCTTTTACATGTCTTTTGGAGAATGTATTCTTGTATATCTTTGGAGAGGAGTTGTTGGTTCATAAGGTATGTGTATAATAATCCTGAGGTGACTCAGCCAAAAGTTTCCAAAGTGATTGGCTCAAATTATACTCTCGCCGGCAGCAAGGGAGAGTTTGGTTACAGAACTAGGGAATTTTATATAAACTCCAATTTTGATCTTTTCATCTGCCTAGCCGCAATTGTCTTCTTTCCTACCAGTCATAACTTAGAAAAGTGCAAATGGACAGATGGGTATGAAGGAGGGATGCTGTAAACTTCATTAACTTCTGAAAATTTGTTTAATAGAAATGTGATATTTTCTCAAATTATTTGGCTGCTTATTAATTTTAAATATTTTATTAAAACAGCAGATCTAATGAATTATTCAAAACAATAACAAAATGGTTATCTTAATTCTATTTATTTTTCTCTGTGGAAGATCACACACACACCTTTTATCTAGATCCTGTGCGCTCACCAAGTAAATAAGATACATTTTTAGTGTTCTACTAAAAGCCCCCACAGGAGAGAAAAAAAAAAATACAATACATATTCATAAACAAACAGAATTAGAAGTCAGTGTTCTGAAAAAGGAGTGCTTGAAAAAACACCATGATTTTAAGCTTTACAGAACATATCATTGTACTCAGTGTAGGAGGTGAAGACAAGAGGCAATTTATTCTGCAGCTGGTTTCGAAATAAACACAGCAAAGAAAGATAAGGAGTGAAAGAGGGATAAATCCGCCAGTAGCAAACTTGATGGACAGACAGGCTGCCATTAACAATGCTGTTGCCTTTGTAAGTACAGAGTGATGTGGAGATACCCTGGCATTTATACTGTAGACATGGTCCTTAAAGATTTTACACCTCCAATTCCTTAGAATTATCAGCTATCTCCAGCCTGTCAGTCATCTGAGCAATCTTAGATTTTTAGCTTGCAGGCCGGGCAGATTATTGACAAAGCAATCCAGGGTGATATAACACACCCTGACAAACAACAGTGAGGGGATTGTGTTTACCACTTTCACTGCACCAATTCAGCTAAATTAATTCTTAACACTGAAAGTAAAGTTTCTCTTGATAACCATTCACTCCCTACCAGTGTTTTGCTGCATAGCGCTAGCTTGTGTTGAGGTCTTGCAGTGTCCTGATGCAACTAATTTAATCTAGCGGGGACTAATAGAAGCGGTGAACGTATTTGATCTATCTCCATAGCAAGAGGGCTAATGAGGGCATCTGTAAATAAAAACGCTGTTAGAATTGAGTTAAAGATTTGACTTAGAGACTTAATATTTTGACTTAAGTAGATAAAAGTAGATTTCTAAATTAGGTCTGCCACTCTATCTTTAATTCATCCCTTTATCCGTAGGAAATTGAGCTCACACAACTCTTCCCATTATGTCCCAAGTCTCAAAAGCAAAGGTAACAAAACAACTACAAAACAGACAGACAAAGAAACAAAACTCTTTGACAAAATTTATTCTAGGTAGTCTTTTTTAAATTGTATTTTTACCCAAAGGCAGTTCTAATGGTAAACCATTAAAGCAGGGGCAAAGAGAGTTTGGAGGGTGCAAAAGATAACTTTTGAAGGCAAACCATTGGCACACCCTTTATTTTAGTTACTGTTTCAGGCACTGCTAACTTCAAAGCTAATTTTTTGGACCATGCTAATTTTATAATATATTACATAGTAAATCACTTGTAGAACCTAAGTGCCACTTGTAATTGCTATGTTGTAATCATTTCTCTAGTCTCATAGTTTAAATTTTTAAAGCTAATTTTAATGGTATTAGACTAAAACATGTTTTTCATGTAGAATTCTAATGCTGTCATAATTATATGAAAATATGTTTTAAATGCTTTTGAAATATCTTGGGATATATTTTTATTTACAGAATTATCTCAATTTCATAAACAACATGAATGTTGGCTTCTAAACTAGAAGTTGAGAACGATTTCTGTAAATGGAGAATTTTTATAAAATACATAAATATATTTGATTAAATACATATTCATATTTTAAATACAATTCCAACACAATGCATAATTAAGTTTTATAGTCAGGTAAAAATAAAAATAATTAAAAATATGAAAATTAAAGAAATCGAATAACATTGAAATTACATCACCTTAGATCTATCTCATCCTCTTTTCATTTATGGTGACAGAGGATTTTTTGCTTGTGCATGTATTTTAGAATCTGGTTCCTGTCTATCCCTTTAAATCCAACCTGGAAAAACATCCCAGGTAGTGAAAAACCTCCGATATCCTGACCTTGCTGCTCTTTCTCATAAGTGCCAAATTGATTGCCACCTCATGGCTTTTATTTCTGCTACTGCCATCTCCAGATTTTTGCATGATTAGGCTTTCACAAGAGGAGCTGGAATGTCACCTTCTTCAACATGCCTTTACTAATACCCTAATTAAAGTACCATCTTTCATTCATCTTCTATCCCTCTGCCCTGCTTTATTTTCTTCATGGTAAATATCACTACACAAAAGCATGCCATTTATTCATCTGTTTACTTGTTTGTTATATATTTTCCCCACTAAAATATAAGGTCTGTGATGACTGGATCTTTTTACTGTTATTGTCGCTGGAGTATGTCTACTACTACAAGTGGGTGTCAGCAAAACTCTGTTGAAAGAATGAGGGACTGAGTCTGGTAATGTCAGTGGGAAAACATAAAGACAAATGGTAAAAATATTTGGATTGTGTATTTAATACAATTTACTAAATTAACTGTAAAGAGAGAGAGAGAAAAAAAACTCAAGATTACTATGTGTTTTCTGTCATGGTTACTTAGGAAAGGAAGTTGGACAATATATAAAACTTGTCTATGGTAAATTCACCTTTGGATATATGTTGAGAGACCAAAGAGATAGCTATATAAAGACATTCTTAGAAAGGATTTGAAACACTGGTTCTCAACAAGGGGCAATTTAGGCTCCCAGAGTATATTTGGCAACATCTGGAGTCAATTTTTGTATTACAACAGGGAGTTGCTACTAGTGTCTAGTGGGTTAAGGCTAGAGATATTGCTAGCCATGCTGCAATGTACAAGACAGCTCCCCACAATAAAGAATTGTCCAGCCTCAAATGTCAATAGGGGTGATATTGAGAAACTGAATTAGAAATACAGATATATGTGAGATATTTATATAGAGGTGGTTGATGAAATGGGAGTGGATAAATTATTTAAAAGAGTGACTGCCTATAGATGATAGGGCTAATTGATATTTATCTAAAACTTATTGTCTGTCAGACATAGTTCTAAAAATTTTACTTATATTAACTTATTTAATCCAAAAAGCAACCATATAAGATAGAAGTTATCACAATTTTAAAGATAAAAATATTAAAACACATAAAGTAAAGCAACTTTGCAGAAGCTAGAAAATGGTAGAGCTAAGATTCAGGACGAGGTAATTGGATTCTAGAGGTCAAATATAACTTTTGCAAATTACTGTCTTATACAGTAAAAGTGAAAAAAGGAAAAAGCTAGTAAGACAGATATAAAGAAATGGGTTGCTCAGAAAGGAATCTGAAACTGAAAAAACTCCAAAGTATTTCTAAAAGCAGCTATCCCATGGTGTCAGATGCTGAATTGAGCAAAGAAAATGTCACTGGACTTGTCAAATGGTCCTTGGTGAACTTCTGCAGAACAATTTCAGTCAAGGACATATAGCAACATCTGTTCAAAATGAGTGGATGTCTGTATAGTTCTGAAAGAAATATGCAGTAGTTTGAGGGAGTATCAGGATGGAGGGAAAGATGCTTAGAGCTCTTGGGAAGCAGAAATTAAGATTGAGTGCTAAATGTTTTAAAATAAAATTTGACTTTTGAGAGTGCAGAAAGCTTGAACAATCCTATGGAGAATGTTATAAAAGTCAACATGAAGTACATTTTTTTTTTTTAAATTTGAGACAAATGTCCAGATTAAATATAAAAGCATGGGTTTGTAAAAATCTCAAACACCCACTTTCCTCCTATTTTTCTATAAAGATGTAATTGATTGTGAGTGCTGCCTGAGATTGAGCTTGGAATGGGATATGATAAAATGTAATTGGCATAGGAACATCTCAGTTGGGTCTAATTTCATTGTTGAAATGACCATTTATAGAATGAGATGGATGAGAAGATGGTATAGAGGGGTCAGCTGGATAAGGTCAAGGTTCTAGGGGTTATTATAAGAAATAAAAGTGAGATGGGGGTACAGAGAGATCAGGAATTGATAGGACAGTAGCTCAAAAAACTTTATTTCCATAAATGTTTCAACTAAAGGATAGATAACTACGAAGAATTATACTGTGTCAGAAAAATCATATAGTACATTAAAAATAACAAACTTTCCTCTATATAATTTATGGATGAGAAGAGTTTAAAATTTTGATCTTGATCACTCCCACTAAAGTGTTGTTCTCTGACAAGCAGCATTCTCGTCACCTGGGTGGGCATCGCCTGTTAGAAATGCAAACTCTCCGGTCCTGTCCCAGTTCTTCTCTATCAGAGTCTGTTTTTAACAAGATGCTGAGAGTCTTCTACCATTAATATTTGATAAACACTTATCTAGATTATTGATTTTCATACTGATTTTCTTTTGTTCTAAGCCATAATTTTTCTTGCAAAATGAAATATGTAAATCTGAAGTAGTGTAGTTCAATTGGAGATAGGGAAACCTCTTACGAGTTTCTAGTGTTCTGCAGAATACACTTTGCAAACCACTGGCTGTTTCAGTTTTGGACTCACATGTTGTATGTAATGTGTGACACCATACTTTTTGTGAGACATTGGCCTGACTAAATGGTATGCCAAGTTTTCCCTCCTTCTTGATCGCTAGATAGTTTATAATTGATTTCTTGTTTGTGAAATCTGAGTTTCTCTTTCCTAATGTAACAGAGCTATTTGTTAAACTTTAAAGGTATATGTAAAATGTTTTACTTATGAACTGATCTCTAGAATTTATTTGCATCTCAACGATTTTCCCTTAATGTCCTCTTTTTGTTCTAGATCCAATCCGGAGAACCACATTGCATTTAGTTATCATGGCTCCCCACTCATCACTGGTCTGTGAAAAAGTCCAGGCTTTCCTGGTTAGTCATGATCTTGACAGTCTTGAGGTGTATTGGCTGGATATCTTGCAGAACTGTCATCCAATCTAGGTTTATCGAATGTTTTTCTTAGACTAGTCTGGGGTTATAAATTTTTGGAAAGAATACCAGGGAGGTAAAGATCCCTTCTCATCACATCATGTCAGGAGGACGTGATGTCCACAAGATATCATTGATAATGTTAACCTTCATTGCTTGATTAAGGCTGCGTTTGCCAGATTTCTCCACTGCAAAATTACTATTTTTCTTTTTTCTCATCCTATTATTTGGAAATGAGTCACTATGTCACAAGGGTGGGGGGATTAAGCCCTAATTCCTAGAAGGTTGACTATCATTTTTGTACATTTTTAATTTAGTTTTTCACAAGAGTTCTACATTAGGCAGTGAGCTCTGTAATTGATACATGGCCTCTTGAATGGAGGGAGTTTAACTTAATTCTCTGGGTTCCTAGGATTAAGGAGAATGCCTGGGATGCAGTATGTATTTCTTAAATATTCACGTTTTTAATAAACTAGTTATTTTCCTTTAAATAAAAGTATCACAGATGACTTGGCCTTTCCATTTCCATTTAACGGGTTCATGTGAGACAGAAATTTTGAGTCCATTCTAAACGCAGTGACCAAACTATTCCATTAAGTCATCAGAACTTGCCTAAGTTAAACTATTTATTAGATCCTATAGTTTAGTACTTACTGCTTTATACAATGTACAACTTAGAAACATTGATTTAACAGTGTGTTGCTATAGCAACTAAATATATAAACTATATGTCAAATTATTAAGTGTAAATATAGAATATTGATATTAATTTCACCAAAATAGTGCATCTCATTATATATACATTATACCTAAATCTATATCTATATATAAAAGGACCCATGTAGTGACCTCTTTTAAATAGTTTAAAGCCAGTGCTTCATTCTTAAGTACAATGATAATTAATTTACAGAATAGCTCAGAAGTTATAGAAACATATTTTAATGGTGGTAGATTTTAGAGTTGTAACTAATATTCTCCTATATTTACTATATTTTGAAAAATAAAATCTATATACATACAGTAACAATATAAACAATGACATGTTTATTCATTATTATGAGATATACAAATATATACATACACACGTATATACATATAAACCTTCATATAAATAAAAATAAAAAGCAAGATGTTGTTCTTTATCATAGGGTAAGATATAGGAAATTTCTCTGTGTAGCACAAGGTTAATCTAGGAGAAAGTTTTCTATTAGTTCTGATCTCTGAATAATTTTCTAGTATGATCAGGAACAATGAAAAATGCTATGAATCCCTTTATGCAATATATTCTTGAATCGATTACCAATGTTTACCGAAAAAGGAACTGGCTATGTTGTAACAAAGATAATTGTATGTTTAATTATTTATAAGGGTACGATCATCAAGTTTCTAAAATTCTTTCCATAAAACTATCTCAATATAAATCTCTGTGATATACAGCAAAGCTACTTCATCTTTGCTTCCAGCCATGCAGCCTAAATCCTTTCATTAGTACACGCCTTCACTTAAGGGAATCGCTTTAACAAAGGGATCCAGCACATCATTATGACTTTTGGAGTAAGAAGATGACTGTGGCAAAATAATAAATACCCCATCTTATTAAGATACGTCAGTTATGGCAGCACTGAAATGTTTTATATTTGGTTTCCACACCACACATTTCAGTTCCAGCAGAAACCCAGGGATGCACTCTAGAGAAACACATAATGAGGTCAGATGGAAAATCTTGTCTTGTTTCAGATATGAATTCAATCCATCCTTTCTTTCATGTGAGACAATATTCACAGAAGGAACAGCTGCTGACATGTTTTTAGCTTCACTGACACTGAAAATCTCTTCTCCTCAATTGGCACTTTTAGCTTCCACCTGAAAAAAAATATGCAGAATGATATTATTAGAGATGGCCATACATAAAAAAAAAAAATCTTATTATGTTTGTTTATTCACCCTTTGCTATATTTACTACACAATCATGTGAGCTAATTTTTGTCTTATGAAATATAAATAATGAAAATCAATGCTAGTGTAGGCCATTTTTGTTGCACTGTGTGTTAGAAGCGTAGCATCTTGAAAATTGGGTAGGAGAGGCAGAAGATATAATCAGAGGAGATAAAAAAAATAATGCTTTTATATTTTCAAAACTATAGTTTTGGCATTTAGCTGTCACAAGGAGGTTCTTCACTTAAAAATCAGCCCTTAGATCTACATTGCGTGATTGTATGAAGTCAGAACAATGCTTCAAGTACTAGTTCCCCATCTTTTGCATAACTATCTGAATAACAGCTAAATAAATAGGTTAGCATTACTTGAATTAAGATTATTTATATGAAAACCCTAATTAGTCCTTTTTCCCTGCACATTAAATATAATTTTGTGCCTAATAATAAGGAAAACCAGAGTAACCTGAATCCAGGAATCGAATTGCCCATGAGAAAACAGGAGACCACCTGATGCAAACATGGTCTGTTAGACAAAGTCTGGTAAGGAAAGATGCTGTAAATGATTAAAAATATTAATGCATCTTTGAATATATGTTCTGTGTCTCAGAAGAGACTGCATATGATGCTTTTGTCCTGTAAAAAAGGTACCTAATCATAGAATTCTCATGGTATTCCTACCTCATTTAGCTTTGCTGTGTCTATCTTTGTGAGGAACGTGTTCACAGGGATGGAATAAAAATAAATGAAGCCTGGTAAACCAGTATGGTTCCTATATTCAGACTAAGAATCCTCTTTTGGCCTTCAGGATGCTGTTGTTCTAGTGTGAATCTGCGCTTCCTCATCTGTAAAAAAGAAGGTGAAACTATGCTTTCTAAAGTTCTAGAATTAGTACCCTATTATCATTCTTAAAGAATTCTGACTCTAATGAGGGATCTTATTATGTGAATGAAAAACTAAACTAGAAGTCATTTTTCCTGGACTCTGTGTGCAAGTGTTAATGGTAACTTAATCTCTATATCTTTTTTAGAACAAACATAAGACCTGTTTCAAAGGAGAGATTTTTTAATCTCTCGAACAATGTTCCTTAAATTCCATAAAGCTGAAAATCAGTATATGATACTATCAGCTGTCATTCCGAATGTAATTTTGAAGATGTCAGTTTTATCTAAAAGTCATAGTGAATGTTTTTAAACAAATGTTTTAGCTCTAATATTTGAGTCCAAATGGCAACTTTTGAACCTATGTACCTTTGTAGAGTTTTTAGCTTTTACATTTAGGCCATTGATACACAGAGCCAGTATTGGGAACTGAATGGAAGAGGTGAGCCAAGTGAAGTTTGGTAGGAAATCTAGTTTTGAATAGATATCCAATACTTGCTTCTTGATGAGGTACCAGATGCGAAAATTGGCAGCACAGGACTTGACATTTAGTACATTCTCAGTAAACATTGAATAAATGAATACATGTTGACTATAATAAACACTATATCTTAATACATATGAAAGTATAATAAAAGTAGAAAAATACTTTTGTAAAAAACAGTATATTCATTATCTGTGATGTGATCACAAAAATAGTCAAGTTTTATATACTTCAATTATATATTTGACCCCATTTTCTTTATTATTAAATTCATGGTATTAGATTAATAAACCATATTGTGGTCCACAAAATCATCAAATATATAATTTTGTTTTTAAGTTATTTATATTTTTAAATTATAAAGAATATTTTTTATAAAGAGTTCAAAATTATAAAGCAGAAATAAAGTCCATTTGACATCCGAATTTCCCCTGCCCACTGCCCAGTTTCTTCTTTATCCATTAGGAATGGTTGTCATATGTATACATCAATATTTGTGTATATTATAATATTTTAAATATTTTTATATTGGTAAAGTATATGAAACAAAGTTTTGCATTTTAACAATTATGTGTATAATTCAGTGGCAATAATTATATTCACAATATTGTGCAGCTATATTACCACTATCTATTTTTAAACTTTTTATTACCTCAAACAGAAAGTGTACCCATTAAACAATAACTCCCCATTTCTCTCTACCCCCAGTCCGGTAACTTCAAATCAACTTTCTATGTCTATGAATTTGCCTATTCTGAATATTTTATGTAAATGAACTCATACAATCTTTGTCCTTTTGTATATAGCTTATTTCACTTATGGTGTTTGGAGGGTTCATCTATGTTGTAGCATGTACAAAACTTATATCCTTTTTAATGTTGAATAGTGTGCTCTTGTATGTATATACCATATTTTGTGTATCTATCATCTGTCAAACACTTTTGTTCAATAGGTGATGGTTAATAGTATATCACCTCTAACGAACATCAGCATAAAAGTAGCTTGTTTTAGTCCCTGTTTTTGATTCTTTGGGGTATATACCTAAGAGTGGAGTTGCTGGATCATATGATCATTCCATTTAAATATTTGAGGATCTTTTAAACTCTTTTCCACAATGGCTGCACCATTTTATATTCCTACAAGCCATATACATGGGTTCCAATTTCTCCACCTTTCCACCAGCATTTATTTTGGATTTTTTGAAAGAAATTATAGCCAGCCTCATAGGTGTGAAATTGTGTCTCATTGTGGTTTTGATTTGCATTTTCCTAATGATTAATGATGTTGAGCATCTTTTCATGTGTTAATTGACCACCTGTGCATTTATTTTTGGAGAAATATCTATGAAAACCTCTTGCCCATTTTTTAATTGGGTTGTTATTGAGTTGTAATAGAATATTAAACATAATCTGGATATTAACCCTTATTAGCTAAATAACTTTCAAATATTTTATCTAATTCTGTAAGTTGCTTTTTCATTTGCTTGATAATGTCCTTTGATTGAAAAAAAAGTTTTTAATTTAGATGGTCCGCTTTATCTCTTCTTTGTTACTAATGCTTTTGGGGTCATATCTAAAACTCTATTGCCATATCAAAGGTCATGAAGATTTGCTTATATGATTTTCTCTAACAGCTTTTAGCTTTTATGTTTAGGCCATTGATCCACATTCAGTTAATTTTTGTATATGCTGTGAGATAGGAGTCCAACTTAAATTTTTTTTTTTTTGCGTGTGAAAAATCTAGTTGTTTTAGCATCATTTGTTAAACCATTCTTTCTTATTGAATGGGCTAGTTACCTTTGTTGAAAATCAATTGTCCATAGTTATGTGGTTTTATTTATAAGCTCTCCATTTTGTTTTATTGGTCTGTATGTCTCTCCTATGCCAGTACCACGATGCTTTCATTGCCATAACGTTATAGTAAGTTTTAAAATTGGGTAGTGCAAATCCTCCAATCTTGTTCTTTTTCAAGAATATTTTGGCTATTCAGAGCACTTTGAAACTATATGAATTTTAGGATTATAATTTTTCTTTCTGCAAAAAAGGCTGCTGGAATTTTGACAAGAATTTCGCTGAGCTGTACATTGTTGTTGGTAGTATTGACATCTTTAAGATATCGTTTTATGATCATTGAACACAAGATGTCTTCTCATTTTTTAGGTCTTTAATTTTTTTCACTACCGTTGTATAGTTGTCGGTATTCAAGAATTTTACTTCCTTGGTTAAATTTATTCTTAGGTTATTATTCTTATTTTTCAATTACAGTTGACAGATATCACATGAGCTTTAGGTGTACAACACAGTGATTAACATTAATACAACTTACAATGTGATCACTCAATAAATACAGCACTCATCTGACACTATACATAATTATTACAATATTGCAAACTAGATTCCCCATGCTATACTCTACATTCCCATGACAATTTTGTAACTACCAATTTGTACCTATTGATCCCGACCCAGCTTCACCCATTCTGTCACCCCACCCCCCAATCCTGGAATCATCAAAATGCTCTCCGTGTCTGTGGGCTGGTTTCTGTTTTGTTTGTTTCTCCTGTTCTCTAGATTCCACATTTAAGTGAAATCCTATGACATTTGTCTTCCTCTGTCTGACTTACTCTACTTGGCACAATACTCTCTAGGTCTATTTATATTGTTGCAGATGCAAGATTTTATTATTTTTTATGGCTGAGTAATATTCCATTATATATATAGCACCTCTTTTTTATCCATTCATCCATTGATGGACACCCAGGTTCCCTTCATATCTTGGCTATTGTAAATAATGCTGCAGTGGACAGATGGATGCACATGTCCCTTCAAAGGAGTATTTGGGGTTTTTTAATAAATGCCCAGAAGTGAGATTACTGGGTCTTTCTTGGTCTCTTATTATAGCCTTTGTTTTAAAGTCTATTTTGTCTGGTATAAGTATTGCTACCCCAGTTTTGTTTTGTTTTCATTTTCACAAAATAACTTTTACATCCTTTTATATTCAAGTTTTTCATCATTATTTCTTCAAATAAGGTTTTCTATTCTTTGCTCTCTGTCTTCTCCTTCTGGTACCCATAGGATGCAAATGTTGGTATGCTTGATGTTGTTCCAGAGGTCCCTTAATCTAGCCTCATTTTTTTGGATTCTTTTTTCTTTTTGCTGTTCTGATTGGGTATTTTCTGCTACCTTGTCTTCCAAATCACTGATTTGAACTTCTGCTTCATCTGATCTGTAGTTGATTTCCTCTAATGTATTCTTCATTTCAGTTATTGTATTCTTCATTTCTGAGTTGTTGTTGTTGTGTGTGTGTGTGTGTTCTATATAGATTTTTATGTTTCCTATCTCCTTGTTGAATTCTCACTGAGATCATTGAGCATCATAATAACCTGTGTTTTGAACTCTGCATCTGGTAGATTGCTTGTCTGCATTTTATTTAGCTCTTTTTCTGGAGCTTTGTTCTATTTCATTTGGGATGTGTTTCTTTGTCTCCTCATTTTGGCTACCTTTCTGTGTTTGTTTCTATATATTAGATAGGACTGCTCTGTCTCCCAGTCTCAGTAGAGTGGCCTTATGTAGAAAATGTCCCACTGCTCAATGATCTCAGTGAGAACTTCAATAAGTCTTGATGTGGCTTCTGTATATCCTTAACTATAGAACTGTTCAGCTAGACGAGGTGATTCTCAGTTATGGTTGTTCTGTAGTTTAGTTGTCATTTTTATGTGGTTGTGTGAGGAGACAAGAATAGCTTTTACCTTTTCCACCATCTTGCCCCAAACCAGAAGTCCCTAGGTATCTTAATCTTTTATAAGGTATCGTAAGTTGGAATTTTTTTTTTAATTTTCTGTCTATTGCTAGTAAAACACAGTGATTTGTGTTGAATTTGTAATCTGCAACTTTGCTAAATTTATTAACTTTAATCTCCTATTATAGATCTCTTGAAATTTTATCTTTTTTCTTGTTTAGGTAATTTTTGTGTTTATAGAAATTTTTCTATTTCATTTTAATCATCTAATTTGATGGCATATAGTTCATAATTCATAATATTCTCTTATATACCTTTTTGTTCCTGTAAAGTGGGTAGTAATGTCCTCACTTTCATTTCTGATTTGTTATTTTTCATTTTTTTTTTCTTATCAATCAAGACAAAGGTCTGTTAACTTTTTTTTTTTTTTTAATCTTTTCAAAGGAATATCTTTTGGTTTCATTGATATTTTTTTCTGTTATTTTTTTTATTCTTTATTTCATTTATCTCTACTCTAATCTTCATTATTTCCTTCTTTCCGCTAACTTTGGATTTAGTTTTCTAGTTCCTCACAGTACAATGTTTGATTTGTTGATTTGAACCTTTTCTTCTTTTTGAACGTATATATTCAAAACTATGTATTTCCCTGAGTACTGCTTTTGCTGCATCTAAGACTTAATATGTTATGTTTTCATGTTTATTAGTCTCAAGGTATAATTTCCCTTACGGTTCTTTAATCTATTTATTGTTTATGAGTGTTTTACAATTCCACAGATTTGTCGATTTTTTTAGTTTTCCTTCTGTTATGATTTCTAGCTTCATTCCATTCTAGTGGGAGAAATTTTGTATGAGTTCAGTCTTTTTAAATTTATTGACATTTGTGATCTAACATATGTCCAGTACTAGACAATGTTCCTTGTGCCCTTGAGAATGATGCTATTCCACTGTTGTTGGTTGCAGTATTCTATATATATCTGCTAGGTCTGTTGATTTATAGTGTTGTTCAAGTCCTCTATTTCTATATGAATTTTCTGTCTAGATGTTCTATTAATTATTGAAAGTGATGCATTGAAATCTCCAACTATTAGTGTAGAACTATATATCTGTCAACATTCACTTTATATATTTTGGGGCTCTGTTATTTACTTCATATGTACTTATAATTTTTATACCTTCTTGATAATTGACCCTTTTATCAGATAATGTTCTTCCTTGTCTCTTATGAGAATTTTGCATTAAGGTATATTTTACCTCATATTAGTATAGCATGCCAGCTCTCTTTTGGCTACCATTTGCATTGAATGCCTTTTTCTATCCTTTCACTTAGAACCTATTTGCTCATCTTAAATCATATCTTTAAAGCAATTCTAGGTTAATAGCAAAATTGAGAGAAAGATACAGAGATTTACCATATACCCCTTGCCCCAACCTGTGTATAAACTTCCCCCATTATCAACATCTCTCACCAAAGGATACATTTGTTAAAATTGCTGAACCTACACTGACACTTCATAATCATCTAAAGTTCATAATTTAACTTAGGGTTCACTCAGTGTTATACACTGTATGAGTTTGGACAAATATAACATGTAAGTTGGATCATTTTTTAAAAATCCGTTCTGACAATCACAGCTTTTTGATTCGAAAGTTTAATGCATTTACATTTAATGTAATCGCAGATAAGGAAGAACACTCTTGCCATTTTTCTATTTTTGTTCTATGTGTTCTATACCTGTTTTGCTCCTTGTTTCCTCAATCGCTGCCTTTTTTTATAGATAGTTGATATTTTTTCATAGTAAAAATACACTAGAATTACTGAAGGATAGACTTCTGTAAGAAGGAATTCCAATCCAAAAGGAAAGAGTGAGCTGGGAGAAGCAATTATAAACAAACTACTAAATTTGTGGAAAAAAGTCAATTGTTGACTCTAATATAATTATAGCAAAATAATAATAATTTGGGGTATATTTAAAAACAAGGTAGAATTTAAAACACTGTAAAATATTAAGCAGAATAATGGGTTTGAGTTGATTAGGGCAAAAATATTTTATTGTGTTTGTATTGTTCTAGATTAAGATACAAAATAAGTTAAAAATTTTAAAATAATAAATTAATATTAAAAAATAGAAAGAACATATAACTTCCCTACTAGGCAGGAAGAAAGACATAAATCTTAATAAAGCCACTGAAGTCAGTGAAGAACAAAAATTAAAAAAAACAACCAAATAAATAAGTTGTATATGAAGAGCAATATATGTTTGAAAAATAAATCTATAAGAAAAGAAAAAATAAAATGAAAAATTTAAATTTTAATGTCAATTATATCTTGATAAAGCTAAAATTTTATACATCAATTACACTTTTAGCTTTATATTTCAGCTTTATTAGGTGAAAAACAATTTTAAAGTACAAATAAAGGACTTGTATCATGGGTATTAGCTTTCACAATAAAAAAAAAACTTCCAAACCAAATATAAATAAATTGTATTAAAATAATATAAATTTATTTAAGTATTATATAAATAATATTTATTAAAAGTAAGTTTTTACAATTAATGTAAATAGACTAAGTATTCTAGGTTAAAAGTGAAATTCTTAGATGAGATATAAAATAACATACAGTCATTGTATTAGTTTCCCATTACTGTTCTAATAAATTAGCACAAACTTATTGCTTTAAAACAATATTAGCTTATGGTTCTGTAAGTTGTAAGTCCAATACAAGTCTCACTGAGCTAAAACCAAGGTATCTATATCTACATTCTTTTTTGTAGACTCTAGGAGAATTTATTGCCTTTTGTAGCTTTTAAATGCTTCCCATATTTCTTGTTTCATGGTCCCCTTCCTCTAACTTCAAAGTCAGCAATGGTAGGTCAAGTTCTTCTCATATTGCATCTCTCTGACCTTTCTTCTATCATTATATCTCTCCCTCTCTCTTTCTGACTATAGCCAGAAAAGTTTATCTTTTTTTAAGGTATGTGATTAGATTGCACCCACCCAGATAATCTATAATTATTACTCTTGAGGTAATAATATTGAGGTCAATCACCTCAATCACATATGCAAAGTTCCTTTTGCCACATAAGGTAACATTTACAGGTTATTAAGACTGGGATGTTGACGTCTTTGGGGCCATTATTCTGCTTACAAAAGCCTTATATTACATCTGAGAGCGTAACTAAAATAACATTACAAAATATTTGAAAGCAAATATTTAAAAAAGGATGTATTGGCCCAATACTTACCAAAAATAATAATGGTGTCATTGTAATATTTTTAGGTAAATATATTTTAATATTAAAGCATTATTAAGGAAAAATAAATGTTTTCTCCATTTCACTTAGGTTACAGTTTAAATAGAAGTCTGTTTCATCTGCTCACCTTTTTCATGAGACTGAAGACCTTTCTTCCTGTTTTGTATGACTATAAAAGCTCAAATCCAAGTCACTAGTGCTCATTTTCAGGCCCTTACACTTTTAGTTATGCATTTCTGATCAAATTAAAGTTTGATAAAAATAATCGTACTGCTTATTTTTTGAGATTATGTTAGCTCTAAAACATTTCGGGTGTCATGTACACCATAATATCAAGGTTCCACAGTGTAGGAGCTAGCATATACATCAACTACAAATGGGAACAGGGCTGTCCCAGAAGGTAATGTGATACAAGGTGAAAAACTTGGCATTTGTTTCAGAAGACTAGTTTTAATTTGGTAAGGTGATCTCTTCAATACTAGTTAATTTCTCTGGGAACTTATTTTCATTATGCTTGAAAGTCATAATGTAAATCAAGTCATAATATTAAAGATATGAGGGAGAAACTATAATATGGAGAATGAATGCATGATATACCTTCTATTATGAGGGTAACTGTGGTCCATAACGTAATGTTTATTAGAATAGCCTCTGAAGTCAGCCTGTGTTTTATTTTTATTTTTTTTTTTGTAAAGGACAATTTAATTTTTTAATGGAATTTTTTTTTAATTTAAGTATAGTTGATATACAATGTTTTATTAGTTTCAGGTGTACAATATAGTGACTTGATATTTATATACCTTACAATGTGATCACCACACTAAGTCTAGTAATCAATCATCTGTTACTGTACAAACTTGTCACAGTATTATTGATTACATCTCCCTTCACTTTTTTTTACCCATCCCCCATCTCCTCTACCTTCTGGCAACCATCAGCTTAATCTCTGTTTCTTTGAGTCCATTTTTGTTTTATTTGTTTGTTTGTTTTAGAGTCCACATAAAAGTGAAACCATATGGTATTTGTCTTTGTCTGATTTATTTAACTTAGCATAATACCTTTTAGGTCCATCCATGTTATTGCAAATGGTGATATTTCATTCTTTTTTATTGCTGAGTAATATCCCATTGCATGTGCATATGTGCACATATACACACATCTTTTTTATCCATTCATCTATCAGTGGACACCTAGGTTGCTTCCATATCTTGGCTATTGTAAATATGCTGCAATGAACATATGGGTGCAAATATCTTTTAAAATTAGTGTTTCTGTTTTCTTTGGAGGAATGCTGAGAAGTGAAAAATTGCTGAATCATACGATAGATCTATTTTTAGTGTTTTTAGGAATCTCCGTACTGTTTTCCATAGTGGCTGCACCACTTACGATCCCACTAACGAGGCAGAGGGGTTCCCTTTTCTCCCCATCCTCACCAACACTTGTTATTTGTTGACTTTTTGATAATAGCCATTCTGACTGGTGTGAAATAATATCTCATTGTGGTTTAGCTTTGCATTTCCCTGATAATTAGTAATGTTGAGCATCTTTTTATATGTCTATCGGCCATCTGTATGTCTTTGGAGAAATGTCTCATATCCTATGCCTATTTTTTTTATCAGACCATTTATTTTTTTTTTTTATTGAGTTGTACAAGTTCCCTGTATATTTTGGATAGCAACCCCTTAGCGCAGTGGTCCCCAACCTTTCTGGCACCAGGAACCAGTGCTCCTATGAGAATCTAATGGTTGATGACCTGGGTTGGAGCTGAGGCGGTGATGCTAGCACTGGGAAGCAGCTGCAAATACAGATGAAGCTTCACTCACTAGCCTGCCACTCACCTCCTGCTGTGTGGCCTGGGTTGGGGAGCCCTGCCTTAGAGTATATATTATTTGTGAATATATTCTCTCTTTCAGTAGGTTTTTTTTTTTTTTTTTTAAATCTTAACTCTTCCCTATATTTGCAGTTTGAGCTTGGGTATACGTTACTTAACCTCTTTATGCCTCAGTTTTCACACCTATGAAGTGGAATTCATAATAAAATCTATCTCAAAGGATTCTTATGAAAATTAAG
>NW_011888792.1:10519282-10523008 GCF_000151845.1 Pteropus vampyrus | reverse complement strand
TTTTTTTTTTATTGAGTTGTACAAGTTCCCTGTATATTTTGGATAGCAACCCCTTAGCGCAGTGGTCCCCAACCTTTCTGGCACCAGGAACCAGTGCTCCTATGAGAATCTAATGGTTGATGACCTGGGTTGGAGCTGAGACGGTGATGCTAGCACTGGGAAGCAGCTGCAAATACAGATGAAGCTTCACTCACTAGCCTGCCACTCACCTCCTGCTGTGTGGCCTGGGTTGGGGAGCCCTGCCTTAGAGTATATATTATTTGTGAATATATTCTCTCTTTCAGTAGGTTTTTTTTTTTTTTTTTTAAATCTTAACTCTTCCCTATATTTGCAGTTTGAGCTTGGGTATACGTTACTTAACCTCTTTATGCCTCAGTTTTCACACCTATGAAGTGGAATTCATAATAAAATCTATCTCAAAGGATTCTTATGAAAATTAAGCATGTTACTATTTGCAAAGCACTTCTTGCAAAGTAAATGGAGTGTAAATCAATACATTTCAGTACTTTTATCAAAATGACAGTCAAACAATGTATTTTTTTAGTACAGTATCTAAAACTGTTTAGCTCTGTGCTGACTTTAGAAGATAAGAAATATATTAAATATCTATCACATAAAACTTGTCCTCAAAATGACAGAAATACCTTCTGAAGATTAGCAATATTGAGTTGCTTCATTGTGTGATGCTGAGTTTAATAAAATCCGGAAATTAAGAGATTAGTTTAGGCTTTATTGTTTTACAAGAAAAACAGCTTAGTACATGAGGTCAGGGCAGTGCAAAAAGAAGGCTAGATCACCATAATAAACCTATGGCACATTCCTCTGTTCTTTTCATGTTTCTCAGGCGCTATAACTGTACACATAAAAAGTAGAGAAAAGAGGGTGCTGGCAGACCTATGATCTATTAAATAAGCCACTTTCACTTAATGTAATAGCTAATGCATTTTTTTCGGTCTTGGCAGAAATGTATCTTCCAGACTACAAGGAGAAAATTAAACCTCTTACATTTAGCATATACTTGTAGGACCAGTACCTGATATTCAAGAACTCGATGGGTCATATAATAATGACAGAAAACACAAGGTTATTATAGCTAAAGAAGGATAATGGAGAGTCTGAAAGGAATTTTTCAGGGGAACACCAAGAACCATTTGAAATAATGTAATGGCAATATCAAGTGCTTAGAAATGATGGTCTAGATAGATATCAGTGGTATTCAGCAACTTTATCAAAGCAACATGAACACTTATGTCATCAAATAAGAAGTCAGTAACTACAAGAAATTCTAATACTACCCACATTTTAAAATTAAATGACCATTCCCATATACATCAATTCAATTATTAAAATTCTGTATTTTATAGATAAAAGAAATATAATTTTTTTGAATTTCTCAAAGATTAATATTACTACCACTTAACTCTAATTAGCAAATCAATATATTTACTCCCGAGATCCTCATGGATATTCATCTTCATTAGGTTTCCTAATTAGGAAGAACTCTCTTACCTTAAGTTTTAGTTGCTTGTAATATAATGGGAGGGAGAAAGGAAGGGGAAGGATATTCAGTAAAAATAGAACAAACTCTGTCATCTTAGAATTTTTAAGTTATAGAAACGGAATCTTAAAAATAAAACTTAAGAGCAATACATAATGAGAGAGCCTATGTGAAATGGAGAGATCAATACAACCATCTCTGAGCCTTTCTTGTGGAAGTAAATCCTATCTATTATTTTCCATCAGAAACCACAGAGGGGTTTTTGTTTCCTCGGTGCCTCTGTATTGCTTGCAGCTCTTCTGATTCACTGGAGAATATAAGCATCTTCATAGTTTAGTCATTCTCTTTTTTCCCCTATCTGCTCATGTACGGAAATTCTCTCTCTCTCTCTGTCTCTCTCTCTCTGTCTCTCTCTCATCTCTCCAAATATGTGTGTAGACATTATATATTTATATACATATATACTATATATACATATGTATACTATATGTATATTTATGTATTTTAGAATATCTGCTAAATTTTTTAAATTAAAAATGTCTAAGACTTAAAGATTAAATCTGTAGTCTTTCATAAAGCTAAGGAAGATTTCAGAATCCTCAAGAGTCAATTCGCTGCTTTAAAATATTTTAAAATAGAATATTTAAAATAAACCTCTCAATTACCCCTCATCTAACATTTAAAATGATATTCACCATACTCTTTAATAGACTATTTAACCATGATAAATATTTACAAAGAAAATTAAAATTCCAAACCATTCTTGTCTTCTGAGATTTGGAATGATAGGATACAGACCTAGGACATAAAAAAAAAATGCTGAAATGAAAATCACAAGTTAATGTAATGCAATTATTTTATAAAATAAGAACAGTTTTTTTTTCTGTTCTGCATAGCTTATTTAATAACGAATTCAATCATTTATTCTACCATTGTTTATTAAGCTTTCACTTTCTGCTAAAAACTGTGCTAGTGCAAACAATACAAAGTGAGCAATACACTTCCCTTTCCTTCAAGGAACTTAAAGTCTAGTTAGAGGACACAAATCATAAACATAGAGGACACAAACCATAAAACTTTAAAAGTTGTAAAAATGGGTGCTTAATACAACATATGGGTTGGGGCTAGGGAGTCATGGAAACCATCTAAGTAAAGGTAACATATAAACAACTTTAAGATCGAGGAATGAGGGAATGGAAGAGGTGATCACGGTTGCAACAAATGCAGATAAAGAATGTATTTCTTACAGGAAACTGTAAATAGGTTATCATATTTTGAAGAGACATTCTGGGGACTGAGGGATAGAATTAGAAATAAGGCTGGAGATAGAAGGAAGGTATGATCCTGTAAGCACCACTACGGTTTTTTTACTTTATTCTGTTGGTAAATGGGGACTCGTAGGAGGAAAATAAAGTCCAGGGGAAGCAAAGAAGACACAAATACAAGGCCTAATGCAAATAATACTGAATGGAAATTCTGAACTGAAAAAATATTTTAGTCACCTTCAGAAATATATTTAGTCTATAGTTAGAGATAGAATGATATTATGCATTCAAAATGACCCTAAAGTTTTGCTATTCCCATGAGGAGCAAAGATGAGAGTGAATCATAGTTCTCAGACAACTATGTATGCATAAAGATTACCTAATGAGCATAGTAGTATAAATCTAGGCAATAAAACAGTTCTTTGTATTGGTCTTTTTTATACACATAAACTATTAATCTCAAGAGTACCTTTGCTTTAGAGATTTATATAAATATACGTTTTATCCAGGTTTTTGAAGTTTAAGTTACAAAAACTGAGTTCAGCACAAATAACACTGTTCCTATTTTCATAAAGCCTCTCTCGATTTTTTCAACTGGATGTTATTGCTCCCACCACCCCTAAGCCTCAGAGCATTTTTTTACTTCTCTTAAAAATATACATTTGGTTGTAAAGTTTTAAATTTATACTGAGGTGGCAAGATGCAATAGATATGAAATAGCAAAATGAGTTGCCAGACAGAAATATAGATTTTTTTCAAAAAAGTTAAAAGAGCTAAGTAGTGTTTCTCCATCAGTGGCAATAGGGTTGACCTGTACATTTCAAGCCATTTAGCCTCTCTGATACCTAGGGAACTAAATAATAGTAACATGCCTAAATCTTTGCAAAAACTAAAATATGTTCTCGTCCATTTACTTGACACCCCCAAGCAGGATTTTAAAACTCTTTTTAAAGAGTTTGGAGA
>NW_011888792.1:10486782-10514282 GCF_000151845.1 Pteropus vampyrus | reverse complement strand
CAAACAAGATGAACCCAAACAGACTTACACCAAGACACATCATCATTAAAATGATAAAGGTTAAAGACAAAGAGAATCTTGAAACCAGCAGAGAAAAGCAGTTAGTTACCTACAAGGACTCTCCCATAAGATTGTCAGCTGATTTCTCTACAGAAACTTTGCAGGCCAGAGGGATTGGCACAAAATATTCAAAGTGATGAAAAGCAAAGACATACAACCAAGATTATTCTACCCAGCAAAGCTATAGAAAAGAAGGACAGATAAAGAGCTTCCCAGATAAGAAAAAGATAAATAATTAAATTAGTACTAAACAAGTATTATAAGAAATGTTAAAGGAACTTCTTGAAGAAGAAGAAGAAAAGAGGATAAGGGGGAGAGAGAGCGGGGAAGAAGAGGAAGGGGAGGAGGAGGAGATCAAAAATATAAATAATAAAATGGCAATAACTGCATATTTTTCAAAAATTATAATTACTTAATATAAATGGATTGAATGCTCCAATAAAAAGACATAAAGTGGCTGAATGGATAAGAAAACAAAACCTTTACATATGCTACCCATAATTGACTCAAGTTCACAAGCACACATAGACTGAATATAAAGGGATTTAAAAGGTTATTTTATGAAAACGAACACAAAACAAAACTGGGGTAGCAATACTTATACCAGACAAAATAGACTTTAAAACAAAAGCTATAACAAGAGACAAAGAAAGACATAGTAATCCCACTTCTGGATATTTATCCAAAAAACTCCAAATACTACTTTGAAGGGACGTGTGCATCCATATGTTCACTGCAACATTATTTATAATAACCAAGATATGAGGCAATCTGGGTGTCTATCAATGGATGAATGGATAAAAGAGAGGTGCTACATATATAAAATGGAATATTACTCAGCCATAAAGAAGAATGAAATCTTGCAATCTGCAACAACATAGGTGGACCTAGAAAGTATTGTGTTGAGTGGAGTAAGTCAGACAGAAAGGCAAATGTCATAGGATTTCACATAAATGTGGAATCTAGAGAACAGGAAAAACAAAACAGAAACAAGCTCATAGATATAGAGAGCATTTTGATGGTTGTCACATTGGGGGGTGAGGGTGGAAGGATGGATGAAGGGAGAGAGAGGATTAAGAGGTACAAATTGGTAGCTATAAAATAGTCACAGAATTCACAGAGTATAGCATGGAGAATATAGTTTGTAGTATTCTATAACAATGTATGGTGTCAGATGGGTACTGGGCTTATAGGATGATCACTTTGTAAGTTATATAAATGTCTAATCACTGTGATGTATACTTGAAACTAATAAACATTGTATGTCAACTGTAAAAATGAAAAAAATATATTTAAAAAATGGAACTCTTTTGATTTAGGAAGAACATATTTTTACCAGAACATCTCTTTTATCCATTAAGTCTCATCTGCTTTTTGAAATCAGGACTGTTAATGCCATATTCAGATAACTTAACTGCCATCAATTCTCTATGTTTCTGTTGACCTTTGTGAGAAAGACTTTGTTATTCATGATCAGGTTCCTGAATTTTGCACTGACCACTTAAATTTATAGTGGCCATATCCTGGGAATTATAACCCGGCAAAGTGGGATACCTCTTTGCAAAATTTCCCGTTTGGGAGCCAGTGACAACCTCTGAGGAAAGCAATAGTCCTGTGAGTGTCAGAGTAGGACAGATTACCAATTTCCTTATCTCCTAACTATACATATCCTGAGGCTTATGTAGAATTTATATGTTTCTTATAACTCAGGCCCAAAATTAGATAACCTATATGTCTGGAAATTACAAAATTTAGAAGGAGCTACAGTTTTTCCTTCGTTCTAAAATAGTCTATTTTAGGTTCCACAGTCTCATGGTCATGGTGTTCCATTAATTAGTTTCATGAGACACAATCCTATTTCCTTTTAATGTGAGTTTTATAGCCTTATTTAGGGACGTGAGGTGAGGGAAAAGTTCCAATTGATTAAGGTAGGGATCCCACTAATACCTCATGTCCATTTTCATGTGTATTAATTTTCAGTGCAGAGAAAAGTGACAAAGAGCAGGGACTATAATCACAGGAGTATGATTATCTTCCTGTTTGTTTCTGAGAATTAATCAAACTGTATGGACTCTCTTCATAGAAATCAAATATGTGTTTGTGGCATATCTAATATTTTATATACATGGTACTCTGATTTCATGTTGCCCAATCATGGACCTCTAAAACCTCTATCTAGTAGACAAATAAGAGAAGAAATCTTGAGACAGACCTTACTTAAATATTCATCTACTTAAAAGACTAAAGATATAATGGGATTATAGCTCAGCATGAAACATTCAGAGACTTGGCAAGGTATACTCAAAACTGAGCAATTGAAGAGTATGCCAAAGAGACTATTTAAGACATCCTGGGTGGAATTTTGGAAAACTAACAAATGATAGTTTAGTAACATGGGGCTTGAAAAAGGAGGGGTTGGGACCTGGGAGGACTTCACCATAGCCATCAATCTGATTAAAAAAGGTGTCTGGCCCTATAATATATCTGGTGAAATTTTTAAGAGAGGACTTTCAAATTAAATTATATAATAATAACAATTATTATATAGTAATAATAATTAACAAAAAAAATCACTTTAATGTGTGCTTTCTTTGTCCTAGATATTGTCGTTAAGTGGGATGTGGATCATCCCATTAGTCTTCACAATCACCTAATGACATGGACACTTATTCCTAACTCTCTATAGATTAGAAAACTGAGGAATTAAGATCTTAAGTACTTTGCCCTCTGGCACACCATTAGGAAGTGTTAAAGCCAGGAAATCTAACCCTAGAGTCTGGACCTTTAATTATATATGATAAAGTTAAAATAATGTTCACCTAAATCTAAGTAATTTAATCTTATCTATCTGGATAACTGTTCCTGATACATCAGCTTCAAGCTTAGAAATTGTGAATTATAAAAATAAAATATCAGAATTCAGTATGTTAGAAAAATTAGGGGACATTGTTTAAGTAAGATAAATAAAGTAGTTGAAGTTCAGAAGAGAACTATGACATACGGATGAAGTAAATATTCTCACAGTCCATAAGAAAAGATGGGGATGTTATATTTAAAAGAATGTAGGGCAATTGTGAGATAAATTACACTGAAGTATTTTAAATGAAGGCAATTTAAAAATTTTTTTAATATGCTGTGACATTTACAGAAAAATAAAAATTTTAGTGGCATACTAGTATTTTTATATAAAATAAATACATAAGCGTAGTTAAGACATAAAAATTCCTTGTACCACCAGATGAGGGAGGCATATTTAATTCATGTACTTTCAAATATGAGCACCATGGGAACATTTTTATCTGAGAGTATTTATATTCTCTGATGCACAAGTTTAGACATACTCTATGGTGGCTACGTTATCCAATTTAAAAAATAATTATCCAACCCTAAAGTTTCAACTCTTTTTTTCATTTAATTATATAATTAAAAGGTCGTGTAGAATTTTTTAAAAACTTTAATAATTCTTAGAGAAAGTCTATATGTAGATCCCTTTCACCAGCTTAAGTATATTTACCGTTGGCTATTGTTGAAAAAAAGACAGAATTAACATAATAAAGTAGCAGAAGATAATTGAAACTATGGTGTCACATGGAAACCTCAAGGCAGTATGCTATTTAAGTAGCTCCATGTAGAGTATCTGGTGTGGCTCGGTAAAGGTATTTTTGTTGATGATTTCAATATTGATGATGATAATGATTCTTTTTTTAACCTTAGAAAATCTGGTTGCCATATGAAGCACCAAAAAGTATTTCTAGTGTTATCTATACAGTTAAACTAGAATGAGTTAAAATTTATATTCTCATTTTTCCCTAAAACTAGGTTTTATAACAAGGACAGTGTGCTCTCAAATACCTTCAGATAAAAAGTATATAATATAAATTGTAATGAAAGCAATGAAAGTAGACTACATAGGGATTGAGATGAAGTGTCCTGGTGCTGATGGAATAGGGATAGTTCTCATGTTACTATAAGCAAGGTAGAGGCATAGTTACCAGGGTTCTGTCTATTACAAGAAATGGAACACTGTTTGTTCACAATGATTTTACAAATATCCTTCCCATTTGGTCCATATTAATTTTACAACAATTATTCATTTTAACATATGGACAATTTAAAACCACCTGAAAAACCCATCCCATTCACTGTCCAAAGGAAATATACATCTCACTGAATTTTATATACTTGATATGAGTAGAAGTTAACTAGTTGCAAAATTTCACTGGGTTCCATTCACTATGGCTGTGAGAATCACTGTACAATGAAAGAAATAATACTTTTGGCCTGTCTCAAATCAGAGGAAGATGTAGAGACTGACCAGGGTTATGGAATACATGAAATTTTTCTCTCAGGCTTTAGACACATAAACCTAACCAAGGAAAATTGAATCAGTCTAGAAAATCAATTGAACAATTCAAAGTCAATTGCCCTTTTCCCTAACAGAAATAATTTACCTGTGAACTATCTGGTGATGCAACCTTCTCTGTGTTTACAAAATATTTCAATTGTCCCTATAGATCATAGTGTTCTTCTTTTCTAAAGACTAATAACATTTTCCTTGAATCTCTCTTAAAGGCAGACTGCTTTGTACACAAGGCATGCCTTAATGGATAGTTCTAGAGCCATGTTGGAGGCTTTATACTACCTCTGCCATTTATCAGCTGTCTGGTCTTGTACAAATTACTTAACGTCTCTGAGATTCTGGGTCTTCATCTGAAATTAGGTTTCTTATGCCTACTTTGGAGGATTATTGAGAAGGTTAAATAATGTGTTTATAAATTATTGTTACGCATGAATAGCTCATAATAGCCATTAAAAGATCATTTTGAATACTTATTATTATAATTTTTAATATCTCTTCTATCAAAATGAAATCTGAAGATGTCCACATTTTATTCATCTTTGCATTTCCCAGAGCTCCTAGCTCAATGCCTGTATAAAAGGCATTCAATAAATGCATGTTGCACGAATGGACGAGTAATAAAATAAAGATATCAGTGTTTTGCGTCACTTTTCCTTGCCATGCTAAGGAAGATTTTTGTTGCAGACCTGAGTGTGATGAGGCTCAAGCAGGCAAGGTACTGCAGAATTCTGGGTGGTTTTGGATGTTCATGAGTACCATGAACACTAGTCCTCTGAAATAGACATCTGCTTTAAATGATTCCATTGACTTTTAAAAAAATTACTTACTAGTGTGCTATCAATATAAAATTCAAACGAAGCTATATACACACAGTTTCTAAAACTGTTCTAAAACTTTGATTGGAGAAAAAAGATTTATGTACCTCCCAAATTCTGGGTAATATCTTATAGAATACTCATTTTTATTAAAATAAAGACTGTATTGAATATTTTTATCATAGCAATTAAAAATAGTCACAATACATATACTATAAATTTAATAATATAAAATATGTGTGCATCTGAGAAAATACATAAAAGAAAGAGAAAATACATTAAAGAAATACTCAAAAATGAATATACCAGTAGTGAGAGTACAGATCTTTTTCCATACTCTTTAATGAGCTTCTCATTTCTTATGTAAGTCACAGGTGAGAGAGGGAAGGCAAGAATTCTCAAATAGAAGCTCTTACGACACGCAGACAGTGACTTTAATGGAATCTGAAGTTAAAATGGAAGTTTTCAGTTGAAGTACATTCCAAAAAGTGCAAATAATTTCAAAGCAAGAATTCCAGACTCCATAGAAAACACATAACCTCTCTCTCATTTCAAGTCTAAAAAGATAGGCAGTGGAGATCACAGGAAAATATAAAAGAAGATTTCTTTAGAGAGAACTGTACTATGAGTCTTAACCCACCTCATGAGTCATGCATGAGGAACCTAACTGCTTAGATGCTGGCTAACTCGAACTATGGCAGCAGAGTATAAAGCTGTGTTTTGAGAAATAACTGGATCATTGGAACTTCTGAGGACAAAGAAAAGTGGATTTTTCCCTCTGATAGTAGAAGGCCATTCTTGAAAGCTGTCTGAGAGAAACTCCAGGTGGGGCAAGGGAATCTCCGGGGAAGGAAGCTGAAGGTATATTTCCTATTACCATGGGAACTTAGGTGGTGATCAGCCAGAATGGAATTGCATTTATCCATTGAAAAGAATTTCAGATGAAAGTATTGGGAGATGAACTCCAGTGTACTCACAGACTGCCCCATGAAAGAAAGAGTCCAGTCTAAAATTTTTCCAAATCCAGATAAGGCTCATTCTAGATCACCACCAGTAAAAAAATTCATCTTCTCCTTATTTTTATACTCCTCTTCCTACTAATCCTTCAACCTTGACGGAATTAGCTAAATGAGAGAGGAGAATTCGGCTGTAGGAGGAAAGAGAGGGCACTAAACCAACACCATCTTCTTCCCTGATTAGAGCCCACAGCACCCTGAAGTTGGGGAGCAGAAGGTGACAGCCTACAAGTAGGTTTGGAGGTTTGATTTTTACAGAACACTGGAAATTTTAAAGATTGATTTTGTTTAATTATTAAACTCTGTCTATAGGATTGTAATTGCATAGCATGACAAGAGCAGTCACAGGGCCTGCCTAAAATTCCATCCAGCGTCAGGGAAAGAACCAGTCTCACTAAGAAAATTTAAAAGCTTGGTGGGAAACAAAGCAAAAGTTACCTTTATGGCTACATTCTAGAAGCATCCTTATTGATATAATAATTATACTACTTACATAGATCTGAGGAAAGTATAGTTATATCACTAAAAGTGGTTTTGATCATATACAACTTTTGTTGCATGATGAAGGTTTTCATTATTCTCATTTAGATCTGTAGTAAATTCAGAGCTATCCTTATTTAGTGTTCCAAATATGTAAACTGATGTAATGTTATACAAAAAATAAAATTGTGCTACTTTTGGGCTCTATGACCTACCAATAAATTGAAAAAATATTTTTGGGGGATGATACTATAGGATCAGTTAATGGAGAAGGTATTAATTTTTATACAGCTTTTTTCTTATTTTTATTTTATTTTTCAATTAGATTTGACATTCAATATTATAACAGTTTCAGAGGTACAGCATACCTCTGGTTACATATTTATATAATTTACGAAGTGATCTCCTGATCAGTCTAGTACCCACCTTGCACTATACATAGTTACTGAATATTATTGATTATATTCACTATGCTGTATTTCACATCTCCATAAGTATTTTGTAACTACTGATTTGTACTCAGTCCCTTCAATTTTTCCACCCAGCCACCCAACCCCCATCCCATATGGCAAACACATTTGTTCTCTGTATCTATGAGTTTGTTTTCATTTTGTTTGTTCATTTATTTTGTTCTTTATATTACACATCTAAGTGAAATCATATATTTGTCTTTCTCGGACTTATTTCATTTAGTATAATACCCTCTAGGTCTATCCATGTTGTCACAAACAGTAAGATTTTATTTTTTATGGCTAATATTCCATTGTATATATGTACCACTGTTTCTTTATCCAGTTGTCTATTGATGGGCACATAGATTGTTTTCATATCTTGGCTATTGTGACTATCTCTGCAGTGAACATAGGATTGCAAATTATGTTTTTGAATTAGTATTTTGGTTCTCTTCAGATAAATACCCAGAAGTGGAATTACTGGGTCATAAGTTCTATTTTTAATTTTTTGAGGAACCTCCAAACTGTTTTCCATATTGGCTGTACCATTTTGTGATCCCACCAACAGTGCACAAAGGTTCCCTTTTCTCCACATTCTCACTAACTCTTGTTTTTTGATTTATTGATGATAGCAGTTCTGACAGGTGTGAAGTGATATCTCATTGTGGATTTAATTTGCATTTCTCTGATGATTAGTGATGTTGAGTATTTTTTCGTATGTCTATTGGCCATCTGTATGTCCTCTTTGGAGAAATGCCTATTCAGATCCTTTGCCCATTAAAAAATTTTTTTTTCTTATTATTTTTTAAATTAAAGCCTTTTGAATGGAAACATAGCCTAGTCTTAGATTTAAAAGTGGTTCTTGTGGATTAAGAACCTTGTGACTTAAGAATCTCTGAAACAATATGAGAATTCTGTTAACAATGTAGTAAAAATAAATTAAAATACTTATAGTAAATAGAAATATTAATTTTTGTACTGTGTACCTAGTCGTTGTAGTTCTATCTTTTAATAGCGACACAATCTCTCTTCCCTTTCATATGATAGCATTTTATAACTTAGTAAAGAACGATTATATTTTCTTTAAGTCTTCCCATCTTATAGTTATATTTACCCACTTCAGATACGAATTCAATACCTTCAAGATTCACTTAATCCTTGTGATTATTCTCTGGGTAAAATTAATTTATGAAATATTCTTGAAATATACTGGGATTAAGAATATTGAATTTTGCTCTTTGATGCACCATATATTTGATTAATTTCAAATGTATTGTCAGAGGAATGATACTGACATGTGGCCCAAGGAATTAAGAGAATCGCATCTTAAAAGCACAGCTCTTCAATAAATAAATAAACAAACAAACAAATAACTTGGAAGAGAAAAACCTTAGGAAGCTATATGTTTAACTAAGGGGAGGCATTTTGATTCTAGCCAGGAAACTGAAACCATAAAAGGAATAATAGACTTATGAGGGGGTATGCATGAGTGGCAGAGCTCACAACAATTACCTGCATCCTAACTAACTGCAAGGGAGACTCTGACTTGTATGCTAGGGAGGCAGATGCACTCACCTGAGACTGATTCAGAATTGAGAAACGTGAAGAAACAGTTTTTTATGGAGGAGTTTTCTTTATTCTTGGAAGTATCCACTTTTCATGGCGTTAGTAGATGTATGGTGAAGTTCCTGAGGCAAAGTAAAATGTACATTTGACTTTTCCAGCTTGGTGGTGACAACCAGTGGCAGTAGCGTTATCATCAGGTGGGTGCTACAGCATGGTTTTAGGTGTTATTCCTAGAAGCTTAGTTTTAAGTATCTATTTTCAGCTTCCCAATAATCGTGAGTCATAAAGTGACCATATAATTTGTCATCAGTGAGGACACTTGAGAGTGAAAATGAGAATGAAAACAATTATACATTATCCTCAGGACAACAACTTTAAACAAGACTGATTCAAGTTGCATAGTTACTTTAACTATTGATCTTTAACAAATCAAGTTTTTGCCTAAATATACCGGAGTTAATTCATTTATATAACTAAAAACTTTTACCAAAACCAAATAAATTGTAACATATTTGTGCTATAAAATATATGTAGATATTGTCTAAAATTGAGGCCCAAAAAAGGTTCCTTTAGAGGAATGCCCATACTGTACTCTTAAATGATTTTTTTAAATGTACAGAAGTTTCAGGGTTTATAAAGGAGAATTTAGTGGTCTTTTAGATTCTAATGTTCCTAAATTTTCTCCTAAGTTATATGATATCAAGAAAAACAAACAGGGCAACTAAATCTCCCACTTAATATGACAAAACTCAATTTATTTGTTAATAGGGAAAATAAACACCCAAGACCAAAAAATTTTGCTTCAGATTCTATCTGAAGAAGGGAGTTTGGTTGAAGCTGAACAGAAAAGAGAGAGGAGTATAACAGGGTCGTAGGGTGACAGAACAGAGATAATACCAACTAGAGTTTACCTTCAACAAAAAAAAGGCCTCATTCTAGTGGGAACATATCAGGTTAGGCCACTGGCTACTGGTAAGTTTTAAGTAAAGGATTTGAAAAATGCATAGAACCAAGATGGCCATCTTGAGAAGTCAAAGCTCCTGCAGAAGAGAGATATTTTTTGAAAATGGAAGTGTTTTGGGGTGTCCTTGGTGGTGAAAAGAAATAAAGGAGCAATGAAGAACATGACCCTACTGAAACTAGAAGGCAGCAAAGAATTAAAAGATGTAAAGCAAAAGAAAGGAAAATATATATATATATTTATATGTGTGTGTATATATATATATATATATTTATACACACTTATACAAGCATACACATACATACACACTCATATGTAATTTTTCAGTTACAGTTGACATACAATATTATATTAGTTTCAGATATACAACATAGTGATTAGACATTTATATAGCCTATGAAGTGATCACTCCAATAAGTCTAGTACCCATCTGACACCATATATAGTTATTACAATATTATTGACTATATTCCCCATGCTATACTTTACATCTCTGTGACTATTTTTATAACTGGCAATTTATACTTTTTAACCCTTTTCAGCTTTTCCACTCAGCAATTCCACTTCCAGGTATTTCTTTCCACTTCCAAAGAAATCCAAAACACTAATTTAAAGAGATATATGCACCCCTATGCTCATTGCAGGATTATTTACAATAGTCAAGATCTAGAAGCAACTTAAGCATCCTTCGATAGATGAATGGATAAAGATGCTGTACCTATATACAGTGGAACTTCACTCAGCCATAAAAATTAATGAAATCTTGCCATTTGCAACAACACAGATGGACCTAGAGAGTATTATGATAAGCGAAATAAGAGACAAAAGAAAGACAAATACCATAAAATTTCACTTATTTGTGGAATCTAAAAACTAAATAAACAAATAAAACAGAAACGAACTCATAGAGAAGTATCATATATTTAAAACAAAGAAAATAGACCCTTTATAAAGACTTTTATTTTGTAGCAGAGGGGAAGGCCTTGAACTCAAACATCAGGAAAACCAACCCCTGCTTTCTCAGAGTATCCTGCAATAGCTAGTACAGGAGAATCCAAAACAAAACAAAACAAAACAAAAATAACAAAAGAAAGTAAAACCCAGTATCTATAAAAACAGTACTCTAAAAAATAAAAATAATAAGAACTTTTAGGTTAAAGCACATCAATTAAATCAAGCCATGAAGCATAAGAAAAACAACATAAAACTCAGGTTGAAATTTAAGATAATTAAGCAAGAAATTGCAAATGTAAAATAAAAAGATGAACCAGATATTTAAAAACCAAAAATGAATGAACAAAACCAATAAGATGTAAAATAGAATTGACTAATGTAAAGAAAGAAATGTCTTATAATACATCTTAAAAATGAAGAGAAAATTTGTAAATACTTAAAGAATAATTGATACAAATAGAAGTATAGTAAGAGATACACAGAGGAGAAATGAGAAAAGACAAGAAAATAAACAACAGTAACAACAATCTTAATAACAATAAAACAAGGTTAATGAGAAAGTAATAGATATAGAAGATAGCAAAGAGCAAAGATCCAGCATCATATTGTAGTATCTGAATGAGAAAGAGAAAGAGAACCCAATTAATATTTAAAATTAGAATTAAAGCAATTATGAAATAAAATAATACAATATGAAAATTCAAAGTGCCTGCCATCTACCTGGTGATAGTGAACCAGAATTCGCTATTCTGAGACATTTCATTATTAAGCTTTAAAAATGAAGAAAAATTCTTCTTATCTTCCAAAATAAAGAGAAAAATTACTTATTTTTAATCCTAATTGTTCACTGCTAATATATACAAAAGCAATTTACTTTTATTAACCTTGTATCCTACAATTTTGCTGTACTTGGTATAGGAGTTTTTAGTGTGAGCGTGTGTCAATTTTGGAGAGTTTTTACACAGACAATCATGTCTTCTGTGATTAAAGGCAATTTCTTTCTTCCCAATCTTTAATACTTTTATTTCCTTTTCTTATCTATTGAACTTAGTAGGACTTCCAGTACAACCTTGCTTAGAACTAACGAGAGAGAGCATGCATGCATTGCTTCCAAACATAGGTGCAAGGTGTCTGATATGGTGACTATTAGCCATAGGTTGAATAGTTGATATGGGGCTAGCTTAAATTGAGAAATTCTATAAATATAAAAAATATATATAATTTCCAAGACTTTGTATGAAAAAAAGTAAGTAAAATTTCTTAATGTTTTATACTGATTACATGTTCAAATAGTATATTACGTAATTAATTTTCTTTGTTACTTTCTTTATATGGGCTATTGAAAATTTAATACACACACACACAACTCATGTTATATTTTTAGGCGGGGCAGTGATTCTATCTTACTTCCTGGAATGTTGATGTGATAGCTCAGTCATTTTGGACCATGAGGACAAAAAAAACACAACCAAAAGCTGGTTAAACAATGAGCTTAAAGGGCTTTTGTGCCAAATTGCTCATGAAACCATTTCCTAGGAGACTTTATTTACATGAATAAAAATAAAATTCTATCCTACTTATGTCATACTCATTTTAGACTTTCTGTCAGAGAATTATCTCATTTTTACAATTGTGTGTGAATTTGTAGGTAAATAAGTAAAATATATTCACCCAAATCCCATATTGGTGTGGTGAATTTTCCTTTGAGTATTCATATTTTGCTTTAATAATAACTATTTCATAATTTATTAAATTTAAGAGTTGGATTTCAATAATAAATTTAAAAAATTTTTCAAGTAGTCTCAAAAAATTGGCCTGTCCAATTTATTTCATGCCTGAGAACAATCTATTACCTGTGATTTCAATGTTGTTCTTGACAAAGAGCTGAAAGCAGTGTCAATAGCAGAATGGAAAGAAATTATAGAACTGTGAAGGTATTTTCAATATCTACTAAAATTTGTTAAATTTCTCACTTATTTTCTGAATTTCTTCCATTTAAAAAAGTTCTAAATCACCTAATACCCTATAACACTATTTTAACATTGTTTTCTTAAGGTAGGCAGACGGACAGAAGAGGCCACTATTAAAACTATACACTGAAACTCAGAATGCTAAAATAAGATATATTTATCTTTAAGAATGAAAGCCACTGAAAAGCCACATCAATATTAAAAAAATGTCTAGAATTCAAAAGCCTTGCTATATTGAACAGTTAATGAATGTTTGTAAAATTTCCTGTTTAGAAAAAGTTTGCTTTTTCTGCATAATAAAATTTATGACCAAATATATTCAGCACTATAATAAACTTGCTTTAAAATTCCTGCACAAAATTGACATTGAACCATGTTTTAACAATTCAGATACTGGCAAGGTCTACAAAGATGCCACTGAAAAATATATATAGTGCATAATTTTCATTTCTTTGCTGTCAGGGTAATGTGTGCTTCATATGCTTTAGTGAAATCTAGCAGTACAAATGTGTCAGAAAATCATAAAAGTTTGTCTTCTTTGACTAACATACAGGATTCAGGACACTAGTATTTGATATGTTTATCACTAAGCAGAAATAATAATTTATTCGTGGACAAATATATATACCTTGTGTTTAGTACATTTTCCCTGTAGGATTTAATGAAACAACTTCAGCTGAAGTAGCCATTTTCCTTGTATAGTTACCCCCCGCCCCTGACCCCCACTGTAATAGCCCAAAATTTAGCATAAGGCTTTATGTTTAACGATACCAAAAATGGTATTGGAAGGGGGAAAAAGGTACATTAATTAAACTTATAAGCCTCAAAAATAAATTATCTTCTACTAAATTTGCCTAATAACTATATTAAGATGTTTGCCCTGAGAGATAAATAAAATGAATTATTTTATTAGCCTGGATTATTTTATTGCAATTGGCAGAAACCAAATCCAATTTAATTGAAATAAAAATTTAGTCACTCCTATAAATGAGAAGTTGAAGATGGAGGCTGGTATCAGATAGAATTGATTGAGCCAGAGTTCTGTCAGTTTCTCCATGTCACCTCTCTGCTTATCTCTTCTTGTCTCTGCTGGACTTCATATTTCAGGCTCATTTTCTCCATGTGGTAGGCAGAATGGCTATGGCCATAAAATACTGCCAACCTCAGAAGTCCAGTAAAGAGTCTAGTAATAAAAGAGATGGTCTCGTTTGTTTTCTGACTTATGAAGGCATCCACAATTGTGATTTGTGGGGTGTTAGAGTACGATACCTCTGCAATTAGGCCTCCCTTTGAAACTGAGACAGAAACAAACACTGAAGACCTGATCTTACAGCTCACAGGACAGATTCTGTCACCAAAGATTTGGGACCCTGATTTTTTTCAGTGTTATGATTGATTCCCCTTGATCTAATAATGGACTTCTTCTTTCAGGCCTCTTACCAAATTTCCCATATTTTTTGTCTGTTATTAAATTTATAATTAGTAATAGACTATAATACATGAACATAAGTTTAAACATTATAGTTATCTATTGTGAAAAATATTTACTTAGATAATCTTTATATAAAAATATTGTTTTTTAAGACTTTTTCACTTTTTTTGTTCCTACTGTTTCACAATTTTTGTTCTCATTCTTGTGTCTCTTGCCCATCTTTTTCTTTTCCAAATTTTATCAAACCCATGTTCTTCCTTTTGGAAATATTTTCCAGCAATCATTAAAAACCATAGTTCTATACAAATAATGCCATTTTGTACCCCTGCTTTATTTCTTGCTACATGGTTAAAAATATGTTCATCTGGAGCAAAAAAATGTCACTCGTAGTTGTAGTACGTAACAAATATTTTAATTGATATATTTTTAAAAATTGCTGAAAAAGTCAAATAGGCTGTTTCCATTCCTCCTCGTTTGTGTCCTTAAAGTTCATTTAGCCTCTCTGAATTAGTTCCTATGTTGAGCTAAATGTAAAGATATTTAACAATTTTTGTGGCAGTGATTTTTAAATTTTCTAAGCAATACACAGAATAGATATGGAGAAGAGTAGAGAATAGATATGATAAAAGAGATGATTGGAATAAATAAAATACTAATTTTTATTCAACCATTCCATTAGACTAGTGTTTCCAAAAGTGAGGTGCTAGGAACTTGACACTCTCATAGATTATAAACTTTAGGATGTTTTTATCAAAAAATATAAAAGGAATTAATATGAAATGTATAAATATAAATATGTACATATATTTACATATACATTCATTGTGATTATGCACTGGGGAATCATCACAAGCAACCAAAGTTAAATAATGGGGGAACCGATTGAATAAATTATTATTGCATATCTACGTAGTGAAAAATATATCAATATTAAAAAAAATTCACAAAAGAATATCCAAAAGGGCAAAGGATAAGAAGTACAAAGTGGTAATTACAAAATAGTCATGGATCTTTAAGGTATATACAGCGTAAGGAGTATAGTCAATAATATTGCAATAACTATGTATAGTGTCAGAAAGGTACCAGATTTATTGGTGTGGTCACTTTATAAGTTATATAAGTTATAAGTCTAATCACTATGTTATACACCTGAAACTAATATAATATTGTACATCAACTGTAATTGAAAAATTAAAATTTTAAAAAGAATATTTAGTGATATGATAAAATAATCAGGATACAGTATATTGTGACAAAAGAGGTTATAATATATAACACCCATTTGTAATTTATTTAAAATGCATATTTGTGCATACACAAATCTGTATGTGTGTGTTCATATGCATATGGCTCTGTGTGTGTACATCTAAGAATGAGGACTCTGCTTTCAAGAAAAATACTGAGATGGAAAAGGTAAAATTGTTCAAAGCGTCCTATATTTCCTTTTAGAAAATACTAGATTTAATGTATAATAATTATTTCATCCAATGATCTTATAACTAACATAATTAATTGGAATATTAGCAAATGAACATTATAATATGGACATTTAAAACATGATACATGAACATATGCTCGTATTCAACTATTTTGGATTCTCTATAAACAAGAAATACGTTCTTCTGGATTAAAAAAATGACAGCAGAATGCTTTTAATAAACTCAGAATAGTCTGTGATTAATCATTATTGAGTTCACACATTCAGGATTTATTTTCATTTCTGATTACAAAAAAAGGCACTACTTTTTTTCTGATTAAAGGAATAAGAAAGAAAAAGGGAGAAACAGGAGGAGAGGATGAGTGGTGAGTTAAAGGACAGATTGAGTGTATATATTTTAATCTGGCAGTTGTCTTGTATGATTTTTTTGCCAAAAGACTGCTAATTTCAGACAAAAATTTAAATATTGTTGCAGTCACCCAACTTAAACATTTGGCAAATAGTTATCCTATTTTAAAAATGGAAAATATTTCTCAAGTGCTTCTGTTTTCAAAATACTGTCTCACGCTATTATGTTTGCTTGATCATTCTCTTGGAGAAAATTCTCTAAATTTGGGATGGGGTGTATGTATATATATATATATATATACACACACACACATTTTCTTTTATCACATCATTTCAAAACTACCTTGGTATATTCAATCAGTTTAAAGTGAGAGGGCTATTTTTTTCTTACTTCTCTTTTTTCTTTTTTTAATGGAGTATATTCACATCTTTTAAAACACACAGAAGGTATACTGAAATGAAACATTCCTAGGGTGTGAAATACATTTTTAACAGGAAAACTTGAGAAAAAAATGTAAAAGTTATTTTATATTTGCCTCGATTTAAACAAACTGAAACCCACTTTTCACAGGAACATAGAAGCTCTCACTTTTAGATGTGAATCATCCCAAGGGAAAATTTGCTATATTCACACGGTTTCAGGCATCATATTCTCAATCCCATGAGTGCCTTTTGTTATTTCTTCTGTCCTCAAGCTGACATTAGAGGAAACGTTTCTTGGGTTTTTTGTTTGTTTTTTTTTTTTAATATAAAATGAAGCTGAGTGTTAAAGTTATACAGTCTACTCTGTTCCACTTGACCACATTACTGTCAAGTCTAACATAGTTTCTAGAATTCCTAAGAAAAATTTGTCTAAACATCTGTTTATTTAGTTAATATGGACAAGTGGCTGTGTTTATTTTCTGTTTAAACCAAAGGACATACTTTTAGTTTATGGGTAAGAAAAATATTTATATAAAGTTTACCAAAAGTTGGTAAACTTTAGATATTAGAAAGAGGAAATAATATGAGATTAACTATGGTATATAAAAAAGCAGTTCAGTATTTTTCCATTATGAATCTTATGCCTTTAACAAAATTTATAATGACAATTCCTCCTACTACTAAAATATACTATCCTTGACCAATCAACTCATTAATATAAGAGCACTAAATTAAAGTAATATGTTCACAGATTGCACTAATAATCTCAATTAGCCATTTCACCACTACTAGTCAAAAGGATAGTTTAGCTTAATTTCATCATTACACAGTAGGACAGCTCATCATAAATATCAAATGACCATAAATTTTTGATAGAAAAATGACTATATTCTAATCTAATGTAGTCAGAGTGGTTTTCCTGTGAAGCAAATAATGCTTATTTCAGCTTCAGGGACTCTCATTTGCACTGACACTCCAAGGCCATGGGAGGAACCCTATAACATGGTTATTTGGTCATGCAATCTTCTAAAATTCAGAAAAGTAGGACAATTTAACTGCAATCAGTTAAGATTGCTGTCTCCTTTCACTATGACTTTTCTTCCATAATAGTTGCATTTGAGGATCGGCATTTAGGTTATTTTGCCAGGGAGCAAAAGTTGGGTTGTAGGTTTTTTTTTTTTTTTTTTCACTTTAACGGGCATATTTACGTGGGTTGTAATCACTTTTTTATATAGTTAAGCTAGTTCTAATTGTTCCAATATCATGACCCAAAGGCATAGAGGCCACACGTCATATGATAATGTGAATATGTTCAAGGCACCATAAATATGTGGGTAGTAGAAAAAAAGCCTCACATGCATAAAGGGTAAATCTAGTCTATAGAATAATTTTCTAAATTATGTGACTCATATACAAAAGAAGGTTGATAAAAGCTTTTCCACAATATGACAACGTTGTCACAACCACTTACTCATGCCATTGTAGCACGAAGAGAAGGATAGACCATAGGTAAATATATGGGTATCAGTGTGTTGCAATAAAACTTTATTTACAAAAATAGTTGGTGGACCTGATTTGACCCATGGGAGAAGGAAAGGACTGCTTAGTTTGCCAGTCCTGGAGTAGAGATTTGGATCCTGTATCTCTGTACTGAATTCACATAGCCATACCAGCCACTTCATTGCCTATCTGCCATTCAGAAAAGGCTCCACTCATGTACATTATATGCTATTCTCTTGACATTATTGAGATTTGATTTTTTAAGAATGATCATATTTTTAAAAATTGCTATAACTTCTTCAAAATTCTTGTTGAAGTTAGTGTGCATTATGTTGATCAATGGCCTTCTATAAATTCTCCACATTATAAATTCCCTTCAAAATTCAGTTTCAGGAATGTGGAATTTTCCTTATGATGAATTAGTATGTTTCATTTTGTCAGACAATTAAAATTACATATTCCACAGTTTTCCTTTTTGACTTGACTTACAGAAAATCTGAACTTAGAATGAGTGCTCATATCTACTCTTGTATGTGTAAGCTTTGGGACACATTCATTTCCCTATATTTTCTTTAAATTTTGGTTTTATAGCATATATGATTTTAATTGTAATCTGTCTAAAATCCTTGCAAATGAATACATAATGGTAGACTTAGGATTATAATTATGGTTTCTGATTGGTCTCCCTCAAATCTAAATATCTGTGCTCAATTTTTAAATTCAATTAATTTTCTGTATGCCTTATGCATTGTGTGTCTTTGACAGAATTGGTCTTTTATGTATTTAAACATCCACACTGAATAAAAACCACATCTATGTAGTTATCTTTTTAAAAAAAATTTAGTATACTTTATATTGAATTACCTTATATTTTTCAGGATTTCTCAACTCAACTTTGGCAAATCAACATTTCACACCAGAAATTTTTGTTGAAGGAGGTTATCTTCTGCATTGTTGGATGTTTAGCAGCATCTCTGGCCTCTGTCCACTAGATGCCAGTAGCACTCTTGCCAAGTTGTAATAACCCAAATATCTCCAGACAGCATAGGACGTCTCTTGGGAGTGGGAGGGTGGGGTGTGAGAAGGAGAAAGGCACTGGTTGAGAATGTGATTTATTCAGAAAAATGCACAAATTATGGATTAACAAATTGATAAATTTTAATAATGTGAGTACACCAGTGTAATGATCACACGGATCAAGAAATAAAATATTATCAGCACCCCATAAAGCCCCTCTTGCTCTCTATTACTACCTCTACTAAAAATAAGTATCTACGTGACCTGTAAGACCATAGGGTAGCTTTCTGCTTTAGGACTGTATGTACTTTTGTGTTTTCAGTAAACACTACTTTTATTATATTTATTCATATAGTGCATGACAGTAGTTCTCTAATTATTGCCATATGCCATAATTTATTAATGCATTTTACTATTGAGATACACTTGGCCTTTCACAGCTTTATTTACTGGAATGCTTTAATTCGGTTCATTTTCTTCTATTCACTTCTTGTGTCACTTTTTGTTAGAGTGTGTTTTGAGTAATTTATCCATTTTATGTTGTTTTTCAAGTATACTGGCATAAGAATTTCACAATATTATTTTGATTGCTTTTTAATTACTGTAGAATCTGTAGTTATTTCCCCTTTTTCATTCCTGGTGTTGGTAAATTGTGCTTTGACCTCCTCTTGAACATTTGTGTGAAAGGTGGTTATTTTATACTCTTTTCAAAAATCAAATTTTGGGTTTGTTGATTCCCTCTTATATGATTCGTTATCTATATTATTCATTTTTTCTCTTAATTATTTCCTTTTGTTAACTTTCTTTGTTTATTTTGATGTTCTTTTTCTAATTTCGTATGATATATATCACATGTGACTTTCAACCTTTTTTAAAAAAGTTTCTATTAAACACTTTTAAGGATTCCAAGTTTTCACTTAAGCCAGATTTAGCTGTGTCCAAAAAATGTATTATCTCATATTTTATTATAATTTAGTTGAATATTTTTAATTTTCATTATGATTGATTGTCTAACCATACGGATATTGAGTGTATTTCCAAATATTTGAGAATTTGCTAATCTTTAGTCATTTGTTTTTACCTCAATTTCCCTGAAATGGAAAAGTATATATCTAACTAATTTCTCTTTAATTTTGATAAGATTTTCTTTATAGTCTTGCATGTGGTGAATTTTGGAAAAGTCTGATGGGCAAGCTGTAAAGTATATGTTCTGTTGTTGGGCGCATTGCTCTGCAAATGTCAATTTAGATTATGTTGTTGAGATCTTTATGCTCATTGGAATTTTTTGTCTTCTATCGGTTATTGAGAGAAGTATGAAAGTGTTTCACCTTGATTATGAATTCATCCATTACTCTTTTTAGTTCTGACATTTTTTGCTTGATATAATTTTAGCTATGTTATTAAGTACATATACATTTACCATGATTACGTCTCCCTGGTGAATTGATCTTTTAATCATTACAAAATTACCCTCCTTAAATCTAGCAATAGTTCCTTGTCTTAAGTCTACTTTTTCTTATATTAATATATCAGCAAGAGCTTTCCTTTGGTTGTGTTTCTTTTTTTTCCCCTATACTTTTATTTCAATGCTTCTTTGTCCTATACTTAGGATAGATCTCTTTAAAAAGCATATAATTAGAATTTCTCTTTTAATTCAGTTTGAAATTTTTTTTAATTGGAATATTTAGCCTATTTACATTGAATATAATTATTGATATATTTGGTTTTATATCTATACTCTTACTATTTTTAATTTTCTAACCATGTATCAGAAAATATAATGAGATTCGAACACATTAACTTTACTTATCACCATTTCATTATTTGTATTATTGTCATGAATTTTAATTCTGCACATAGGTTGGATACAACATATTATTTTGTGTAGTTAATATACATATGTAAATATATGCATATCGACTACATATATATACACACGCACACACACACATACACCCATATATTCTCTGCATTGTTTCTCATTACTTCTGCATTTTCAAGTTTATGTCCACATCATTTTTCTTCTATTTGGAGTTCTGCCCTTAGCATTTCTTTTAGTGTAGGTTTTCTCATGACAAATTATTTCTATTTTCGTTGTATGTTGATGTCATTATTTTTATGTATAAAGGTTAGTTTTGCTATGTACAGAATTCTCGGTTGGCAGCTATTTTTTCTTAGTACTTCAAATATGGCATTCTTTTGTCTTCTGGCCTCCATCATTTCTACTGAAAAATCAATTAGCTGTTAACCTTACCACTGTCCCTTTAACACACACACACACACACACACACACTCCCCCCCCCCCCTTTTTCTCTCCAGGATTTTTGATCCTCAAATTTGATTGTCTAAACAGCTCTGAACTACATTTATTTTTCTTTCTAGCCCCTCAAGACTGTAAAAAGATCAGTTTGTCTCTTTGTTTTAGGTACCTGGATAGATTCTCTGTTTCGTGTTCATCACCAAATAAAATAAAATAAATCAAAATAAAAATCAGCAGAGACTTCAGGAGAAAAGTTATTCTTGAAATGTCAGCTCATCATTTTGTGTTCTCTCTGGATTAATGAAGTACTATTGCCTTGATGATTTTCAGATATATTTTTATTTCTTTTATTTGGATTTTTAGTTGTACTGGTAGGAATATTTATTTTCCTCAACATCCCCAATACCTAAAGTTTTAATATAAAAAATTATTATAGTTTGAAAATATATATATATTTTAATTTTCCGAATATCATGTCCAAGTTTAGAAAGACATCAGTGTGAGATGATATGAAGTTGATTGTGAGTTATAATAATTTCTTGCCAAATCAACAAAGTTTAGGATATGTATTAGTCACATTAGGCCAAACTTTGCAGTGGTAATAAATGCATCTGCATCATCAAATCTTAGTGACTTAAGACAACAAAGGTTTATTTCCCACCATGTGAAGTCCATTGTATATTGGTAGGTCCTTCAGGATAACTGTTCTCTAAGTGATGACTCTAGAATTTAAATTACTCTATATTTTGATGTTACCATATCTCCACGCATTTTCCAGGGTCCTCACAGTAGGGGATTATAGAGGCTGGATCACACTTTTCTTAACTTCTTTGGAATTGCCACTTAAAATGTTTATTTTCAGCCCAGTAGCCAGAACTAGGCACATGATCTCATGCTAATTACAATGGAAGGTGGAAAATATAAGGGTGAGCATTAGTATCTGTTCCATAGTAATCATCTATAATATATTAAGTTAGAACTATAAAATACATTACATTGATCATAGTCAGAAGAAGTATTACAGTAAGCATAGGGACTTTATTCTCTGAACAATAGAAAGTCAGTGATAATTTTAATGGATCACATAAAACATAATAAATCTGAATGCTCATTTAATTTTAGATGAAATATTGTAATCCAACCTACGATTTTAAGAAAACATTCAATTCCTCATTCTCTAAAATGTTGTTGCTCAGACTTCAGATTGAGCATTTATAGTCCATGGTATCTATAGAAATTGGAGTTCCGTGGCAGTAAGTAGTTTTTAGGCAAATAACAAATGGAATACGTCTGGCTCTTCTACTGATCACAATTTTTAATAAGATAGAAAAACAATCTGTCATTTTTTTTTATGTCATTCTTTTGTAGGGAAGGTATTAAAGACAAGTAGAAGTGCTAATCTAGAAAATGGCATGAAATTATTGGTAGTCTCCAAAACGATCTTGAGAAAAATAATTGAAAAACCACTAGTCCGATGGAATATAAAACATGTTCAAAAAAGCAGTATGAAAGTAAATTCTATTTTTTTTTCAGTTTCATGTGACACATGAGGTTCAGGAGTTGCTAAGTAATTAAAAACAAGCTATTTATTTAAAGTTACCAATAAATGTTTCTAAAAGGAGGAAAATGACAATAATGAATGTCATCATTCATACACTACAGTTTATTTATAAATAAAAACAATGATTAGTTTTTAATAAATAAGGATTTTGACTTATGTTTTAAATTATTTTTCAAATGTTGCTGATAATTATTACTGATTTACTCATATTGACTATACACAATTCCCCTTATGAACAGCAGAATACTTTTATCCAATCCAACTCTTGGTTTAAGGACATTCAATTTTAATTAAATTAAGGCAAATTTATCTAATGTATATATGAACAAAATATATGACCTTGCTACATTAATATAATGTTTTAGTTTAAATCTGTTGGATAAGTCACATGCTTCTATTTTTATATTGCAGTGAGGTATATTCTCATCTCTTAGCAAAGGGATAGAATTCAATATTCTAAAACTTTTTCCAAATTCCTTCAATGAGTATAAGTTTAAGATATACATAGGTCTTTTGTGGGTGACTCAAATTATAGAGTTCAGTTAGCTTAAAATCATTGATCCATTGCATCTCACTTTCTATTAAGTAAACAAAAATCTTTATTACAATAACATATATTAATAGAAAAAATACTTCTTTTAAGAAGACTGTTAAAAATGAAACCCTTAGAAAATCTTTTAAAAATATACAAATCAATTATTTACCAAATATATATGTATTCATAGTCATATAACCAAGAGTAAGCATGCTTACTCTTAAAATTAGAGGTATTAGATATATATAAATGAGAAATCTGGAGATTCTGGTTTACTTACAAAATTATAGTTGAATAACTATTTCTTTTGCAAATCTATACCATGCTACCTGCACATGTATACACAAACAAATATGTCTTCAACCTCCAAACAAATCTACAGATGTTAAAGATAAAATGATATGAAAACTTATACATTATTTTATGAAACTTGGTAAATCTTAGGACATATGAGAATAAATCTTTCGTTAAGCATGAGATTGGCACCATAAAATGTAAGGGGATGATGAGGGTCATAATTGAAATAGTGTAATAAAAGTGACATGTCATTTTTTATGCCATAATATAGAATTCTTATATACACCTACTCCTGCAAAAACATAAAACTCACTTAGTTCAGAACATTCTACCATTTCTTAATTGTTACTCTGGTCACATTTCCTGCACTTAATCCTATTCTTTGAATCTTTAAAAAAATCTGCTGAACACTAATTATTTAACCTTGCCTCCTACCTACTTTCCCTCTTTATTCTGAGGTTTCTTAAGGGCTATAATGAGCTGTCCCCACACAAACAGGCCAAATTAGTGGATAATTACTGCTGGGCCTGTGAATGTTCTCACTCCTCCTTTCTTACAGTTTCACAACATTACCAGAATGGTCTGTCGCCTCCCTGCCAATTAGGAACAATTACTACTTTATAACATTAGTGGTGGCAGGCTTATTATGTTCAAGGATATGTAAAAGTAAGGTGGGGGTAGGGGAAGAAATGCAAGGCCAAAAGGGGTCATTGTCATATGAGGGACTTCAATAGTCTATATTCATCATTTTAATTTCATTTCTTCAGAATTACAGCTGCAAAGATTTATATTAGCTCTATTAGATGAACGTGAACATCATATATCCAAGCTTGCGTTTTCCTCCTTTTGTACAGAATAATATTGCATTTTGATGGCTTTAGTTTTCAAAATAATGAAAATTACTCTGGATCATTTTATGGAAGGAAAAAAGGATTATTTTTTGATTTCCTAATAAAGATGACTTTTTTTTTTTTTTTTTTGGCGGAGAGTATTTTCCTAATACCTGAATTTAGTTTCTTAAACTACATTGAGGATATCATTGTAAAGGACAGTATTGTGACCCAGAAGAGTAACAAAACATTCCTTTCCAATCTATATTTTAATAGAGTTTAGGTCAAGATAAATCTCATTAAATGTTCAGAATGAAGCATTCTGAAAGCTTTTAAGACTGCTATGTATACAGTTAACATTTCTCCTTCTAGAAGGAATGAGGCATAATAAACTCATCTACCTTAGCTTATCTGATCTCAAATTCTTTTTTTTTTTCTAACTAAATTATATTACTCCTGTAAGGAATTTTATGAGAATATAAATAATATTTATTTGGCAGTAGGATGAATGGCAATGAAGTCTAACTCCTTCATACCAGCAAAAATATCTTCTTTGGTGCTGTGTGTGGATACTTTCTTTCATTCTGTGTGTATTCTAGAAATTCCTTAAATTATGATGCATTTTAATAAATGTGGACTTCCTGTTCCTTTTGGTCTTGGTTCTTTATAAGGACCCTACTCCATGGTCACATCCCTTGAATGTCATCTTAATTAGACTAGCTCATTTATGTTTCAGAGAAAGGAATTTAGAAATCTTCATAGAGATGGAGAAGAAATCATGCAACTTTCATAAGTTTTAGAAGTAAAACAACAAACTTTTCTAGATACCATTGAGGGGAGTGATATTCCAATTTTCAGATGAAATTGGTAACCAATGTTGAGGGTGGTGTCAGGTAGCTTGAGGATAGACGATGATGACAATGATTATGATTGATGATGATGATGATGATGAATTTTGGACTCAGGAGACTATGGTTGTCAAATTTGGATTATTTTTTAGCCTGAGTGGTGAGAATGGAAATGCATTTAAGAGAGTTTAAAAAAAGATTAGGTAGGAAGAAAGTAAACCTTGAACTTTTGGGTCACATGTGAGAAATTTGGTAACTGAAAGAGAAGGGCTAAGAATACAAAATAAAATAATTTTGTAGATAAGATTTTGTTTTGTATATTAGAAGGCAAAAAAGGAGAAACTGAATAAAGAAGGAGAGTAAAAAATTATGAAGGTATGGAATCTAAGGCATTCATTAGTTTCTAACATTGGGAGAAAAAATACATAACTTTTTTCATAAGTAATAGAAAGTGAGAATAAAAATAGAAGTGTAGTTAGGTAATGGTACATACACTGAGTGAGTTCATTCTTTTCAGTGATTTAGAAAGCAAAGATTGTATCTCATTTAGAAAATCGCCCAAGAAATTCCTTAGGAAACACACACACACACATACTTGCATAAAAGATCTAGCCTTGACTGACAAGCATCTTAAAAAAAATCAAGATCAACCGTAAGTCTCTTTATAATGAATAGACAATTCAATTATTCAATAAACATTTCAAAGAATCTTCACAATGCACAGCAAATAATTAGTAGGTTAACTGCATTTCTCAATTTTCGATTGTATGTGTGCTTCAAATAGCCACGATCATAATATGTTCTTTCTAAATAGAACCAAAGTTGATCAACTCAAATGTTCACTATGTAGTAGTTATTAGAAAACTTCTATATTTTATGCCATTTAATAAATTTAGTTAATGATGAATACCAGAAAAACAATTACCAATTTCAGAAAGAAGAACTATAGAATTGATTTTATGAAGGAGAGGGAGAGGGAAGAAGAGAGGGAGAAATAATTGTCCAAGGCTTTGGTGTTCTAGTCAGGCATCAACATAATTTAATTGATGTCCAAATATTGAGCATATTTTATTACCAAATACTGGACTAATAATCATTGGTGCAATTAGCCTTGCCTTGGTAATTTTTTATATAAAGTTAAATATTTTGCATAAATAAGAAAAAATAAAAAACAGAAAATGTTTCAGAATAAAAGAATGTTTTCTTTTAATCTAAGAGAAAACATAATACCTATTTCTCACAGCTACTCAGTTCCAATGTTTCCATTTTTAAAAGTATTTAATCTTTGGTTAATTTCTTAATTTTAAAATGTGTTTATGGCATTTATCTCAAATGGAAAACTATGTTTATGCAAAAACCTGTACTTGAACATTCATAGCAGCTTTATTTAAGAGCCACGAATTGGAAACAAGTCAAATATCCATCAATATGTGAATGAGTAAACAAACTGTGGCATATCTTTGCCATGAAATACTACTCAGCAATAAGAAGGAAACCACCATTGCTGCACACAACTTGGGCGGATCTCAAGGGAATTACACTGAACGATAAAAGCTGACTTAAAATGTTACCTGCTGTATAATTCCATTTGTATAACATTTTTGAAATGACAAAATTATAGAGATGAAGGTTAGCAGTTGCTAGGTACTAAGGAGGTAAGAGAAAAATTGTCTTTGGCTATAAAATGTAACATGGGGGACCTTATGATGGAAATGTGTGTCTTGGCTGTGCTGGTGGTCACAGGAATCTACAAATATGGTGAAGTTGCATTGAGTTAAATGCGCACACACACACACAAATGAGTGGATGTAAAACTGGTGAGATAAATAAGATTATGGATTGTTTCAATGCCTATTTCTTTGTTGTGATATTGTGCGTTAGGCAAGAAGTCATCACTGAGGGGACTGGGTGTAGGGTGAATGGTATTTATAGATATATTATTTCTTATAACTGTATGAAAATCCACAATTATACAAAAAAAATATTTTAAAAATAAAGATACTGTTCGCGTTCAAGAGGGAAAGAGATCAGTTTTAGTTAAGAAATGGGGTAAGAATAGTAAAGGAAGTGTCATTGGAGTTAGCCTTCAGAAACTGAATAAGATTTTCAAAGGTGAAGATTTTCTGTGACAAAATATTCTAGGTGGAAAGAAAATAGGCAAAAGCATTAGTGATATTTATTCATCATTTAGCAATTATTTATTGAGAATTACTAGGTATCAGGCACTGAGATGGATGTTAGGAATAAAAAGTAAGCAAAAAACATATACTTGTGAAAATAGCATATTGTTGGAGTGAAGTCTAACATAATCAAATATTGTACAAATATATGTACAATTTTCATGTTGGCTTCTATAAAGAACAAATCAGAAGGAGAA
>NW_011888792.1:10484347-10486732 GCF_000151845.1 Pteropus vampyrus | reverse complement strand
AATGGAAAACTATGTTTATGCAAAAACCTGTACTTGAACATTCATAGCAGCTTTATTTAAGAGCCACGAATTGGAAACAAGTCAAATATCCATCAATATGTGAATGAGTAAACAAACTGTGGCATATCTTTGCCATGAAATACTACTCAGCAATAAGAAGGAAACCACCATTGCTGCACACAACTTGGGCGGATCTCAAGGGAATTACACTGAACGATAAAAGCTGACTTAAAATGTTACCTGCTGTATAATTCCATTTGTATAACATTTTTGAAATGATAAAATTATAGAGATGAAGGTTAGCAGTTGCTAGGTACTAAGGAGGTAAGAGAAAAATTGTCTTTGGCTATAAAATGTAACATGGGGGACCTTATGATGGAAATGTGTGTCTTGGCTGTGCTGGTGGTCACAGGAATCTACAAATATGGTGAAGTTGCATTGAGTTAAATGCGCACACACACACACAAATGAGTGGATGTAAAACTGGTGAGATAAATAAGATTATGGATTGTTTCAATGCCTATTTCTTTGTTGTGATATTGTGCGTTAGGCAAGAAGTCATCACTGAGGGGACTGGGTGTAGGGTGAATGGTATTTATAGATATATTATTTCTTATAACTGTATGAAAATCCACAATTATACAAAAAAAATATTTTAAAAATAAAGATACTGTTCGCGTTCAAGAGGGAAAGAGATCAGTTTTAGTTAAGAAATGGGGTAAGAATAGTAAAGGAAGTGTCATTGGAGTTAGCCTTCAGAAACTGAATAAGATTTTCAAAGGTGAAGATTTTCTGTGACAAAATATTCTAGGTGGAAAGAAAATAGGCAAAAGCATTAGTGATATTTATTCATCATTTAGCAATTATTTATTGAGAATTACTAGGTATCAGGCACTGAGATGGATGTTAGGAATAAAAAGTAAGCAAAAAACATATACTTGTGAAAATAGCATATTGTTGGAGTGAAGTCTAACATAATCAAATATTGTACAAATATATGTACAATTTTCATGTTGGCTTCTATAAAGAACAAATCAGAAGGAGAAGTTTTTCAAAGATGTACAATCAGTTATACAGTAATATTCCAGGTGAGAGAAACTGATGCAAGGTGTTTTTGGAGGTAACATTTAACTGATGAAACAAATGACATGGAATAAAAATTAAGATTAGTAATGCAGATTTAAGGTCAAATATTTATGCATCCGGCACACCATTTATATCAGGCACTGTAGTAAATGCTGGGCAGTGAACAGCATTAACAGCATGGCTATTTCATAAACTATTCTAGTAGATGGCAAAGAGATATAGTGAATAAACAAGATGATTATTGAATATGATAAGCTTTTGCAAGAAGACAAAACTGGATGATATGCTAAAGTGGTTGATGATGGTGATGATGGTGGGCTCAATAAAACATTAAATAGAATAGTCAGACAAAGACTCTCAAAACAAACTACCTCTTAGCTGAAATCTGGAAAAATGTGGCCATTGTTTAGAAATAAGAATGGGAAGACAGTCTAGGTAGTATGAAAGCAAATGCAAAGGCCTAAAATAGAAAGAGCTTTGGCATCTTAAAAGAACAGAAAGGAAGCTATGTAGTTTAGTGACCAAGGGAGAGAATGATACAAGGTAAAGTTAGAGGGAAGTGTGGATAGATATTGCAGGTCATTTTCAACCATGGTAAGAATTTAGATGTAATTCTAATTTAAGTGGGAAGTATTAAAGATAAATTACATCATACTTTATCTTTTTAAAGATTATTTTGACTTTCTTAAGGAAAATGGAAGGGGAAACAAGAAATCAGAGAGACAAATTTTGGAGGCTAAAATAGTGTTCAGATTTGCTGATGGCCCGTGGACTGAATTTAGTGCTTTTCTTCTAATATGGAAAATATGTTGATCTCATCAGAGGCAAAACAGTTAGTTGGTAACATGAGGACCAAGTCACTCTTCTCTTCACTATGCTCAAGAACTAAACAATTGGAGTTGGGGAAAACCAGTAATTAGTTGAGATTTTCCATGATTTGGATGGCAACTGGATGTAATATTGGATTTGGTAATTTTTAAAAGTATAATAAAAATTAGCTTTCTTTTACACTTGAGTTTGTAGCCTGAGATGATGAGATGTGTTTACTCATTCCTGAAGAGCAGGATCATTTTTGGACTAAAAGTCACAAGGCATGGAGACCATCTATATAATGCTGAAGTTTAAGAACAGAGGTAGAGGCCAAGGTTCTCCCATGGCCTAAGCTCAGCTAATAAAGTTGGACCCTAGCTCCTGATCACAGCAGAGCAGGGCTTGGTGATTCCATGTCATGCAGCATATAAACTCCAGATCCTCAGGACCAAGGTCCCTCTCTTCAAGTCTGATACTTGGGCCGGCCAG
>NW_011888792.1:10469534-10484297 GCF_000151845.1 Pteropus vampyrus | reverse complement strand
TAAAGATAAATTACATCATACTTTATCTTTTTAAAGATTATTTTGACTTTCTTAAGGAAAATGGAAGGGGAAACAAGAAATCAGAGAGACAAATTTTGGAGGCTAAAATAGTGTTCAGATTTGCTGATGGACCGTGGACTGAATTTAGTGCTTTTCTTCTAATATGGAAAATATGTTGATCTCATCAGAGGCAAAACAGTTGGTAACATGAGGACCAAGTCACTCTTCTCTTCACTATGCTCAAGAACTAAACAATTGGAGTTGGGGAAAACCAGTAATTAGTTGAGATTTTCCATGATTTGGATGGCAACTGGATGTAATATTGGATTTGGTAATTTTTAAAAGTATAATAAAAATTAGCTTTCTTTTACACTTGAGTTTGTAGCCTGAGATGATGAGATGTGTTCACTCATTCCTGAAGAGCAGGATCATTTTTGGACTAAAAGTCACAAGGCATGGAGACCATCTATATAATGCTGAAGTTTAAGAACAGAGGTAGAGGCCAAGGTTCTCCCATGGCCTAAGCTCAGCTAATAAAGTTGGACCCTAGCTCCTGATCACAGCAGAGCAGGGCTTGGTGATTCCATGTCATGCAGCATATAAACTCCAGATCCTCAGGACCAAGGTCCCTCTCTTCAAGTCTGATACTTGGGCCGGCCAGATCCTTGACATTGTCCAGTGTGTGTTGAATGGTGGGGGCATGCATACTGGCTGTCGCTACATGTCTGGTGTTTCTGGCCATAAACAGTGTTTCAGGCTTCAGTGTTCTTGGCTAGGTGATACATCACCATTTATTTGACAGATTTGTACCCCCTGTCGTGTTACTGATGATTGTCTGAAGCATATCTGGATTTGTTACGTACTTTGGAGGCTAATCCTAGAACAGTTCCGGTATTCTCTTTTCTACAGCCAATTTGTTTACCCAACACAGGCTGTGCATTGTGGTGAGTGGTTCTTGGTTCAGTCTCAGATTCTTCTGTCTTCCTCTTCTCATATTGTTTCGGTTCCGGTTTGTCTTTTGATTGATATAGCCTATTGTCTATACACAAAGTCCTGTACACAAAACTCACATATAAAGAGATGTAGTTTTCCCTTAAAAAAATTGTCACTTTTTGGGGAGAAAGGAAATGAAGGAGGGCTTGGAACTAAAAGAAGAACAGAATTTGCTCTGGGGACAAGCATGCAAATGTAAAAGAGGAGTCTGGAAGCAAATGTAGCTGCGGATGAACACCACCTTAATCCCACCTGCTCTGGCCTAAAGGCCTGCTTTGTGAAAAATAGCTAAGGATTGACCCTAGGTTGCCAAAACATGTGGTGCTGGCATCCCTGAGACGTGGTCACACAAAAAGGCGAATGGCTTATAACTTTATTCACTTTGACATGTGACTTTAAGCAGATGATCATGGAAAAATTTTAAGCACTAAATAAGAATAAAAATGCTAAAATAATTTGTATGTGTTAAAAACATCATCTATTTTATAAGAAATTTGTGAGGTTGGTATTATAGTATTATTCTCAGTTTACATGGGAAGTGTATGAAGCCTGGAGATGTTAGGCAACTTGCCCAAATTTGCCAGTGAATACATGCCAGGGTCTGAATTTAATTTTTCTGATTCTGTATCCCGTGTTATCCCAGGTCAATATTAGACTGCCACTCAAGAAAAGTAACAGCGGGCCTCGATTTTCACATCTGTCATAGGGGTATTAGGCTTTGTTGCTCTAGCATCTCTAACATCAACATGTTATAATTTTCCTGGAGATTTACAAGCAACATTATTCTCATTTAAAACACCTGGAAAAGCATTTTTTGTGAGTTTGCCATATGTTTTCAGCAAAAGATTACACTTATTTCCCCATGGAATAATGTGCTAAGAATTTTAATTTTTTTTAGGATAGTGTTTATGACAAAGTATTTTATATAATTTTATGTTTTTAATATGTCACATTAAACCTTGGGAAAGTAATGGATAACAAGAAAATAAATATGTTTGTAAACAGACTAAATATCATTGCCGCCTGTCTAGGTTATGCACATGGCAAAAAGAGAAAACTAAAGGTTGTTAGAACTCATGAGAATCAAGATTTTTGAGTACCTGAATTATTTATGTTAATGATTAGATTATTGTCATATGACTGAAATCAAATTCACAAGTTTAAAAAAGTAGATTTGTAAATTGTCAAATTTTTAATTCTATGAAAATACTTTTTATATTTATAACACAAGTAAAATTTTTATTTTTAGGATCATTTTTTGAATTTAGAACAAATATTAAGAATATAAAGAAGGTCATCATTTTATTTGGTTTAAATACCTATTTAATATTCTTCTCTCATTCTACCTGAAATTTTCCGAGAGAAAAACTGTAGAAATAATATATAGGCACTAGAGTTGATCTTTATTATTCCATGTAAGAATTGATACTTTTACTAATACTTTTAAATAGGATAGTATTTCGCCTGTGTGTGTGTGTGTGTGTGTGTGTGTGTGTGTGTGTATAACTGGTACACCGAAGGGTTTTAAATTATCAAGCGCAATCAGAAGATCAACTGTTCTTCACTTCTGGCCATGTAACCCTCCTCTGTGAAATCATGCTATCTGTTCACACTCAGATAATAACAAATGTCCTCTGATGAGTTTTAATAACAAGCAAAATTCTCAGTTCAGTACATCTAGAGCCAATGCTAATAGAAATGTTCTACATCTGTACTGTCCAATAAAGTAGTCATCACACGTAGTTACTGAACACTTGAAATGTGGCTGGTGTGACTGATGAACTGAATTTTTAATCTCGTTTAATTTTAATTTAAATAGTCAAGCTTGGCTAGTGGCTCCTGTATTGGCTAGCACAGATTTAGACTAGAGGGATCTTCAAAAAACCAAAACTTTATTTTTAAAAGTCTCTTTTTCTTACACAGCCTAGGACCGATTGAGTTTGATAGCCTGTGGCAAGAATGGAAAGTTTGGTCAGCTTTTTCCCTTTATCTTGTCCTTTGGCCAGATCCCAGACCTCTTACCCAACTCCCTCCTCAACCCCACCACTGTCAGTCTCTTCTGTGTTAGGAGAAGAGACATTAAAATCAAGGTGGTGGGGAAACAAGTACATGAGCAAGGAAGGGAGCTATAGTGCATTGGTTAGCTCTCACTCTGAAAGCATTTACAGCTGACTCTAGCCTGGGTGATCGATGTTGCCTTCTTAGAGTGTATTTGAGACTACTGGGAACTTTCTGCATTGCTCCCCATGACATAGCAATTCATTTTCCTTCAGCCAGACACTTACATTCCTTCTCTTTTTCTTTTTTCTTATTTTACTTTTTTGAGTGGTGGTCACCTTGCCTATCCACACAGTGTTCTTGTAGAAGATTTTAACTAGCTCTGGGACTTCTTTCAGTCTTCATTATGGTTCATGAAAAACAGGCACTCTCTTTCCCCTTTCAGATGAAATATAGTTAGTGTCTAATGCTAGTCAATCCACTCTGTTACATTTGTTTGCTTCTGGTCGATGATAAATTCTCATGCATCTTTGTTTTTAGCTCAAATGGAAATGTAGAAAGCTTTTGAAGTTAACTGGTTCTCTATCTCTCCTTTCCCCATAGGTAAGTAACCGCATTTCTCACATACATACTTTTTTAAAGCATGATGCTAGCTCTAGGCTCTGACCCCATAGACTCCAGGAGACCACAAGTTAAACTCTTCTTGTGTGAAGGAGAGGATACCTTACCTCTGCTCTAGAGGGTGAAGTTGAGAGTCATTTCAAACTGATAGCTCCCATAAATATCCAAAGACTATTTAAAGTAATAAGTTGTATGCATATATATTATACACATATATTATATTTCTCTTTTCCTAAGTAATAGTTATTTTCTCCTATATTTACATATATTATACATTTGAGTACTTAGAATTAATGTACAACTTGGTTTATAAAAGTAGTGCCTCTATTCTCTAGAAATGCTGTGAATAATGTACTATTTAACAATTTGGCATCTTGGAATCCAATACATATTAGAATAACTGAGCCACTAAAAGTGTGCATTAAACCATTTCTAATGCAGAAAAATATCAAGATCAACAGGAAATAATATATAAACACTCTGATAAGAGTCAATGAAGAGTTGGATGTGTCCCTAGAGTTTGATCAATTAATAAGATAATAAGATAACCATTATAAGTTTTTTTTTTTTTTTTAAGACATCATGTCTTTGGAAATGCTGTTAGAGTGAAAGTAATTTATCATGCCATTCATCTATTGATAAATTCAATAAATACTTAAATGTATGGCATTGTCTTAGTCAGAATCAATGATACCAAAGAATGTAAAAGGGAAAAAAAATATTCACGAGCTTCTCAGCAACCGGTCTAAAGATTGATATGTTTGACCAGGAAAGAGAAGTGAACAATTCTTTACATTTTCATATTTATTTTAATTTAACCCTGAACACAGTTAACAGTTTATTTGTTTTATCTTAACTTGTTGACTTTAAATATGTAAAGAATTCAGGAGCCTCTTTATTTTAAAGCCATAGGTACTGTACTGTTGCTATAAGAAAAAATAAATCTATATACATGTAGTTAAAGGTTGATGCTATAAATATGTCAGGATGTATGAAACTGATTTCACATCCCTATCATGAACACAGCATGTCCTATGAGCATGACAAATTTATTAGGTGTGTGCACATAGAAATTTATATGTGAAATAATGAAGTGCCTCATTTTACATATAAGATCTAAAGAAGTTATGTGATTCTCCCAAGTGCTAGTGCCAGTTGATTACAGAACCAAAATGGATGAGTTTATTATTCCTCTTACATATACAGAGAAAGAACATTTTGAGATGTCTAGGAAGAGATATGATTCTTAGTTTCTGGAATATTCTCAATCTATAACATTATATTGTATATGTTATATTTTCTTTTAGCAGACTATAACTTATGTACTTAGCATAACCAATCACATACAAGTTCAATTTAGTAGTGAACAAAAAATTATATCCTAGGAATAAATATGATTGATGGTACTTATAAATGTAAATCTATGTACATCAGATGCTTTCATACATGAAGGATACATGCTCCACAGCACAAAAGAAATCATAATTTTCCTTCTCACACCATTCTTCTTCTAGTCCAACTGATATTTGTCTTAACATCATTTTTTTCTTATCTCCTGATCTAACCAAGCCCCAGTTTCATACAGTGTCTTAACTTCTTAGAATGTTAATAGGTCATTTAATTTATTACCCAAGTGATTCTCTTTTCTTCCATGCACCAAAGTTACTGTGAATATGTGGAGATGTGAGCCATTATCATACTGATGCATCTCTTCCCTTCCTGAATTTTGCAGCAGAGGGAGATTTTGGCCTATTTAGTGAATAGCATTTGAAGGTAGAGGACAATTGGGAGTCGTCATAATTTTATCTAACACTTATTGTCCGCTGAATAGTCTCATTTCCTTTCTGCTGAAAGGAAAGTATAAAACATGGGTTTTGCTATATTCAGAAAAAGTTATCTTCTGAGATTGGAAGACTTTCTCCAACTGAGATGTTAGAGGAAAGAAGAGGTTGAGAGTTTTACATGCTCCATATCACATGCTTTTAAGAAATTATTACTTATTTAAGAATTGTTAAAATTAGGTTATTCTTGAATTTAATGCTTTACAATGGATTAAAATTTTCTCTTAAAAGTAATTTTGAAAAATTTTAAATAATAGATTTTTGGAAAATATTGTGTTTCCTACATTATATGTTTAGTGTTTATTCCTCTGATAAAGACCGGATATCTGTGGGTGGCTGGACCTGGGGATACAGAAATGAATAAGAAATGAACACTGACAGGAAGCTCACAGTTTAATATATAAAAAAAATTAAGTTTTATGAAGTTATGATATCTATAATCTCTTTCATAGAATCAGAAAAGTTTAAAACTGAATCCTTAAATATAATCTATTACAATAATTTATTCAACTTACATATAAAGAAAACATGCCCCAGAAATTACAAGTTTTATTTAATTTTTGAGTCTATTCCATGTGCCAGGCATAGAGGATATGCAAATTAGTAGAGAACAACATAAATTAGGTTCCACCTTACTAATTTCGAAATATAGGATGAATGCTAAGACAAAAGAGAGAAGTAACAGAGCACAGAAGATAAACGGCTTACCTAGATTTGTAGGGTTTGGGGATATTTACTGGCAAAGGGGATATTTAAGCTTAATCTTAGGAATTGCACAGTTTTCCATCAAAGAGAAAAAGGTGATGGTGGGATTTCAGGTTGAGGGCTAGCAAAATTAGAGATGCCAAAGGGAAAAAAAACGTGGTAGGTTAGAGAAACTGAAAGAAGTCTCTGACTGCTCTATAGTAAAGTGTGTTTCTGAGGTGAGATAGAGAGGTCAGCTCTCAGATCGGTGCTCATGTTTTTCAGGGTGGTGAAGAGCTTTGAGAAGGTTTTAAGCAAAAGTGTGACATTCATGTTTGCTTTTAAAAATGTCATGCTATCTTCATAAAGTGGATGGGAGAGTGGTAACACTAAAGGAAGAGGAACCTATTAAGAGGCAATTGCAGTCATTTAAATAAAAGATGATAGGGACCTAAACAAGATTAGTGAAAGTGTGGACAGGGACCAAAAGAATGAATTTGAAAGATCTTTGGGAGGTTAAATTGGAAGTATTTGGTAGCTGAATGGAAGTACAGTATGTGAGAGAAGGAATCAAGGATTTCCCCAGATGTCTCATTTGTTCAAGAGAGCAGCAAGGAGAGACTCTGATTTTAGCAAGGTGGGGGATCTTCCATTTAGTTATAGCACATTAAGTTGGAAGAAATTATGAAACATCTAAGAAAGGTGGAGGAGACAATTAGATAAATGACTCTGAGCCTCAGGAGAGATGTGAAATTACAATAATATACACTGAAGATATTGTCTATATTTACAATATCTTCTTTTGGGCTTCTTTCCCCAGCTAAAGCTTGCTCATTATTTAAAATTCAAATCATGAATTATCTCTTTAATGCCCGAAGTGACCCCATCTTATGTATTTCCATAGGAGGGATGTTTGTCATAGCTCTTACTCTTTTCATTTGCTTATTTTCTCATGTTACAAAATTAATATCCTTGAAGAAAAGAGAAAGATTTGCTTCTCCATCTTGCTTAGATCCTTGAAGACAGCAACATGACTCCTTTCTGGCACTATCCTTAATGTCTGAAAGAATTCGAGACACATAATAGGCAATTATCATAAATGTGTGTTAGATTGAAACTTTACTGACTAAAGCAAAACTAAGTGTCACTATGAAAGCAGTAGAATTTAGGTTGGATGAAGATCATTCAGGGTCTCGTATGCTTAAATTGAGAGTTTGGATTTATTGTTTTCATTGTGACTACCAATCTAATTGTTAATGTCTAAAGAGTTATTTCATCATGATTTATATGCAGTTTAGTGGACATTTATTCCTCTCCTAATGGATGTCACATATAAATTATGTACAACCTTGGGAGTTAACTGTCTTTATTGAAATGGTTAATAATAAGACAAGGTACTGGTTTCTATTTGTTTTTGGTAAGCTCAAACCATCTCTTTTCAGCTTCTTTGACTAAAGTACAAACAAAAAAAAAAGAGAGACTTGTTCTTGCCTTGGTACTCTGGAAAACTGGGCTGTGTTTTGGGTGTGACAATTTCTGCATATACATCTTAATCACTTTATCTTTTAAATTGGTGGTTGGATTAAATTATACCTACATTCACTAGGGCTAAAATATATAGTGAAATCATATCTAAAGTACGCTAGGTCTCTATTGCTTGATATCTCCCTCTTAAATCAAATCCTGTTATCTTTTTGGTCCTACATTAGATTTCATATATTTAAACTTTTCTTACTATGAACCTACATATTTTAGATGGGCTTTTTAATTAGAATTAACTGAACTCTCATGAAATCTTCACTAAAAGCACTAATTATAATGATTACTTATCAAATAGTACAGATGTGTTTTAAAAGATCCACTTTATACTTTTGTTTCAAAAATTCTGTTAACATTATTCTGAGTAAATCCTAATTGAGAAATTTACAATGATTATGAGCTAATTTGATAGATTGCCAAATGAATATTAATTTTTATACTTGTGAAATGTTTTATTTCCATGTTTAATTGAAGGAATGATAACAGACCATTGTAGCAATTTTATTATTGTAAGTGGTGTGCATTGTGAATTAATCACATGAATGACAATAGCTTGTACTATCTACAGCTCCATTTTGATATATAATACTCCTATCAAAATTGTTTCATTTTAGCATCCCTAAAATAAAAAGAAATTTAATAGTCTTTTCTGAATATTAAAATAATTATGTTTATGCACACCATACATACATGTAAATATAGACAATATCTTCAGTGTATATTATTGTAATTTCTCAAATTATTTTCAGATTTATTTTAGATATAAAAGTTAGTCTCTACTAATGGACAGAGCTATCTAAAACAGTAACACCTGGCTACCCTTGAAATGTGGCTGTGTTGTGGAAGAACTGAATTTCTAATTTTATATAATTTTATTATTTTAAATAGCCACCTATGGCTAGAGGTGACTATATTGAACAGCACAGGTCTATTGATTTAGAACTATATTTTATAAATATACTCTTTTTTAATGGCATTTGTTTTATATGAAAATTTTTAAATTCTTATTTTTAATAATTTTTTTCAAGTGATAAATATGTTTTCAAATCTAAGTAATTATAGTGTATATTCCGTAGTTTTTAATTTCCTAATATGTTCTTAAAATGATATGTCTTAATTAGAGCCAGCATCTAAAAGATAAAGGATAAACTTGATTTATGGTCTTTGTATTTGCATTCATCCCCTTTTAGCAGCATTAAAATGCCAATTTACTACATGTTTAGCATGTTCATTTCTTGATATTTAAAGGTTTTCTCAAGCTTGTTAATTGTTAAGATTAATATCAGGTTCTTCTCATTCTTTTTTCCCAAAGTGACTTCAATTCACATACATACACGCACACACGCATACATACTTCCCTTTTAATACTGAGAATAGCTTATACTTTATAGTAACCCGAAACAGGCTGAAACTCTCCAGGAAGAAAGCTGGGTAAATTCCTTTAAAACCACAAATTTAGCAGCCTTCTCAGGAGCTGAAGAACACTACTAGCTTCCTCCCTTACACAGAATGAAGCATATGATACAGTTTGGCAGTTTACTCTACAGGCAAATGCCTGACTAAAATCTGGACTTCTCAAAGCCTGAATTCCAATGACTGCATAAAAGGTTAAAAATATCTATTCTTGATATTTTGGACTAATTAAATAATATTCCAAATTATCCACCTTTTAAATGACCCCAAATGACCACTTACTACAGAATTATTCATTTGTAGTAATAGAAGCAAGAGAGGCTGTAGAAATCTGGGCGTAGTGAAAAATGGGACTTCTAAATATTGAATAATTTTGTTTCTCTGGGGTAGTGATACTTGAGACAACTATACACATAGACACTGGGATATTCTTCATAAATTACTGCTTTGATCTTGTTACTCCTTTGTTCAAGAAGTTTCAATTGCCTCTGCTCCATTTGCTTAGAACAATCTCTAGAGTTTTCAATCATGCTATTTCAGGTAGACAAAAAAAAAAAAAAATTGGACATACATGCATATGAAGTTTATCTCTAAATTATACACATGTAGTTACTAGATGCATACACTATATTGTAAGTTTTATTTATCATGATTTTTATGGTTGGGAAATTAAATTTTAAAAACCTGTACTTATATGTGCTTCCTCACTGGTTCATCATTTGCAAATGGGACACACTTATTTTGGGGGGGAATCACTTAGGTTTAGAGAATGATGTCCAAACCCCACATCTTGGTTTTCCAAGACCAGGTGATGGCTCTTCTTTTTCTTTCCTAGTAATTTTCCACTGCTTCTCTGTGTGATCCTTCTGTATGATACCAACCATTTTCAAATTCATTTGGAGTCAATTTTTTTTTCTGTGTACATTTTTTCAACATTTTAATTATTAAAACTTTAACAAAAATATTCAAATAAAATAATTATTGAATATCTCCAATAAGTTAATTGTGTTGCAAATATAATTCAGAATTCTGTTTAAAGCCTCCTTGGCTACCTCTATAAATGTACTTGAAGTTTTCCTAAATATATTCTTGAGAATTTTACACCCTGAACTTTAAAAAAAATTTTTGGTCAATGTTTTTCCTTCTTTTCCAACTTCCTTCTTTATTTCCTTTCTCTTCTCCCTCTTTTCTTTCTCTACTTTTATACCTTAATTCAGATGTATGCACATCTACTCATTTAAATTTAAAGTAAATATTCTATTAGTGCACATATAAGCCAGGGCAATTAAATGCTGGATAGATAGGCTTGGCATAGTTTCACATCACAGAATCACAAAAATTTGTACAATGGTAAATGAAACTGATATGCTATATTTTGAGAATATCATGTATATAAACAAGGTATTGTAAGTTTTGTTAACTTGTTACGTGATTTTTATGCTTAGAAAAAGAAATTTGAGCAATAGATATTTTTATCATTTAACTTTAAAATAAATTATCTCATACCAGAAGAAATCTTAAAGTTATTGATCATTTTAATTTAAGAAAATCCTATAATTTTATCTGAGTTATTAAAATTAAAGTTGTATAACTACAGTTCTTCATGAATAATTTAGTTTCTTCTTTTTAAGTAAAACAAATGGCTAAATAAATCAGGGGCTTCTGCTATTAGCTATGATGGAATAATAGGGACAAGATTTATTCTCTCACCTTAAATAACTAGATATATGAACAAAATGTATGAAACAAAATGGTTTTCAGGCTTCGGACAATAGGCTGTTGAGTGGAGTAATCCCCAAGAAATGAGAAGTAAATGAGGGGAGCCATAGACATATCTCAGCTCACTGTCTAGAGAGTTTCTGGACCCATTATAAGACAGAGGAACCCATATAGGAACTGGCAGTCTCCTTGAATTGAGGAGGCATAGTTCAGTGTTCAGGAAGTCCAAGTGGGCTAGAATTTGCAGAACTACGAGAGAGAGAGAGAGAGAGGGAAGGAGGAAGGATGCATGAGAGAGAGCTAGCTCTGAAAGTCTACAGAAGAGTTTGAGGTTTGACAAAGTACTGATATACACTTGCAATGTGAAGTAAATACTAAAGATGGGAGGAAAAAATACCAGAAAAGATTTGGAAGATTAAACTCCCAAAAATCACATGAGGCTGGGAATAGTTTGTGTTCCAGCCAGTCAGAATGGCAGAACTCCTAATGTACAGGGCATCAGGTAGAGTCCTCAAGACTATTGCTTCAGTAGTAGGGCCACATTAACTGTGGATTGAAGTGTGTTCTGGACTCATCCTGGCAAAATTTAAAAGCAAGACACAAAAGAAAAAATTGATTCCGAGTAGCTTAGTTGCATACCAAACAGATTATGAGTTGTTTAAATTTTATAACAAAATCCAGCCACCAATGTAAAATTACATGTCCAATATCAAATAACAAATTACAATTCATGCAGATAAAAAGGAAATATGTCCGATATCAAAAAGGAAAATCAATCAATAGAAACAAACTCGGAGATAACAAAATGACAGAATTAAAAATGAAGACATTGAAACAGCTGTCTTATTAGCCATTTGGGCTACTATAACAGAATACCATAGACTGAGTGGCTTAAACCACAAACATTTATTTCTCACAGTTCTGGAGGCTGGGAAGTCCAAGATTAAGGTGTGGCTGATCCATGTCTGGTGACACTCTTCCTGGTTTACAGATGGCCATCTTTTCTTTGTATTCTCACTTGGGGAGAAAGTGCAGAGGGCAAAAGCTCTATGTCTATTTTTGTAAGGGCATTGATCACATTCATGGGGGCTCCCCCTGTATTCTAATTATCCCTCAAAGGCTCCAACACTTTTATTATTACTTTGGGGGTTATGATTTCAACATATGAATTTATGGAAATAAATATTAAGTTCATAGCAAAAGGTTACAAATATACTCTATATGGTCAAGAAAATAGAGGGAAATATAACATGATAAAATAATTGAGAATTTTAAAACACTCAAATATAATATCTAGAGATAAAAAAGTACAATATGTGAAGGAAAAATACTCTGGATAAAATTAACAGCAATTTAGACATTGAAATCTAAAAGATTAGTGAACTTGATGATCTAGAAATAGTGACTACTCAAAATAATGCCCACAGAGAAATAAAAATGAGAAAACAAATAAAGCATAAGTAAGCTATGATAAAATATCAAATAGCCTAAAAATTAATTGGATATTCTGAAAAGAATTGGGAGACAGAAAATATATTTGAAGAAATGTTTTTCCAAATTTGGTGAAAACTATAAAGCCAAATATCCAAAAATCTCAATAAACCTTCGTTAGAAGAAACATAGCTAAAGTCATATTAAGGATATCATAACAAATAATTGAAAGTCAGAAATTAAGAGAAAATCCTAAAAGAAGTCAAAGGAAAATGACATGTTATATGAAAGAAACAAAGATAGAAACTTCTCATCAGAAATAGTGCAAGGTGGTAGAAAAAGGTATGATAGCCTTAAAGTATTAAAAGGTAAAATCTGTCAACCTAGAATTCTAAACCCAGAAAAAAATTATTTTTCATAAAGAGGACAAATATAAACTTTTAAAGACATAAAAGCTAAAAGAATTTATTACCAGCATACCAGCACTACAAAAATTTGTAGGCAGAATGAAATTAAAATCCGTAGACTGGAATGATGAGCATCAGAAATGGTACTTAAGTAGGTAATGTCGACAAATTTTCTTTTTAATTTTTTTATTTTTGAATTAGTTGACATAATATTAATTTCACATGTATAACAGTGATTAGACATTTATATAACTATAATCACCCCAATAAGTCTAGTACTCATCTGACACCATACATAATCATTACAATATATGTAATGACTTACAATAGGTGTAAGGTGATAGATATCTCATTGCAGTTTTCATTTGCATTTCCCTGATGGTAAGTGATGTTGATTATCTTTCCATATCTATTGTCCATTTCTATGTTCCCATTGGAGAAATGTCTATTCAGGTCCTCTGAACATCTTTTAATTGGATTTTTTGATGTTGTATGCATTTCTTATATTTTTTTGTATATTAACCCATTATCAGATGTATCATTGGCAAATATCTTCTCCCATTCAGGTTTGTGTTTTCCTTCTGTGTGGAAAAATTTTTAGTTGGATGTGGTCCGCTTTGTTAATTTTTCCTTTTGTTTCCCTTGCTTGAAGAGACATAACCGAAAAATATTACTGAGAGCAATGCCAAAGAGTATGCTGCCTACATTTTCTTCTAGAAGTTTTATAATTTAGTGTCATACATTTAAGTCTTTAATCCATTTTGAGTTTATTCTTGCATATAGTGTAAGAAGGTGGTCCAGTTTTCAAACACCATTTATTGAAGAGAAAGTTTTTACTCCATTGTATAATCTTGCCTCCTTTGTCATAGGTTAACTGACCATATAGGCATGGGTTTATTTCTGGGCTCTCTATTCCATTCCATTGAACTATGTGTCTGATTTTATGACAGTACCATGCTGTTTTGATTACTATATCTCTGTATTATATTTTGATATCAAGTAGCATGATACTTCCACACTTGTACTTCTTTCTCAAGAATACTATTCAGGGGCTTTTTGTGGTTTCATATAAATTTGAGGATTATTTGTTCAAATTCTGTGGAAAAATACCATTGGTATTTGGATAGGTATTTCACTAAATCTGTAGATTACTTTGGATAGTATGGTATTTTAACTATGTTAATTCTTCCTATCCATGAGCATGTTATATAGCCTTTCACTTATTTCTATCTTCTTCAATTTCCTTCTTCAGTATGCTACAGTTTTCTAATCACAAATCTTTTACCTCCGTGGTTAAATATATTTGTTGGTATTTTATTCTTTTTGATGCTATTGTAAATGGACTGTTTTCTTAACTAATTTCTCTTTCTGATAGTTCATTATTACATAAAAATGCAACTAATTTCTGAACATTAATTTTGTATCCTAATACTTTATGAGTTCTGAGTTTTTTTGGTGGAATCGTTAGGGTTCTCTATATGTAGCAGGATGTCATCTGCAAATAATGACAATTTTACTTCTTCCTTTCCAATTTAAATGCCTTTTATTTCTTTTTCTGTTTGATTGCTGTGGCTAGACTTCCAATACTATATTGAACAAAAGTGGTGAAAGTGGACATTTTTTTTCCAATGTAAGGAAAACATTTTTAGCTTTTCACCATTGACTCTGACGTTAGCTGTGAGTTTGCTATATATGGTATTTATTATGCTGAGAATTTCATCCTAAATGGATGTCTGATTTTGTCAAATCTTTTTATGTATCTATTGATATGATCATATGATTTTACTGTTCATTTTAATTATACGGAGTATCACATTAATTAATTTGTGGATTTTGAACTTTGCATCCCAGGAATAAATCTCACTTGGTCATGGCATATGATCTTTTCAATGTATTGCTGAGTTCAGTTTATCAGGGGGGTAATGGTTTGTGAGGCTTCACTTCTGTTGAAGTTTTTGGAATAGTTTGAGAAATACAGGTGTTAATTCTTATTTGAGTGTTTGATAAAATTCACCTGTGAAGCCATTTGGTGCAGGACTTTTGTTTGTTGGGAGTCTTTTGATTACTGATTCGATTTCATTAGTAGTTATTATTCTGTTCAGAGTTTTCATTTCCTC
>NW_011888792.1:10443364-10468244 GCF_000151845.1 Pteropus vampyrus | reverse complement strand
CCATTTGGTGCAGGACTTTTGTTTGTTGGGAGTCTTTTGATTACTGATTCGATTTCATTAGTAGTTATTATTCTGTTCAGAGTTTTCATTTCCTCTTTATTCAGTTTTGGACAATTGTATGTTTTTTGGAATATAACTATTTTTTCCAGGTTGTCCAATTTGTTGGCATATAATTGTTCATAGTATTTTCTTATAATCCTTTATATTTCTGTGGTGTCAGTTATCACTTCTCTTTCATTTTTGATTTTATTGGGCACTCCCTTTTTTTCATGGCTGGCTAAAGGTTTATCAATTTTGTTAAAGCTCTTGGTTTCATTGATCTATTCTATAATTTTTAGACTATTTCATTTATTTCCCATCTGATCTTTATTATTTCCTTCCTTCTACTCACTTTGGGTTTTGTTATTCTTCTTGTTCCTTCAGGTGTAAGGTTAAATTGTTTATTTAAGATTTTTATTGTTTCTTGAGTTAAGCCTGTATTGCTATGAACTTTTCTATCTTAATACATCTTTGGCTGTGTTTGTTGGTTTTGAGTTGTGTTTTCATTTGTATTTGTTTCCAGGTATTTTTTTATTTCTTCCTTGATTTTGTTAAACCATTCATTGTTTAGTAGCATGTTACTTAGCCTCCATGTGTTTGTTATGTGTTTTTCAGTTTTCTTTTTATATTTGATTCCTAGTTTCATACCATTTTGAACAAAGAAGATGTTTGATATAATTTGAATGTTCTTAATTGTATTGAGACTTGTTTTGTGGCCTAACATGTAGTTTACCCAGGAAAATGCTCCATGTGGATTTGAAAAGAATTTATATTCTGCTGCTTTGAGGTGAAATGTTTAAAAATATCAGTTAAATTAACCTAGTCTAATTTGTCATTTAATGCAACTCTTTGCTTGTTGATTTTCTGTCTGGATGATCTATCCATTGCTGTCAACAGGGTGTTAAAGTCTCTTACTATGACTACATTACTGTTGATCTCTCCCTTTATGTCAGTCAATATTTGCTTTATATATTTAGGTGCTCCTACATTGAGTATGTATATGTTTATGAGAGTTATATCCTGTTGTTGAATTGATTCCTTTACATTATTTAATGCCCTTCTTTAACGCTTTTCACAGCTCTTGTTTTAAATTCTATTTTGTCTAATATAAGTATTGCTACCCCAGCTTTTATTTGCATTTTCATTTGGATGAATCTTTTTCTATACCGTTACTTTCAATCTTTGTGGGTCTGAAGTGGGTCTTTTGTAAGCATCATATGTATGGGTCTTGTTTTCTTATCCATTCTTTTGATTGGAGTATTTAATTCATCTACTATGAAAGTAATTATTAATTGGTATGCAGTTATTGCCATTTAATTCTTTCTTCCTCCTCTTTCCTTCCCCTTTCCTCTCCTCCTCCTTTCCCCCTTCTCCCCCTTCTCCTTCTTCCTCTTTTTCAATAAGTCCCTTTACCACTTCTTGGAATCCTGGTTTGGTGGTGATGAACTCCTTTGCTTTTTCTTATCTGGGAAGCTCTTTGTCCTTGGATTCTAAATGATAGCCTTGCTGGGTAGTATAATCTTGGTTGTAGGTCTTTGCTTTTCATCACTTTAAATATTTCTTGCCAGTCCCTTCAGGCTTGCAAAGGTTTTGTCGAGAAATCATCTGACAATCCTATGGGAGCCCTCTTGTAAGTAACTAACTGCTTTTCTCTTGTTGCTTTTAAGATTTTCTCTTTGATTTTAACCCCACTTCCCACTCTCCACCCCCCTTTTTTGTTTTACTTCAACCTTTGCTGTTTTAATTATGTGTCTTGGTGTTGGCCTGTTTGGGTTTATCTTGTTTGGGACTCTCTGCACTTCCTGGACTTGTACATCTACTTCCTTTGTCAGGTTAGGGAAGTTTTCTGTCATTATTTCTTCAAATAGGTTTTCAATTCTTTGCTCTCTCTCTCTCTTCTTCTAGTACTCCTATTGTTACACTTGATGTTGTCCTAGATGCTCCTTAAATATCATCATTTAATTTTTCTTTCTTTTTGTTGTTCCAATTGGTTTTCTGCTGCCTTGTCTTCCAAATCTCTGATTCAGTTCTCTGCTTCATCTAATCTGTAATTGATTCCATCTAACATATTCTTCATTTCAGTTATTGTATTCCTCATTTCTGACTGGCACTTTTTTATGGTTTCTATCTCTTTGTGTAAGTTCTCACTGAGTTTAACTATTCTTCACCTAAGTTTATTGAGTTATCTTTATAACCAATATTTTGAACTCTGTATCTGATAGATTGCTTGCCTTCATTTTAGTTCTTCATTTCATTTAGTTCTTTTTATGGAGTTTTATCCTGTTCTTTCATTTGGGACATGATTTTTGTCTCTTCATTTTGGCTGACTCCTTGTTCATTTCTTTGTATTGGGTAGATCTATGTCTCCCAGTCTTGGCAGAGTGGCCTTATGTAGTAGTTTTCCTGTGAGCCCCAATGGCACAGTCTCCCTGGTCACCTGAGCCGGGTGCTACTGGAATGTCTCTTGTTTGGGTTATTTGTCCCCTCCTGTTGTAGTTGAGCCTTGGTTGCTGTTGGCACATCAGTGGTTGGGATTGACCCTAAGGGTGACTGGCTATGAAGAACGGTCATGATTACAGTGGATGAGCTATTGTGTGGGGCCTGATCCCACAGAAAATTTGCTTAGTTGGGCTCTTCTGTCTGCAAAGTCCACCCTTTGGTTACGTCATTTGCGGAGCTAATTATGCGGTGCTCTCAAGGTTTGAAGCTGGACACTGTGTGTTGGTTCTGGGGCCTCTTGGGAAGGGCTATGGTGCAGGCCAAGGTAGGCTGCTCCCTGTGCCCAGCTCAGAGCCACCTGATAGGATCTACAAAGTGATATGCAGTTGGTAGCCACCTGTTCTGGGTTTGAAGGTGACTGGGAGAGGCTATGCTGTGAACCAAGGTCGGCTGCCACTAGTGCCATATTCAGGGCCACTTCAGAGATACAGGACATGCCATTGCCAGCCACAAGTTGTTTGGGGTTTGTGGATCTCCGAGAGATTTTATGAATTCAGAGCATGGGCCATGGTTGGATGCTTATGAGGAACAGCTGCTGAAAAAGATTTGGGCCATTGCATGAGTTGGGTGGGATAGGGAATCTCAGGGAATCACCAGGGTAAGGAGAGTGGTATGAGGGCACTTTGAAGAAACAATGTTACCTGCCAGCATTTCTGTCCTGGAGAGAGCTGCCCCTACAGCCCTCATCTTGAAACAAGACAATTCAACTCCTCCATCTATGTCCCTGAAGCTTTTTCAAGCTGCTGCCCCAGCACTGGAGCTCAGAATGAGTTTGTGAGTGAGTCTGTGTTGTGCATGGTCCCTTTAAAACCAGAAGCCCTCGGTCTCATTCAGCCACAGTCCCTGCTGGTTTTCACAGCAGGTGTTATGGGAACTTCTCTCCCCTGCACTGAAGCCTTATGCTGGGGAGTCCAGTGTAGGGCCAAGATCCCTCACTCCTCAAGGGGGACCTTTGCACCCCAGATCTTCCTTCCAATTCTTAACCACCACAGGAGCATGTAGGACCAACCACTTCAGCATCTCCACTACTCCTACCAGTCTCCACATTGCTTCCATATCCTTAGTTATAGAAAGTCCAGTCAATTGGACTTCAGGTTGTTCTCAATGATGATGACTGTTATATAATTTAGTTGTAATTTTGATGTGGTCTTGGTAGGCAAGCACAGTGTTTATTCCACCATCTTAACCAGAAGTCACCTGGAAGACTTTTCTTTTCTCATTTTCAATGTCATTAAAAGTTAATCATTTAAAATAACTATATTTCCTATTAAGAGTGATATAAGAGAGCAAATCTACGTTACAGATTATTGAGTTTGTTAAAATAGCTTTCTTATTGCTATTTAAAAACTTAAAAATAAACACATTTAAAGAGTTTTTGCTTAAAATTGGTATCTCATCAGCATAATTTTATTGAATATGTTTTAGATAATAAGTTATTGTGCAACCATTTAAGAAACAATGGTTCTGTTTCTTAAAAAGATTTAAAAAAAATAGAATATTTAATATCAGTGCCTAGGAAAGTAGGGGTCTTTTATCCATCCCCTGGGTTTGTCTCTGTTCAAATTCCATAATGTTCTTCTGTGTTATTTACTGTTTCAAACTTGCTGACACCTACTTCAATTCCAAATTTATTTTTATATAATGGCCTCCTTTATGATGACTTCTCCTACTACATATAGGAGGTTTTTCACTCTCTTGTGAGCAAGTTTGACACTTACCATATTTTAACTTATGTCCCCAGAATGTAGTAGATACTTGTTACATAGCAAACAATTTGTATATATTTGGGGGGTTAAATGAGCAAATGAACACATAAAATATGCACGTTATTATGGTTCATACTGGTTTATTTTCTCAAGTACTATCACAGGTGGAAATGTTGGCCATAGCTCTGAAATGAAAGTATTTGGAGGGCAGAGATTATTCATATTATATTTTTGAATCATTGCATTCCTTGCTTCACCAGCATATAGGAGTATACATAAAATATGTACAATTGGATGCTATTTGATGGTATATCTCACCCTACAAATGAGGTCATTAGGGCCAAGAGAATCCAAAGTTACTTAATGTTGAGTTGGTATTTTAACCATACTAGATTTCCTGAGTCCTGGCCCAGCTCCCATCCATTCAGCAAAGGATCACAAAGATCTACTTTCTGTCTATTGTTTTCAGAGATAAAATATTAAAAATTTTGGCTTGAATTTGCTACTCATGGCTTCATGGTCCAGACTGACTACATTCAGTATCATATTCATCACATCAAATAATTTTGTGTGGGTTAAGTTTAATATTTTAGAATAAAAGAGATTCCTAATGAAGCTCACATTAAATAAACCCAAGTCAGGTCAAAATTATTAAGTTTAAGTAATTATGGCATTTGCTAGAATACCAAATTCTCCTTAAAATAATAATTTTTAAAAGTGTGAGAAAATAGGTTTTAGCAATTATTTTAAGGGAAAAAAGTCTCATTAATGACTTCTATTTCTTTCTAGATTCTTTGAAAAAATACATTTCTTGGAATAAAGATTAGTTAAGTAGTAACATATAATAAGCTAGATATAGGAAAAGTTGTGGCAGAGGCCTTAGAGATGTAAAGAAAACAGTAGAAAAGCACAAAGACCTCCCAAAAGGTAGAAAGCCCTGTTGCCGATGGAGTAGCAGCTGGAAAAGAGATTCAATTCTTTGTTGAATGACCTAGTATTGGCTTAAGAATTGATGTTTGGGAAATGACAACTGATTTTTCTACTACACAGTGAGGTCTTTAGATTAAGATATGGTTCTTAATCTTGTGAGTATCCATAATACCTGGCTCTAAGTTAATAAATAATTTAATGAATTAACACATGAATGAATGGACCATAATATAAAAATGATGCAAAATTTTTATTTCTATTGAGTCAGTTTAATTTGAGCCAGTTTCCATTTTGTATATACTTAACCTGAAGAGAACTGTTGAGTACCATGTTAAAAGCAAATGCTAGCTGTGACTTGCCTGAACTTCAAAAGTAAGTTGTATACATCTCATAATATTATATTATGTGGACATACATGATGTAATAGACTTTTGACCAGAGAGATATTTCTTGTGATTGTTGTATCACAACCTTGTGAGTATTCAATTATTTGTACAGTACCAAAGAAGATAATAGTCTTATCTGTAATATTTTAGATTTGTATTAAAGGATATTGCTACGTATCTTAAGTAATTAAAATTCATTGAAAGTAATTTAAAATGGAAATCACTAGCAGAAAGAAAAAATATAATACAACTAACAAAATGCTGAGGAAGACGGAAAGTTACAGGTTAACGGTAAATCCCTGATTTTTTTTTTTTCTAGAGGGGAGCAAATTAGTTTGGACTAACAATAAATCAAGATATAGAAAAATAGGCCTATTATTTAGAATTGTGGTGAGACTAACAATGTTAGTCTCGAGAATGGGACTAGAGGTTAGGTGAGAAAATTTCAATTTCCATTATTCTGTCCATTGCTGTTTTGAATGCCTCCTCCACCCCACCCCCCAGCACAGCCACATACATATATTTTCAACAGTTAGACTATTAATAATATTTATATAATTTTAATGAGATACATGTCCCTAGATGGAGCCAAAGGGTCTTGAATTATAGGTCTTAACAAAAGCCTTTCATCTATTGGCTAAATCTTTAAATAACATGCAATGTTATCCAGGTTTAGACAAACCTCAGAAAGTTGGCATCCATCTATTTCCTCCTGTCCATCTATAAACAGAGACAGCATAAAACATAAAGGAAGCTCCACCAGAGACTACATTAGCATAACTCTTCCTGAAACACAGATTTATTATTATGTCTCAAGTATTTTTTAATCCTGGTTCATAATACAGAATTCTATTAAAAGCTAACCAAAATGAGGTAAAATAATTTACTTCAAATTCCTTTCCTAAGTCCACCTGCTATAATCTTTAATCCTGGGGCCACTCATTATTATTCTGGATGTATTATTTATCTAATAGTAATTTTTAAATCAACTATTATATGCAAAGTTAGAAATTTGGGGAGCTCTAGGGGTTGAATACATAGAAGTTTAAGTACATAAATTCATTAATCACTTTTCTTCAACTTCCAAAAAACAATGCTATTAAAATTTAATGTGGTGCAAACAATTCCTCTAAGGCATGAGAACACCAACTTTGAGTTCATACAATAACCAGGGATTTAGCATCTGAATGCGAGTCTTTCTACCACCACTTTATTTCCCAGCCATAATCACTGTATTTCCATCAGCAAGTCTTTTTAAAGAATCGGCGACCCAGTGATAGGTGCATTCATGATGTGTGCAGCACTATTGTTTAACACTGTGAGATCCTGGCTGCCAGACGGTGCCATAGGGAAACATTGTCACTGGCAGGTGGCTGGTTTGCCTTGATATTGAGATACCTATTTCTGGCGAAGATGTTTTGCCCTCCTTATTTTGCAATTTGCTCTCCCTTACAAAAAGCTGTCTTCCCAAGAGCCTTCCCCTATGTCGTGGACCAGAGTTCATTTCTGTCAGTCCTAAGGTTGATAGTCCCTCACAGAGTAATGTCCAAACATAAGAAATTGTGATAATTAAACTTTTTTTTTTTTTTTTTGCACAGAATAACTAATTGTAAAAATTGGCAGTCAGCCTGCCATTTGAAAGTGAAGAAAACATCTTGCTTTAACATCTGAGCAGGGATTTTTTTTGTAATCTATAAACAATTGGACCATATGTAGTGTGATGGGAAACATGAAGGCTGTGATAGAACATCATTGAAGGAACCTTGTGTTTAATCACTGTTCTTTGATTCACTGAAATAGAAATTAGCTTTTGAAGTTCTGGGTTTTGTCATGATTTTAAAGAGACAGTTTTTCTTTAAATATCAGACAACACCGATAATTTACCAAGTCATGACTGTGATAAAGGCAAAGGAATTCCAATTTTAAAAATGTAAATATGTTTTTAAGACACCTAAACAGGTAACAGATGTAGCCATGGGCTTTTACAGCCTTTGTTTTGGCCTGCAATCTACTCAGTGATACAAAGACTCTCCACACAATATGGTTCAACTCTTAGAAGGTACATTTTTTTTCTAAATAAAAACTGTTGTTGAAACTAAATTAAAACAAAAATAACATTTCTAATTAAGTTTGTTTTAAAAATGGAATTTTATCTTCTAAATTTTGCTCTATTTCCAGTTTATGATGTATAGCACGAGTAAATTAATTATGATGTTAAAAAAAGAGTAGCTGTTGACATTCGGTGGGTAACTGTTTAAATCTTTATGTTGAATGAAGGGTCCTTACATACCATGATGAAATTTCTTTATATTCAGCTGATGATGCTTAAAAAATATAAAATGATCAAGAGAATTCTGAAGCCATTACATGACACCAATCTGTAATGCTGTGTCAAATGGAAATGTGTTTGAAGAAGAGACAGTGCTAGGTTCTCTGTCTGACTCACCATTAGCTAGTTTTCAGGTTTTGTGTGAATATCTATCTTTCTGTGACTTGGTGTTCTTTTCCCCCAACTTAGATGGTATGATCAGATCAGTAATTTTTAAAGGCAGAGATTAGGCAAATGAGAATCACCTGAAGAACTTTTTGAAAACACTGCTGGAAGAGAAGTGTCTCCTTTCACTTCCTCTCTTCCTTCCCTCCAAAATCACTGCAGGAGAGTCATTTTTGCCAGTTGGAAGTATGCCATGTCTGAGAACTGTCAACCCAGAGTATTGCTCAATAATAGTCTATTTAGCATTACTGAAGATTTAAAAACATCTCGTTGTTAGACTGTACATGATATTTTTTTACTCTAGGCTCAAATGTTTTTGAATTGATAAACTTTTGATTTTTAACTTTAATAATTTTAAAAATTTTATTGGGTTATTTTCCCACGTAAAATTTAAGTAGGAAGAATTTATGTACTAATATTTTGCCATACACTCCTTTGTGCCTCAACTGGCTTCCAACTTCAGTGTTTTCTGGAAAGCTGCACTTACAGGTCTCAGCCAGCAAGCTGACAAAGGAGTGTTCCATTTCTCTTCTGTAAAAGTTGTACTTACCTTGTTTTCATGAAACCAACCTCCGTTTCCAAGGAAACAAGAACAAAAAGGCAGTTGGCAGCTAGCATCTGGGACTTAGAAGAACTCTCACATGTCAATTTCAACTGCTGGCTGCCGGCTCAAACCTAAAAATGTGGAGTATTAAAATCACCTGCAGATTTTTAACACAAAAAAGAATGTTAAATTAATTTTTTCTTAATTTTTAAATAATTAGGATTAATAACAAATTATTTTAAATGTCCTTCAAAATAATACAACTAATTGAAAATATTTTAATTGCTAGAAATACAACTCAAGTTTTATTTTAAACCAGTAGGCACATATATTGAAGGAATTTTTTAAAATTTTGCCACTTTCCTGTTTTTATTTATGTTGACCTTCCTTCTTTTTCCTTATTGCTTTTTACATTCCCAACTCAGAACTTTTTTTTTTTTTGACATGTGCAAAATATATAGATATCTTGTTTTATCCATATAGCTTTGTGGTTGTTTTGTTGTCTTGATACACAAGTTTAATGATGAGACATCTTAAAAATATACTTTTATAATCCTAGGACTGAAAAGCCACACTAGCACAACCTGCTTTTTCTGAATAGCATTTGCTTGCTTTGCATAGCTTTGTATTGCAGAGTTCACCACAATCCTCACATTTTTGTAGTCTCCAAGCCTTCTTATTTCATGGCTCCTATATTCATTACAGTTCTTAGACTCCTACTAAAAGACAAATCTACCTGTAATGCCAGATTCTCATAGGGAAGCAGAGAGAGAGAAGATTTTTTTCCTTTTCTTTTTTTTCTTTCTTTTCTTTCCTTTTGCATGGAAGGCAGAAACTTGTGGAAATACTTTAATAAGCATTTAGACATTCCTAGGAGTTGGGTAATGATTGCCAGGAAAATGAAGTTTCAAACTGATACCTGCTCTCCATCTTGGGTTATATTATTTTATATCATTCTAATATTTGGTTACAATCTTCAAGTTAAAAATTTCCCTCTTTTGACTCTTTTGTCATTTTATAGTATACCAGCTCACTGAAATCAAGGATGCCTGTGGATAGATATTAGGGAAAATTCTGTGGAAAATTAACATGCAATAATTTATCATATTTGTAATATGGACTCATTTCATTATGTTTTATTAATAGCCTACTTATAATAAGCTATAAGGATAGATTTGTATAATATTTGAAATTGTCTCCATGTTTGACTTGCAAGTAAATGGTTTTCTATGAAACAGAAATATAGGAAAATATAGATAATAAATTTATGAAGGAGACTTTTAATTATAACTTCTCGTTTTTCTATCCTAAAATATGTATATTTACATTTTTTAAATTTTTTACTTTTCTTGGTACAGCGTCCAAGAAATTATATTTTTCATCTATGAATTCAAATAATGTTTAATGATTACACTTTTGGGGGGATGGGAGCATATGGAATTTTCATGTTCAAGATTTTTTTGCTACTGTTATAAAGCCAACTTTTCATAAGGCAAGAAATTATTAGCACTTGCTGGCAGACCATGATAAAGGCTATACAAACAATAGTTTATAAAGTATTAATACATAATGTTATGAATAATAAAACTAATCTCTTAAATTTGAGAAACCTCTTAAGTAAAAAAATATTGCAAACTTTACTTCAAAATTGTCCAATTAAGCAATGAAGCTAAACTCAAATATTGTTTTGGGTTTTTTGTTTGCTTTTTAGTTTGAGATGTAATTCACACACATCAAATTTACCATTATGAAGTGTACAATATCATGGTTTTCATATATTCACAATATTATAAAAACCTCACTACTACCTAATTCCAGATATTTTTTTTTAACCCTAAAAAGAAACCCCATACCCATTAGTAGCTACTGTCTCCATTCCCTCCCTCCCTTCTCTGAAAACAAGTAATCTACATTCTGTCTCTATAAATTTGCCTATTCTGGACATTTCCTGTAATTATAATCATACAATATGTGACTTTTTGTGTTGGGCTTCTTTTATTAAGCATGATATTTTAAATGTGCACCTTTGTTATGGTATGTATCAGTATTTCATTCTTTTTCATGTTGAATAATATTCTATTGCATAGATATTACACATTATATTTATCCAATCGTTAGTTGATGGAAATTTGTGTTGTTTGTTTTTTTGATTATTATAAATTATGCTGCTATGAACATTCATGTATGTTTTTATATGAACATATGTTTTTAATTCTCTTGGGTTTACACAGAATTGCTGAATTATATGGTAACTCTAAAAGATTAGTTTAATTCAAATAGTCCAAAAATTTCTTCTGTGATGTTGTAAATGGAACAAAAGGCAAAAGAGATTCCAATTTTACTCACATAAAATTGTTTTAAGAAGCTCACCAAAAATAACAAAACAAGCACACTCTTAGATCAAGTTAATTCATTATTGGTGGATTGGTTTTTCCGTTAGTGTTTGTATTTATGTTTTTATTTATATAATGATATTTTAATAACCAAGGATTTAGTGTGACATATTAATCAGATACTGGTCATATAAATTCTGTGTTTAACTTCAAGAAGATATCTAAATGTGGACTCAAAATAGCTAGATAAATTAGAAGCCAGGCATATTACATATACTAATAATCCTAATATATCAATATCTGAAAACAAAGGTTTAATTCATTTTCAACTAAGAGAGAAATCATTTCATTTTAAATAAACTATATGCAGCCGTTTAGTAAGAAAATACTTCCTTTTTGTTCTATTATTCACTCTTAATATATTCATTTACTGTTAAAATTCTTCAAATCTACTTTTATTTCTATTAAGGAACTAGTTTAGCCTAGTATTTTTACTCATTGGCTTATTTCTCTGTAATAATAAAAGCCTGTAAGAGTTTGGAGTTTCAGACTTACCAGTCTTTAGAGTTTTCTCTTTTTGTCCTTGTGTGTGTGTGTATGTATGTATGTGTACATGTATGTGCATATATGTGAGGATTTTAAAGTATGAGTATGTATTTTTAAACATGCACACATATGAATGTATGTGTGTGCATGTTTTCTGTCTCTATAATTAAAAAGACTTTGTAAAAATGAATATCTCCATTCCATTAATGATATTTACCTGGCTTCAGCAATTTACTAACATTTTTATCAAAAAAATGCAAATAATTTCTTACAAAAAAATTTATTTAAATTTAATTTTCCTTCAAAAGAATAATAAACTCACATTTGAAAAACCCAGTTGGCCTTTCCTAGAGAATATTTAAAAAATATCATTTATTGAACATAGCATGTTCTAATCAAAGAAGTTTAAAATAATAGCCTGGAGAAAGATGCTGTATTTTACAAACAGAACTAAAAAGAAGGTGCATGAATTGCCTAATGCTACATCATTCTCCGGTAAATACTGTCCTTTTGAAGAACCTCTCCTTTCTTAATGTTCATTATTCTCTATTTCTCCTCCTGGTAATGCTCACTTCCTCTCTCAGTCTTCCCCAGTGTTTCTCACTTGTTCCTTCTTTTTTAATCATCCAATTATCCGTCATGTACTTTCCCATCTAAATATTTTTTATCTTATCCAATTCAGAGGACTCAGTCATTCTCATTCAATCAATTCAACTAATATTTACTGAGTGCTTACTATGCCTCTGACTCTTTATGAAGAGTTCCTAGATACAGAAAAAAAAAAAAAGAGCACCGAAGAAGTCCAAAATAAAATATAATTCTTGACTTACTATAAATATAATATGTATATACACAAAAAAATCAGATAAAGACATAAAATACTATATACTTCTGAAGACGAATAAGATATATAAACTGGATTAGGAAGAAACAATTACAGAGGAGAATGAAGATAGCATTGAATATGTAAATCACAGAGGAGTGACTATCTTAATATGTTTTGAAGTATATCCTCAGAAAGGTTCCATTTTACCAAACTTTATCAACTAACAGCTTACCAAGAGAATAAGGCACCCAGGACTCCAAAACATACAAAGGATAGAGAAGGTTCATGAAGTGGGAAGTAAGTCCCTTAAATTACTCCTTTGTGGAAGGTAAGACTCTCTGATGGCAAAAGAATGGTCCAATAAGATTCAACATAAGTTAGTAACAAAATATTTCAGCAGTAGAAACCCCAAGTGATAGGTCCAACTTTGGTCATTATATAAATCAAATTTCTATATGATGAGGTAATTTTAACAAGAATAGGTGAAGTGATCCAATGTCAAGAGGTATACATAGGAATATATAGTGTGGATATGAGGTTGTATAAGAGGAAGAAAAAAATTTTAATGGGTTTGAGGAAAAGACAGGAGTACAAAATTACATGAAATGGGGTGATTTGGGAGAGGGCCAGTTAATATTATACCTAATGAGTTTAAATTTGATATTACATTTGATCATGACATTTTCCTTGGACCCTGGAGATCATATAACTGGCATGTGGAAAATCAGATATGATATTGAATATGCAAGTGGCTATATCCTATAATTAATTGCAAATTATTATGTAACAGAAATAAGACAGATTTAAGGTTTGTCCATGAATAAGTCTTAATTGAAATTATGATAGATGTATTCCTAAAAGCTTTGTTTGGCTTCCCCACCTCTCCATGAATGCCCCAGCCTTATTAAATTGCCTAGATTCCTGCAGTAGTGAACCAGTGCCAACTTTGTCTCTTAGAACTTACTACTATCCTGTTCTTCTAGTGTTCATGAATCTCTAGAAGCTTATAGAATGGAATCTAAATTGCTTTATATGGGTTGCTTTTCTTTTTAATACTAGTATTTCCACTTTAATGTCCCTTAGTGAATTATAAAACGCTTTAGTTACATTTCATATAACTTTGTTATTCGTAGGGTAAGTATGACCATTTTTTGGAATTCTGAGAAGTCAAATGCTTTTTCACAGTCACACAGTTCATTCACGCGTGGCCAAAACTAAAACTCAGGTATTCAGACTCTGGTCCTTTTAAATGTAACCGTTGAATTGTACACCTGTAACTTACTGGATTTTGTTAACCAATGTCACCATAATAAAAAGAAAAAGAAAAATAATAGTCACACACAAAAAATTTCCCACACTGCTTAAGTGAGTGGGTGGCCCTGGACGTAGTACAAATGAAATATATATCCCTTGAGAGATTGTGAGTGACATGTGTGCAGCAAAAGCAGGACGGAGGTGGGTATTTCCTTAAGCAAAGGCAAATAAACACATAACATATATGTATGTAATCTTAGTAGTATAAGATGCTATTTGATTGCTTACTATATTCCAGGCATTAAATCAATATATGAGATATATTTTCTCATTTAAATCTCATAATAACTTTAATGGAAACTGAAGCTTAAATGAGTGAAGTCATATTTTATATGTATATTAATAACTTTGATATGCAATTATTAATAGATTTTCTGAAAAAAGAATATCAAATTGTGTCCACTCATCTTAAATAAAAATATATATGTGAAAAATGTGAATCTTAAAATGTAAGGATAATATATATACAAATAGCACATAAATAACCTGAGAATATGTGAAGAACTACATTGGAAAAGTGTGATTACTATGACATATGGGTACCATACAGTATTTAACTAATGTTACATTATATTATACATATATATATTACTGTTGAAAGCATTATATTTGCTTTTTTAGATTATTTTGAGAGAAAGCCGCTTAAAAGATAGGGGATTATTGGTTATGTAAGACAGATTTAAAATTTAATGCAGTGTGTTCTTTTCATATTTTAATCCAGCACATTCTTTGTGTGTTATATGTCTACATTATATAGTAAACTACTGAACCCTGGGTAATTATGTAAGAAAAGAGAATTTAAACAGAAAAAAAATCCTAAAAAATAGTTATACCATGAACGTTTGAGTATTTCTGGTAACATAGGAAATGATTATTTGAAATTCAAGAAAACTTTTGTAATTACATTTTAAATATTAGTTTCAATTGCATATCTCATGAAACCGATAGTCCCAGTGATACAAAACTGTAAAATTGACTGATTTTAGTCAGGTCTATATTCTTCTGCTGCCAATCAGATGTTGAAGGTACTAACGAACTGTGAAATGGCCAAAGGCAGACAGCAGAGGGAAAAAAGAGGAGAAGCCACAGAACTGGATCACCACAAAATGAGTAATTAGTCACTGAATAATGGGAAATTCGACTACACGAAACCTCTATCTGCTACATGTATTTTGTATCTAAGCTTGCTAGAAATGTTTTCAAAATCCATTTTCTGAAGTCTAAAGACTTTTGTCCATTATATTGACTATAGATAAAAACATCTATTTGGAGTACTTGATATGGATGAAACATTAAAAAAAAAAAAAAAAACAGTCAATTTTTCCCCCTGAAAGATGGATCCTTAGATGTTAGAACAAATTTAAACATTTTTGCAATTATCCTATTCCAAATTGTAGAATATATTCTCTACATAGATACATATCTATTCTGAATTGGTTTTATAGTGCTTTTAGCCCAAATCCTTTCATCAATGAAGGGTTTTTATTGTAGTAATTTTGAATATTTTTTGTGATCCTCTTGATGTATGCGGCATTTTAGTTGTATATTCTTTGGTACCTGAGTCATTTTGATTTTTATCAGGCTCATGTTTGGAAAATAGGGAAACATAATTTGATGCTATGTGTGTGTGTGCGCGTGTGCACATATGTGCATGTGAATAGATTTGATTTCATGGTACCAATAACTACTGAGGCCAAAAGAAAACATGGCATATGGTTTATAATTTTTAATGTACATAATGAATATAAATATGGATATATAAAAATGACTCTGGCAATGAATACTTTGTTTAACTCAATCATTTTCATAAAACTAATAATACTTATAATTTTTGGATAGAATTTAGATTCTGAAAAAGTACTTTGAAAATGTTCTAGTTATTATTTTCCACTCGAGATTTTTTCTGGATTTCAAACATAACCTTTGATGTTTTTATTTTTGTTTGAGTAGATGTGTTCTGCATATCTCTCTATCATCTTAGATCACATGAAAAAAAATAAAACATGTCCTCTTCTCTTTCTGTTGTTTCTAAGATTTCGGGTCTTTTTCTTTTTCCTTAGAACTTGATAAAATAACTGGTAGCTGCATTTGTGTTATCTCCTTATAAAGCTCTTTAGGAGCAAAATAAATAACATAATGTAATTTTATTTGGAAGTAATCTTAACATTCTAGTCCAACATCAGAGTTGTGTGTTAGTATAGCAATAGAAACCAATTATTTCATCAACTGCTGAAGGCAGTCTCAAAAATCTGTCATGAATATACGTTTGATTGTCCAAGAGCCCACTTTTAAACATTGTTTTATTTGCATCGTAGGTATCATGCAATAAAATGGTGTTTATTTCTTAATATATTCACGTTGAACTCTTATCCTCATGTACTGTGATTATCTCCAAAACTTCTTCCAGGAAATTAATAGGTCTTCCTCAATGCACAAGACTGGAAACATTGGCAGGTTGATTTTAGCATCAGTCACTATTACTGGAATCTTTTCTTTTTTTCTTAGTCCTTTTAGTATTACCTTAAAGAGTCTCTCACTTACCCTGATTCTGATAGTTCCTTCTTTATTTGCAATATAATCTTATTGGACTTTAATAGCTATATTCTAGGTAATCCCTTAAAAATAAAACATGTTCTTCACTTTGGTTATTTTCAGTATTATTATTACTATTATTATTTTTGCTATTATTACTCCTACCACCACTACAGCTACTACTTCTCTTGCTGAGGTGCCATTGCAAAGAAGTGGGGTACTGCCAAACCTATCTATAGCCTGTAAAATGTTTAACTGTGTATATGATTCACCTCTCTGGCCACACCTAATTCCTTTCTTTGGAATTTGGGAACTAAATTCAGGCATATTAGCTCCATGTGGGTGCAGAATCTGTAATATCATGTAGACTCATGGCTTGAGGATTCCCTTTTGGAGCAGCCATCATCACTGAGTGAGCAGTTGCTCAGAGAGCCACAAAGATAAAAGATTATGTAGATGAGGAAAAGAAGATGGTGTGTGAATAGTTGATTAACAATTCTGCAGTTCTTGTGGGTAGTGACATTTCATTTCACTTATGTAAGACCCTTACATATTCACTAACAAAGACTATATCCCTTGTTTTTTTGTTTTACTTTAAGCTACTTTTCACTGATTTCTGTCTTGCAGCTAAATATGCCTTCAGACTATACTTATGAACTTAATTATACTTTTATGATTTATGAGTCACTTAAGTTGTTCTAAATTTATGCTAAATTTCTGTTTTATTAGAAAAATTACAAAGCTTTATCAAAAGTTTGCTTTTATAATGGACATTTTTAGGGTAATGAAACTATATTTTAATTATGGTAGTAATTATATAGCTGTATGCATTTGTCTAAACTCATAGAACTTCACACTAAAAGAGTTTAAAAATAGGCTTTCAAGATTCAGAATATAGTGTCATATAATTTTGATGTTTTCATCTGATATCTGAGAAATCAAGAAAATGTGAAATCAAAATTATCAATGTTACCTTTTTGTTTTGAAATATAAGCTTCAAGAAGAAAGGGTGTTTCTTATTTAAGGCTTTATCCTGATACCAATACATTACAGGCACTTAACGAAATCTTGAATGAATAAATAAATGAATTCTTAACTATTATATGATACAAAATAATAGTCATTTAATAATATATTAAATGCCCTTTCTCCAACCCCTGGCAACCACTGGTCTCTTTAATGTCTTTATAGTTTTGCCTTTTATAGAATGTCAATAGTTGGAACCATATAGTATTTAGCCTTTTAAGATTGGCTCCTTTTAAGCCAGTCTAGTAATATATATTTAAATTTCCTTCATGTCTATTTATGGCTTGATAGCTCAGTTTTCTTTTTTGTTTGTTTTTAGCACTTAATAATAATCCATTGTCTAGATGTACCGCCATTTACCCATTCTCCTAATGAAGGGCACTTTGGTTGCTTCTAGGTTTTGGCAATTATGAATAAAGCTGCATTAAGGCTTACATTTTTAAAAAGTAAGCACCTTATCCTGTTGCCTTAAGCAAATTGGTATATATGTTACTTGAAATATTTCAATATGCACACAGCAATATTATTTTAACTTCCACATATATAGTAAATAGGTGTGTTTCAGAACTAGAAGAACTAGGAGAATAATAATCAGTCAGAATGTTACAATGCGAGCAGTTTGAAGACCAGTCATATTTGATCACTGGCAATTTCTTTGCCTTTGAACTGACACCAGACAAATAAATATGAAGGTTCATGGATACATTCTTGCAGTAGTACACTCTTACGTTAGTTAAACAATATTACCCATCTAGTAACATCTTGGCATCCACATGAGTTACTAAGGTCACTTATTTTGGTATATTAAGTGGAAAAAAAAAAAGCCTGTGAGCAAAGAAAGCTCAATTAATTTAAAACATAAAATAATGGGCTATAAAATAACAACTGCATTTTAACCAGTAAGTTCATTAAACATTTTCTCAAACTCATAACCATTATTTTGCTTAGTCAGATGTTTTCTCTAAGGAGAGTTCATTCATTTTAACTGCTTAAAATACATGATAAATGAAGCAATTTGCTTTTTATTTACGTTTTACCACTGATAATATTTTATTAAAAACACTACCACAAAAGAGCACACTGTGACTTGAATCAGTGCTCACTATCTAGGGCAATACTTTGTTTTACATTTAAAACTTCAGGATTATGTTTGTGAATGATATAGAATAAATGTCCCTAGAAATTACTAAAATAATCTATTACAAAATTAATACATGTCCATTGTACAGAAACATAAGTACAAATACAGATTAGAGATTTCTGTTTCATAGCAATGATTTTTTCAGAGGTAACTAAAAATTGCAGTATTTAGAATAAAGAGAAATTATATTGTATTGAAATGAGATGTTATAGAACTAATTTTTTCCTTAATTACTTCAAGTTTATTTGAGAGCAGATAAAACTGACCATCTGAGATCTCTAAAACACCATTATCAATATCACTCTTATTTTTCCCTTCAAAAATAACAGTAATCCTAAATTTTCTTTTTGTTTAGTAGAGTTTACAAAACACATTCATTATTGACCATTATTTCCTGATCAGTTAATATGCCCACACAATTTCTTACTACTACTCATAATACTCATAAAATCTAGAAAATATTATTACTTGCAAATTAACTTTAATAAAAAGGTTAAGTGAATAACTAGATAAAGAGAAAACCAGGATATTGTGAATGGGCTAACATTTTATTTTGTGTAGCTCAGATTTTTTGTGACATAACATTTTTCCTTAGCTTCCTATTAATTAGAATAGCTTTTTAAAGATGCTTTTATTGAATTTTTCATGTCTGTTATCTATAATGATGAAAGTCACATCATTCTGACTAGTATATCTTTTAGATATATTCCTTAAAGATATATATTCTTATATCTTAAATTCTCTTAACTGCAAGTTCTAAGCGCTTTGGTATAACCTCAAAGAGTATCTTTGGACTGAGCAGCCCTATCTTGTTTTATATTGGATAGTAATGCTTATAATGTATCTAAATTAAAATGACACATGCTGGAGATTTCTGCTGAAAAGCTTATAAGTCTTGGAAATTTTCTTTTTATTCCTAGTTTGTAAGAACTTTTTAAAATAAAGAATAACTATTGAATTGTGTCAAATTCTTTTGCAATATTTATTAGGGAGATCACAATTGTTAATCTGTTTATACGGTATTTGTCTTTCTCTGTCATATTTCACTTAGCATAATGCCCTGAACTTTCATCCATGTTATTGCAAAAGGCAAAATTTTCTTCCTCTCTACAAATAAATAATATTCTATTAAGCATGTGTGTGTGTGTATAACATTTTCTTTATCAGTTTGTCCAGTGATGAACACTTAGGTTGCTTTCATGTCTTGATTACTGTATTCTGCAATAAACATGGGGTGAATCTATATATAAAGTTCATGTTTTCATTTTCTCAGATAAATACTCAGAAGTGGAATTGTTGGATCGCATGGTAGTTCTATTTTTAATTTTTTTCAGGAACCTCCATACTTCACTAATTTACATTCCTACTCGTAGAGCATAAGAGTTTCCTTTTCCCCACATCCTCATTAACATTTGTTATTTTCTTGTCTTTTTGATAATCGTCATTCTGACAGGTATGAGGTGATATCTCACTCTGGTTTTGATTTGCATTTCCTTCTAGATTAGTGACATTGACCTCCTGCTGGCCATCTGTATATCTACTTTGGAAAAATGTCTTCTCAAATCTTCTGCCCGTTTTTTAATCAGATTGTTTTTCTTTTTTCTATCGAGTTGTCTGCATTTATATATTTTGATATTAGCCACTTATCAGAGATATTATTTGCAAATATTTTCTTGCATTTAGTAGGTTGTCTTAAATTTTTTGCTGGTGTCTTTTACTGTGCAGAAGCTTTTAAGTTTCATGTAGTCTCACTTATTTACTTTTGCTTTTGTTGCCTTTGCTTTTGGAGTAAGATGCAAAAAAAAAAAATCATTACTGAGATTGATATGGAGCTTATCACAAAATAAATTTCATATTTTCTCCTAGAAATTTTATGGTTTCAGGCCTTATATTCAAGTCTTTAATCCATTTTGAGTTAATTTTTGTATATGCTGCAAAATAGTGGTCCATTTTCATTCTTTTGCAATGTGGCTGTCCAACTTTCCCAGCACCATTTATTAAAGAGACTGTCTTTTCCCTATTGTATATTCTTGGATTCTTTGTCATAAATTAATTGACCATTTATGTGTGGCCTCTCTATTCCATTGATCTGTGTGTCTGTTTTTATGTCAATACCATACCGCTTTGTAGCTTTTAATATATTTGGAATTAGGAAGAGTGATGCCCCCAGCTTTGTTCTTCTTTCTTAAGATTGCTATGACTATTTGAGGTCTTTGGGTTCTGTATAAATTTTAGGATTATTTGTTCCATGTCTGTGAAAAATGCCATTAAAATTATGTCAGGGATTGCACTGATCTGTAAATTGTTTTGAGCAGTATGAGAATTTTAACATTAATTCTTCCAATTCATGAGCATGAAATATCTTTCCATTTATCTGTATCCTCTTTAATTTCTTTTATCAATGTCTTATAGTTCTCAGTGTGTAGGTCTTTCTTGGTTAAATTTATTCCTAGGTATTTTATTCTTTTGATGCTGTAGTAAATGGAATTGTCTTTTTAATTCTTCATCCCGATAGTCTGTTATTAGTGTATAAAAATATGCAAGAGATTATATATATCGATTTTGTATCCTACAACTTTACTAAGTGTTGATTGGATCTAATAGTTTTTTTGTTGGAGTCTTTAGGGTTTTATATATATAATGTTACCTGCAAATAGTGACCATTTTACTTTTTCTTTTACAATTTAGATGTCTTTATTTCTTTTTCTTACCTAATTGCTCTGGCTATGACTTCCAAAACTATGTTGAATAAAAGTGGGAAGAGTGGGCATTCTTCTTCTTTTATCACTGATTTTAGACAAAAAGCTTTCGGCTTTCCACCAGTGATTATAATGTTAGCTGTGGGCTTGTTATATATGGCTTTTATTATTTTGTAGTATGTTCCCTCTACACTCACTTTGTTAAGCATTTTTATCATAAATAGATGTTGAATTTTGTTAAATGCATTTTCTGTATCTATTGAGATGATTATATGACTTTTATCATATAATCCTTCATTTTGTTAATGTGGTGTGTTACATTGATTGATGTGTGGATGCTGAACCATCCTCTTACCCTGGAATAAATCCCACTTGACCATAGTGTATGATCCATTTAATGTATTGTTGAATTGGAGTCACTAATATTTTGTTGAGGAATTTGCATCTATGATTATTATGGATATTGGCCTGTAATTTTATTTTCTTGTAGTATTCTTGTCTGGCTTTGGTATCAAGGTAACATTGGCTTTATAAAATGAGTTTGAAATTTTCCTATTTTTTAGAGGAGTTTGAGAAAGATTGATAGTAATTCCTCTTTAAATATTTTGCAGAATTCATCAGCGAAGACGTCTTATTCTGAACTTTAGTTTGTTGGGAGATTTTTTTCTTACTTATTCAGTCTTTTTACTAGTAATAAATATGTTCAGATTTTCTATTTATGATTCAGTCTTGGTAGGTTGTACGCTTCTAGGAATTTATTCATTTCTTCTAGGTCGTCCAATTTGTTGACATATAAATGTTTAGTCTCTTATGCTCCTTTGTATTACTGTAGTGTCAGTTTTAACATCATTTTTTTTTTTAAATTTGAATCCTCTCTTTTTTTTTCTTGGTGAACATAACTAAAGTTTTATCTATTTTGTGTAACAAAAAAAAACAGCTCTTAGTTTCATTGATTTTTATCTACTGTTTTAGTCTCTATTTTACTTGTTTTTTCTCTGATCTTTATTTCCTTCATTAACTTTTAGCTTAGTTTAGTCTCCTTTTTCTAGTTCCTTGAGGTATAGAGTTAGGTTGTTTGAGTTTTTTTAAGTAAATATTTATTGTTATAATCTTCCCTCTTAGAACTGCTTTTGCTGTATCCCCCAACTTTTGGTATGTTGTATTTTCATTTGGCTTAAGGTAATTTTTGATTTCCTTTTGATTTTTTTTGACTCATTGATTGTTCAGGAACACACCATTTAAACTCTACATATTTAAATTTTTCAGTTTTCTTGCGATTAATTTCTAATTTCATACCATTATGGTAGGAAAAAGATGCGTGATATGATTTCAGTCTTTTTAAATTTGTTAAGATGTGTTTTGTGGCCTAACACATGATCTGTCCTGGAGTATGTTCTCTGTGTGACTTGAGAAGAATGTCTATTCTATTGCTTTTTAGATGGACTATTTACATATGTCTGCTAAATCCATCTGATTTGCTGTGTTTTTAAGAGCTTGACTTTGTATAAATGAAAAGAGTCTGGACTGAGTGGATCATAAATAACAAAGGGGAGAGTGATATATCTAAGGTTTGAGAATCAGGCCAGCTACAGATCATTCAGGGCTTGGAAGATTTTTTCTGGGTGTGGTGAACATGTAAAAGCCCACTGAAGTCCCCTTCAAGGAAGAACTTGTCCCAGGTGCTGGGAGTCTTAACAGACAGTTTCATCTGTCAGCACCTTCAGGGATTGCCTCAATTACAGAGAGATACTGAGCCCAAAGCCATGTCAATATGGACACTTTTGATCTAATTGAACAAATTTTCCAAGGTGATCCCCTAAGACCATTGAGATAGCATAACTTCATCTGAATCCATTGCTAAACAAATTCAGCTAGAAGTGTTTGTTCTGAAACAGAGTCCTAAACATGTAGTCTCTACACCAATAACATTAATGTCACCTGGGAACTTTTAAAAATGCAAATTCTTAAGCCCCGCTTTATAGTTACTGAATAAAAAACTGAGAATAGGGCCCAGAAATATGTCTTAACAAACGAGGTGTTTCCAATGGAGACAAAAGTTCGAGAAACACTGGGATGAACTTGAGTTAACTACTATATCTTCAAACATTCTGCAAAACTAGTGAGTCAGATGAATTTTTCTAAAACCGAAGCCTATCAGACTCATTAATAAGAAGAATCTATATCAAAAGTTCTGGTAAATTAATTCCTTATTGCCTTTCTCAGAAGTAGAATCTAAGAACTTGACATGCCCAAGTTGAATACCCTCTGCGTGTTTGATAATAGAATTCTTTTGAATATTTGTAATTTTGCCACAAATACATTCCTAGGTAAGTGTATTATATTGAGGAATAGTCTAGGGTTTCATAAGTAAGTACCGTGATTTTTAAAAATACAGGAGCTGTATTTTCTAAATATCAGTCATGGTACCAACAGAGGATGAACTGACAGATTTTAAGAAGTTCAATATGATATTCATATATAAAATTTAGTAGGAAAAAAGACAATGGAAAATTAAATTATTAGTATCATCAGTGACATTGGTATTCATTCACTCAGTATTATAAAGCCCAATAATATGTGTTCCATAAAATAAACAATATCTTTAGGACTTCCTGAGGTTTTTTCCTAGTTTTATTGAGATATATATAATTGACATACATCACTATATAAGCTTAAGGTATATAGCAAAATGGTTTGACTTACATACTAAGCTCATGGTAATAATCATTTCAAAATATATGTATCAATGTAAGAAACATCCAAACCTGTAGATTATTATTATGAGTTTATTTCAGCCAAACCGATGACGTACCTTGGAAGCAAGATCTCAAATGCTTCCCAGAATAACATTTCTGCAGCTTCTTTTATGCATTTGAAATTAAGGAGATGTAAGGAAGAATGGAGAAAGCAAGGAGGGAATTAGATTAGAGGATAGTTAACAAAATTATGTGCTCTCTTGAGGGTTAACACCTCCTGAGGCGGGGCGGTATTACTTCTGGTATTTCAAAGGTGTATTAACCTAGATGCATAAGAACAATGGAAAAGGCTGCCTTAAAACCTTTCGCTACAGAAGTTATAGGCCCGGGGCATGACTACCCTCTATAACTAGCTCAGTTATGAATTTATGATCAGATCACCCATGAGGTTACTTTCGATAACCCCCCCTTTTTTTTCATCCAAACATCCATCATCTCACATAGATACAATAAAAAGAGAAAGAATTTTTTTTCTTTATGAGAACTCTTAGAATTTATTATCTTAACAACTTTCCTATATATCATGTATCAGTGTTAATTATCGAGCTGTATATCTTTAGTATTTATCTTGTAACTGAAAGTTTGTAACTTTTGACCACTTTTCTTCAATTCCCTCTTCTCTTACCCCTCTCCTCTGGAAACCACAAATCTAATCTCTTTTTCTGAGTTTTTGTTTGTTTTAGAGTCCACATAAAAGTGAAATACAGTATTTGTCTTTCTCTGACTTATTTAACGTAGCAAAATACCTTCGAGGACCATCCAAGTTGTTGCAAATGGCAGGATTTTCTTATTTCCTATTATCTGTCCATGGACACTTAGGTTGTTTCCATATCTTGGCAATTGTAAATAATGCTGCAGTGAGCATGGAGGTGCAGATATCTTTCAGGATAGTGTTTTCATTTCTTTCAGATATACTCCCAGAAGTGTAATTGCTGTATCAAAGGATAGTTCTACATTTAATTTTTGGAGAATCCTTCATATTGTTTTCCATAGTGGCTCTTCCAATTTACAATCCCACCAACAGTATACAAATGTCTCCTTTTCTTCACATCCTAGCCAGCATTTGTTATCTCTTGTCTTTTTTGATAATGGCCATCCTAACGGATATG
>NW_011888792.1:10372499-10442404 GCF_000151845.1 Pteropus vampyrus | reverse complement strand
TTTTTTTTTCAGGTACTTTGTTAGTATATAGAAATGCTACTAATTTCTGTATGTTAATTTTGTATCCTGCAACTTTACTGAGTTTGTTGATTATATCAGTTTTTTGGGGGAAGAGTCTTTATAATTTTCTAAATATAAATCATCTGTAAATAGAGATAATTTTACTTCTTTTCTAATTCTGATGCCTTTTATTTCTTTTTCTTGCCTAATTGCTCTGGTGAGGACTTCTAAATTATCTTGAATAGGCGTTATGAGAGTGTGTAACCTTGTCTTATTCGCATCTTAGAGTCAAAGCTTTCAACCTTCCACCGCTTACTATGATAGTAGCTTATCATATATGCCCTTTATTATGTTGAGGTATGTTCATTCTATACCTAATTTTGTAAGAGTGTTTATTGTGAATGAATGTCGAATTTTCTCAAATGCTCTTTCTATATCTATTAAGATGATCATATAATTTATCTTTCATTCTGTTAATGTGATATATCACATTGATTTGTGTATGTTGAATCATCCTTGCATCCCAGTTATAAATCCCACCTGATCATGATGAATGCTTCTTTTAATATGCTGATGAATCAGTTTGCTAGTATTTTATTGAGAATTTTTGCATCTATTATCAGGGGTATTGGCCTGGAGTTTTCTGTCTCTGGTATCAGGGTAATCCTGGCCTGATGAAATGAGTTTCAGAAAGTTCCCTCCTTTGTGATTTTTTGGAAGAGTTTGAGAGGAATTTGTTTTAATTCTACTTTAAATGTTTGGTAAAATATACCAGTAAAGTCATCTGGATCTGGAATTTCTTTTGGAGGGAGATTTTTAATTACTGGTTCAACTTCCTTACTAGTAATTGTTCTATTCAACTTTCTATTTCTTTCTCATTTAGTCTTGGTAGTTTGTATTTTTCTAAGAGATTTTCTATTTCTTCTAGGTTGTCAAGTTTGTTGGAGTGTAGTTATTCACAGCAATCTCTTAAGATTCTCTGTATTTTTATCTTATCCATTGCAATGTCTCCTTTTTCACTTATAATTTTGTTGATATGAATCTTCTCTCTTTTCTCCTTGGTTATTCTAGCTAGGGATATGTCAATTTCATCTATCTTTTTTCAATGAACCGTTATTCTAGCTAGGGATATGTCAATTTCATCTATCTTTTTTCAATGAACCAACTCTTAGTTTGGTTAACCTTTTCTATTATTTTCCTGTCCTCGATTTTATTTATTTTTGTTCTAATCTTTATTTTCTTTCTCCTGCTAGATTTGAGTTCACTTTCTTCTTTTGCTAGTTCCGTAAGGCATAGAGTTTGGTTGGAATCACTCTTCTTAAAGTAGATGTTTATTGCTATGAACTTTCTTCTTGTAACTGCTTTGCTGCATCTCATAAGTTTTGGTATGTTGTGTTTCCATTTTTATTTGTATCAAGATGTTTTATTTACACTTTAATTTCTTTGATTCATTGGTTGTACAGAAGAGTGTTTAATTTCTGTGTATTTGTGAAATTTTCAGTTTTCCTCCTATTATGGATTTTTAGCTTCATATCATTGTGGTCAGAAAAGTTATTTGGTATGATTTTTATTTTCTAGAATTTACTAAGACTTATTCTGTAGCCTCACATATGGTCTATCCTGAAGAATGTTCAATGCGTAGTTGAGAAGAATGAGTATTTTGCTATCTCAGAATGTTCTGTATATGTCTGTTAGGTCTACTTGATTTATACTGCTCAAATCTTCTGTTTCCTTATTGATTGTCTATCTGGATGACTATCCATTGTCAGGTTGGAGTATTAAAATCCCCAACTATTATTAAATTGCTGATCTATTTCTCTTTTCAATTTGTTAGATTTTGCCTTATTTTTTAGGTGCTCCAATAATAGGTGCATAAATATTTAGAATTGTTATATCTTCTTGTTGGATTGACCCCTTTATAATTATATAATGACCTTCTTAGTCTCTTATTACTGTTTTTAAAATTTGTTTTATCTGATATAAATATAGCTACCCTTATTTTTGTGGTTACCATTTTCTTATCTTTTCCCACTAGCTTTGTATATATATGTCTTTAAGGCTAAAGTGAGTCATTTATAGGCAACATATTATTGGATCTTTTTTATTTATTCAACCATTCTATGTCTTTTAATTAGATAATTTAATCCACTTACATATAAAGTAATTGATAAGTGAGGACTTACTATTGCCATTTGTTGTTTCTGGTTGTTTTGTAGATCTATTATTCCTTGCTTCTTGCTATCATCTTTTTTTGGGTGTGTTTTAATGATTTGTGGTATCAGTATGCTTTGACTTCTTTATAATTACTGCAGGTTTTTACCTTTGGTTTCTATGAGGCTCACATAAAGTACCTTAAAATTATAACACCCTATTTAAAACTAATAACTTCAATGAATTCATAAGCTTTATACTTTTAATTCTCTTCCCTCCACATTTTATTGATGTTACAGTTTACATATTTTTTATTATCTAATAACAAATTACTGTAGTTATCTTTACTGTTTTTTAAAGTTATTAGAAATTATGCATCACTTTACCATATTACAGAACTCAACTTTGACTATATATTTACCATTACCAATGAGTCTTACACTGCTTTATGTTTTTATAATGTTAACTAGTGTCCTTTCATTTCCACACAAGGAAATATTTCTTGTAAGTCAAGTCTAGTGGTAATTAATTCTCTTAGCTTTTCTTTCTTTGGAAAAGTCTAGCTCGCCTTCATTTCTGAAGGATAGCTTTGCTGAGTATAGTATTCTTGGTTGACAGATTGAAAAAAATATATATTTTGAATATATCATCACATTCTCTTCTGACCTGAAGAGTTCCTGTTGAGAAATCACCCAATAGTCTCATGGTGGTTCACTTGATATATCTTCTCTCTTGCTGTTTTTAAAATTCTTTCTTTGGCTTTGACACTTACAATGTATTGCCTTATTTGAGATCTTTTTGGCCTCTTGGATCTAGCTATTTCTTTCCCTAGGTTTGGGAATCTTTTAGTCATTACTACTTTAAATATACTTTCACTCAATTTCTCTTCACCTCCTGAAATTTTCATAATCTATGTATAGTTTCTTCCTTTTCATTGTGTCCCAAAATTCCCATAGGCTTTCTTCACTCTTTTTCCTTCTTGTCCTCTGGATAATTTCTAACGTCCTATCTTCTAGGTTGCCGACTCTTCTCTATTTTTAGCTCTAGGATTTCTTTGTTTTTTGATTGTTTCTATTTCTTTGTTAAACTTTTCATTTTGTTTATGTATTGTTTTTCTAAATTTTTTTAGGTGTCTGTACGTTCTTTTAGTTCACTAAACTTGAAAGATTATTCTGAATGTTTTTACTGTAACAGTTCATACATCTTCATTTCTTTAGGGCCGTTTATTAGCATTTTAGAGTTTCATCTGGTGGCATGTTCACCTGATTTTTTGTGATCCTTGATTCCGTATGTTGGTATCTGCACATTTGAGTAACTGGTCTCCTTTTCCAGACTTTGCAGATTCATTTTGGTAGAGATAACTCTTTACCATTTCGCTCAGTTTGAATTTCTGGATGTTTCTGCTGGTAATGTCCTTGGGAAAATGGGGGCAGCTATTAGGGTCCATTTTTGAGTGAACTAACTGAGGTCAAGAGGGGGAGGGTTGTTTCACTGGCTTTGCCTTTGCTGGAGAGTGGAATAAGGCCTGCATGTCTTGTTGTTTGGAGACCCAAATTAGGCAAGAAAAGTGTGCCCTGAATACTTTTGTCAGCTGAGGCTACCAGTTTTACTATACAGCCAGGGAATATCATGGGCTGTGCTCTTATCCAATGGCACTTGGCCGAGTTATACGACTTACCAGCTGTTCTGGTGAGGTTCCCTGGATGGGCAAGCTGAAGGCTCTATTCAGCAATAGGAGAAGCAGCTCCAAGGCCACTAATGCTCTTTACTTGGGGGTCTTGACTCAAGCCAATCCATGCCTCTAATTCCCTGCCTGAATGAGGCCAAAGGCTTTGTTCAGGCAGCAATTGAGAGTTGCTGGGTTATACAGCTTTCAGGTATTCTCACCAGCCCTTCCTGTCAGATGGGGCTGGGGGTCCACTCTCTGCTATGGGTAGGGATATGACTTAGAAAATTTGAAAGTTGCCTCAAGTGGGCCCTCTTAGTCTCTTTCAGGCAGGAATCAAATAGTATTTCTAGTCAGGATCCATAATCTGTAGCAGGTAGGGCTATGATTTTTCTACCTAAGAGTGGGAAGAACTGCACCCCACTGCATTTCCTGGTCAGACTGTGCCCCCAGCTTATATCTGCAGGTAGGAACTCGGTTTGCCAAGATCTGAGTGCTGGTTGTTGGAAGCATCTCCCCTGTGATCCCTATGGGATGAAACCAGAGTAGAGGCTCCCACAATGCTGGGCATCACCCCTGGGCTCTCTTTTCTTATTGGAAGAACCACAGATTCAGGGGAGACTTCTCAATGCAGTGCTGGCCTGGGGGAGGGGCAATATGGTCAGTGTGCAGCCATTTCTCTTACCTTTCTAATGCAGTCTGTCTTGATCACAGTGGTGCAGTGGGGTGGTGGTTAGGGCTCATCAATCTCATTTCCATGTTCTAGGGTTCTTTCAGTGGTGAGTTGTTCTTTTGTTGGGAAACGAAGTCAGGAACAACCCATGTCAGTGATGATACTCTTCTCTCCTTGAAGACAGTTCTGAAATCCCTTATGAGTTATGTTTCAGTATGTTTGTCTTCTATAAAGGGAATCGACACTAAAATAATACATTGTCTAATGGAGAAAAGTGTACTTTGCTTTGACCTAATTCACTTGATATTTTCAAATCGTAGAATAGTTCCTAACTTCCAAATCTACCATTATAACACTGTTCTTTACCGTGACGTAAGCATGTCAAATTGATAGCGCTATAAACATTAAAAAAGACTGTTTAAGAAACACATATATATTCAGGACTCTAATAGGAAGCTCAAATTTTAATTTGTTAGACAAGTTAATCAAATATATCAAGTCTCAAATGCCTCTACTGTAACACTGAGATCACAATATCTATTTTAGAAGGATATTGTGAGGATTACACAGGAGGCAATAAATATTAGTTTATACCTGTAGTAGAGAGGGCTAATGACTGAACAAACAATGCCGAAATTACTGTAGTTAAATCATCATATATATTTCTCATCTTAGTCTGATGTTTTTAGAGCTCTCCTCCAATGAGGTAGCTCAGAAATCCAAGCTATTCTCATACTGTGGCTGCAAAGTGACTTTGGTTTTATCTATCATCTGCAGAAATGAGGAGAGGCCTAAGAGTAGGCCCACTGTGTAATTATATACCTTAGCCCAGAAGTGACATATGTCAATTCAATTTAATTCACATTACCTTGGTCAAAACTAGTCATATAACTAAGTCCATGCAGAGACTGGAAAATGCCTCTAGTTTAGTGGCTAAGCATAAATTGGTGAAGTCAGCTAGCCATCATCCTCTTTTTCTAATTCTTAGCCATGGAATTAGAATGTTGGATTGGGAAGTTACAAAAGTAGAATTATTTTATTTATGATTTACTCCATTTCTCCATTTTCTTTTCAGTCCCTAGAGCTGGACTTCATCCCATTTTTTTTTAAAAATGGAAATTCCTGGAAGCTAATGATAAATTTAATCCAGCCACAAATATCAGAAGGTAGGCAAAAGTGCTACTGCATTACAACTGAACATACCTATTTCAGTACAATCTAAAAGAAAGTTATTTTAGAATCAAAAACATTTATCTTTAAAGATGTTTTAATTAGCTATAAAAAAGGCTAACACTAACTGGGATATTATTTATAGAAAGCAGAGTGAATCTAAAGACCTTTAGTTCAAACCAGGTAAATGACCACATGGCCTCAAAGATGAACCTTAATTAAAATGTTCCTCTTGGAGCAGCAAATGGCATCATAAAGATATTTATGAGTAATATACATTATGCAGTGTGAGAACACTTTAGATTATTTTTCTAAAATAAAGTCTTTAAAGAATAAGCTCTTTGGAAAGAAGCTAAGAAGTCCAGGATACTTAGAAATTTTAAATTGAAAACTTTATAAATATGTTTCCAAAATCTCAAGGTAACAAGAACTAGAAAGAAAATATTCAACATGTTTAGGAAACATTAAAATTATGCAAATTAAAGTCGGTTTCTAGATATACTTCTTTTTGTAGTAAATACAAAACAAAAAATCAACATGAACAATCTTCAGGAAAAATAATTTTCAAACTGTTAAATCTATTTCTGAAATCTCAGTGCAAGTAATTAACTGCTGGAAAACACATACACATCACTGCACTACCACATAAACTATACACTCAGAGTTAAACTGGGCCAAAGAAGGATGAAAGCAGATTTAAGAAAAAATAACAAACAATGAAAATTGCTTGTGGTACTGAGATCTAAAAGATCTTTACAGTTCCACATGCAGCAGCTGTAGCATGAAGAAACACCATTATTTACGTATAAACTGTCTGCTTACATACAACAATCACATAAGTAAATTTCTACATTATGCTGCAAATGTCATGCAAGAAATACAATTGTCTGACTGATATGCAGAATGTTTGCTGCAATGGTGACAGCCAAAGTAAGTTCAAAGTCACAGGAAATGTTGTCATCAGCCTAGTGTAAAAACGTACAATTACTTGCTATTCTCTTTCTGTTTAAAGGTGACTACTATTATCTTTTCCCTAGGCTACTTGTTCCCTGTTGCTTATTATCATTACAAAGTATTAAAATGGATTAGCTTTTCCATATTATGTTCACATTGGGAAGGACATGTTTTAAACAGCTCACTGACAAGGTTTGAAAAAAGCAGTTTTCTCCACTAAAAATTACCAGGCAGCTTGTTTTTGAGAATAAAACTCTCCAAATTGCATGCTTGCAAATTTCTCTTTCCTGATAATTTCATTTAATATAAAGAAACAGAGAGAAGAAGTGAGCGGTATCTAATTAATATCTTCTAATGCCCAACTAATGTCAAGCATGACTCCAATTTATAGCTGAATTGTATTTTTACATTGAAAAATTCAATTACATTTACTGACAGACTTTGAAATGCCACATTATTTATATTGGCAAACTTTGCAGGCTCACAGTATATTTATTAACATTCTTTCCACAGAATAAAGCATATATACAATACAGATCACTGCATTCTTCATTTTTTAATCTTTCAAAGTGATATGTATATCTACCAGAGCAGCAATGGGCTGCTTCAGTCTAAGAGAGCCAAAAGACCAAATAGAGGCCACTATTAATGTGCACTTCCCTCTAATTCTCAGGCGAAACAAGGTAACCTTGACATTTCACTATCTTCTCTGGCTCCTGCTACGATTTTCTCGTTCCTTTTTTCTGGTACCTCTCCCTAAGCACCTCCCAACTCCATCCTAGTTCCTACAAGCATACAGTACAATCACAGGGCCCGCATGCACACATCAACAATTTTGAGCTGTGAAGAGGTTCAATTGCCACATTGGTGACTCAGTTGCAATGCACAAATCATTTACTGGGATAGCTTGAGGACATGACAGTGACAGAGAGACATCTGGTGGGTAGACTGGAGGCAAAAAAAAAAAAAAAAGGGGTTATTCACAGCTGGTGCATTAGTCCTGCTAGCCACTAGACCACCGCAGTGTCCCTGTCCTCCAGTTTCCTTCCTGTTCTTTCTGCCTGCTCCCTGCTGTCAGCTGCCAAAAGATATCTGTTCTCACCCTTTGCTGAATGAAAAGGTGCTAATGCATGACTTCAGGATATGTCAGAACATACAGCACTTACAAGTGTTTGGAGATGCAGCCAACCTGACCATGGGGAAAAGAAATAAGTACTAACGAAAGATTTTCTTGAAAAGGGGAGGGTGAAACACTCAAGGACTATTCTTTTCCTTTGACTGTACACTGGCAGGGAGGAGTTATAGGGAGGCAAACTTCTTTAGCTTCAAGTCACCTTTCCATTTTTCCATCCCTGCACAAGATATTCAATATCTTCTGCAATCCTGAAAGACTAAGAAAACACATATTCTGCAACTTGATCTTGGAAAATATAGCAATTAACATAAAAGATAAATAGTTCAAATTATAGGATTACCCTAGGAATATTAGAATATTTTAAGAATACATTTTTTATGTGCTAAGAAGAGAATGAAGCAGACATTCCACTTTGCCCATCACAGTTGTAATCAGATGACTCACTGCTATATATTACTCAAATGTTTATCTCTTCTCAGCTAACACCTAGCATGTCAAATCCATTCCACGTGCCACTAAGAAAAAGGAATTCCCCTCAGAAGTGGCAAAATCTGGACAACTCTTTTAACATGTAGAATCTGCATCCAAATCTTCCTGCTGGTTTTTTAAATTCTGATAGTCCAGATGAAACTAGAGTCTTATCAAAATAATCTAAATTACATAGCTGCATCAACACTATAAACAATGATGGATATGCTACTAAAACAGCAATATTTCACACACAAAAACCATAGGTCTAGAATGAAAAATATTAAAAAAAAAACAAACAAACATGTAGCATAAGTAAAAAGATTTTCATTGGGAAATAACACCTGCCAAATATAGCACCACAGAAAGGATTATCCTGGAAAGTCTTTGCTCTCAGCCCTCTGAAACACAATCTAATATTACTGATTAGTTTTTACCAATTCTCATAATAATCTTGTGGCTTAAGTAAAAAAAAAAAAATCAGGTAAACTGAGGTCAAATTCTTCCTTTTCAATTAGATTACATGGTCATCTACTAACCTAAAATTTGTTTCTTCAGAAATAATACTTCTTGAAATCAAAAAACTCTTTTTTCGTAAGAGTTTAATGCACTAGGTTAGAGCCTTAAATAGAATTAGATTTTTTCATGTACAGAATGTCGTATTTCAATCTTATTTTGAAAGTATGGCAATGCTATCAAATTTATTACATCTATGTTATTTTCTATTATGTATTTCCAAGTTTGGGGTTTTTTGTTTGTTTGTTTCTATGTATTATAATAGAAAAATTTGGAATTATCATAAGCATGATAAATATGGCATAAGTTAAATAAAATATAAATTACTTTTAGAAGAAAATAACTAGTTTAAAATTATACACTAGCCATAACTCACAGAAATTAGGAAGTAACAATAAAATATTCTTACTCAATGATGGTTATTACCACAACTCCATGTCAGAATAAACCAAAGAAAAGAAAGTAGTTAAGGCAATTAATAGAGATAATTTTATGTTGTTCCAAATGAATAAAGGAAAAATATATCCGTATTATATTAATAAATTTTCTTCATTTATGAACTTTCCATTTTTGCTTTGTATATTTTGGTTTCATAATACCCAACAATTCTTAAGAATAAACCAGAAGAAAATACAAAGACCTTAATATCTGTATCTTATAGGATATTAAAACATTCACATATTTGAATATATAAAAGGGCACTGATGAGACTTACAGTCAAGCTGGTGGAGTTGGTAAATGCTATGCTCACCTCCTCCACTATCACATCAAAATAATAACTAATTATAGGACAATCATCATTGAGAACCTGCAGATGAGCTGAACACAAGTCCTGTAACTAAGTATATATAGAAGAAGCCACGAGGAGACTAGTAGGGGGTTCACAGATGCTGAATGGACAGGTCCCACATACATAGTGTTTTGGTTAAGAATTAGAAGGGCTATCTCAGCTGCCAGGAGATTCCCCCTGAGGAGTTGAGGGGTCCCAGCTGCACACCGGGCTCCTCAGACTGGGGCACCAGTGCCAGGAAGATGAGTCCCGATAACATCTGGCTGTGAAAACAATCAGGGATTGTATCTGAGTGACATAGAGGTCTGCTGGACTTCCAAGCATTCCTCTTGAGGGGCCCATGAATGGATGTGCTCACTCATAAATTCACTCACGCTGGGCACCAGCACAGGAGCAGCTACTCTAAAAGCACCAAGGACATATGGAGAGGAAGAGAATTGACTAGATGCAGGGCAGGGGTCAGAATAGCACTCTCTAGGAAGGAAATGATGGCAGGAGCCAAATTTGTGCTATCAACCCAGCTAACAGGGTTCACCACACCCTGATGATTCCCTGAAACCCTGCCACACCCAATGGACACAGCCAGTCCGAATCTCTTTCAGCGGCTTTTCCACATAAGCAGGCTTTGACTTAAAATGCAGACGTTACTAAAATCTCTCAAAGTCCACAAATTTCAAACAAGCAGAGACTGGTCTCAGCATACCCTGTACCTCTTGCTAAGTGGCCCCAAGCCTGGCACAAGCTGCAGCCAGTGTTTGCTGGGAATGTAGGTTCTAGTAAGCAGTCACAAACCTGTCAAAAGTGGTGACTGGCCTCAGCTCACATTATGGTGCCTACCAAAGGGTCACAATCCTGGCACTAGTGGCATCTGACCTTGGTTTACAACATAGCCTCTTCCAAGAGCCTCTAACCCCGCACCAGTAACAAACAAGCACATTATACTTTGTAGCTCCGACCGTGTGGCCCTGAGTAGGGCACAAACAGAAGCTGACCTTGGACTGCACCTGAACCCCTAACACTATGCTCCAGGGCCAACACCCATTGTGGCTGGCTGGAGACCACACTAGAGCACCAAACAACCAGCTCCACAAACTACATACCTCAAGGGTGATCTCAACTAGCATCAGAGCCTGATTAAAGTGACTCCCGCTCTGTGGGTCAGCCAACGCAAAACAGTTCATATGCTCTAGTCGTGGCCAACTCTCACAGCCAGTCAGCCTGAGGGTCAATCCCACTCACAGACATGCCAACAGCAATGAAGACTCAACACACAACGCACACCAGAGACACCCACAGAGCACCTGGCTCAGGTGACCAGGAAGACTGTGCTACTGGGCACCACAAGAAATCAACTATATAAGGTCACTGTGCCAAGACAGGGAGACATAAAAGATTTACCTAATACAGAGAAACAAACAGAGGGAGTCACGCAAAATGAAGAGACAAAAAACATGTTCCAAATGAAAGAACAGGGCACATACAGAAAAAGAACTAAACAAAATGAAATGGATACAAGCAATCTACCAGACATAGAGTTTAAAACACTAATTATAAGCATGTTTAATCAACTTAGGGGATGACTAGATGAACTCAGTGAGAGCTTTAACAGAGATAGAAACCATAAAAAAGAACCAGCAAGAAATGAAGAATATAATAACTGAAATGAAAACTATTTTAGAATCAATAGCAGATTAGATAAAGCAGAAAACTGAATCAGTGATTTGGAAGGCAAGGTTATAGGAAACACCTAATTGGAAAAGTAAAGAAGCAAAAAAACCCCAATTTTTAATGAGAATAGTTTGAGGAACATCTGAGACAACATCAAGGATACCAATATTCACATCATAGAGGTACCAGAAGTAGAAGAGAGCAAGGGATTGAAAACCTATTTGAAAGAATGACTGAAAACTTACCTAACCTGACAAAGGAAGTAAAAAGGGAAGTCCAAGAAGCACAGACAGTTCCAAATAAGTGGAATCCAAAGAGGCCCACAACAAGACGCAACATGATTTAAGTGCAAAAGTTTAAAGTCAAAGAGAGAATCTTAAAAGTAGCAAGAGAAAAGCAGTTAGATATATACACGAGAGCTTCTATAAGACTGTCAACTGATTTCTCATCAGAAACTTTGCAGGCAGGCAGGAATTGGCATGAAATATTTAAAGTGATGAAAAGTAAAGACCTACAACCAAGATTACTCTACCCAGCAAGGCTGTCACTTAGAATCACAGGAGAGATAAAGAGATTACCACACAAGAAAATGTTAAAGAAGTTCACTACTAAACCAATATTAGAAGAAATGTTAAAGGGATTTCCTTAAGTAAATAAAAAAAAAAAAAGATAAAAAACATGAATAAGAAATCATAGAAAAGAAAAAAAATCTCACTGACAAACATGTATTAAAAGCAGTGGACCAACCAACTGTAAAGCTAGTACAAAGGTTAAAAGGCAAAAGTGGTAAACCATGTATAATAAGAACAATAAATTAAGGGATATATACAAACACATACTTACACACAAAAAAAGAAATAATGATAAAAACATAAATGTGGAGGTGGTGAGTAAAAATTGTAGTGATTTTAGAATGTGTTTGAACTTAAGTGTCCATCAGTTTAAAAAAGATTGCTATAAACGTAGCTTGACATATAGGAATCGCATGGTGACCACAAACCAAAACTCTACAAGAGATATACAAGAAAGAAACCCAAATACAACACTATTGAAAGTCATCAACATATGAGAAGAAAGCTAGAAAATAAAAAAAGGAACAGAACAGAAATTCAAACAACAAGTAGAAAACAGTTAATAAAATGGCAATAACCAAATACCTAACAATAATTACTTTAAATGTTAATGGACTAAATGCTTCAATCAAAAGATATAGCATGGCAGAATGAATTAAAAAAAAAAAAAGAATCCATACATATGCTGCCTACAAGAGACTCATTTCAGATTGAAAGACACATACAAACTGAAAGTAAATGGATGGAAAACATATTTCATGCGAATGGAAACAAAGAAAAGTCTGGGGTAGCAATAGCTATATTTCACAAAATTGACTTTCCAACAAGGGCTGTAACAAGAGACAAAGAATGGCGTTTTATAAGGATAAAGGGATCAATCTAACAAGAAGATATAACTCTTGTTAATATCTATGCATGCAATGCAGGTACACCTAAATATATAAAGCAAATATTGACAGACAAAAGGAAGAGATCAACAGTAATAGTAGGGGACATCAATACCCCATTGACATCAGTGGATAGACCATCCAGGCAGCAAAACAACAAAGAAACAGTGGCCTTAAATGACACATTAGACCAAGTGGATTTAATTGACATTTTTAGGATATTTCATCCAAAAGCAGACTAATATACATTATTTTTCAAGTGTATATAAAATATTTTCCAGGAAGACAAGTTAGGCCACAAGGCAAGTCTCAATAAATTTTAGAGGACTGAAATCCTATCAAGCATCTTCTCTGATCACCATGGTATGAAATTAGAAATTGATTACAGGAAAACTGAAAAACACACAAACACACAGATGCTAAATAACATGCTACTACACAATAAATGGGTCAACAATGAGATGAAGGAAGAAATCAAAAGATAATTTGAGACAAATGAAAATGAAAATGCAACTCAATATCAAAATCTATGGAACACAGCCAAAGCAATTCTAAGGGAAATTTATAGCAATACAGGCATACTTCAAGAAACAACAAACAAAAAATCTCAAATTGTCTAAACTTATAAATCAATTCATATGATATACCCCATAAACAAAATGAAGGATAAAAATTATATGATCACATCAGTAGATGCAGAAAAAAGCATTTGACAGAATCCAACACTCATTTATGATAAAAACTCAGCAAAGTGGAGATAGAGACAATATATTTCAACATAATAAAGGCTATATATGACACACTCACAGCTAACAGCGTATTCAATGGTGAAAAGCTGAAAATTTTTTCTTTAAATCAGGAACAAGACAAGGATGTCCACTTTCACCACCTTTATTCAATATAGTGTAGGAAGTCCTAACCACACCAATGAACAAGAAAAAGAAATAGAAGTCATCTGAATTGGAAAGGAAAAAGTAAAATTGTCATTATTTGCAGATGACCTGATTCTATATACAGAGAATCCTAAATAGTCCACCAAAAATTATTAGAACAAATAAATAAGTTCAGTAAGGTATAGGGTACCAAACTAAAATTCAGAAATAGGTTGCATTTTTCTACACTAATAATGAACTATCAAAGAAAGAAACTGATAAATCAATTCCATTTATAACCGTGTCAAGAAGAATAAAATTCCTAGGAATAAATTTAACTAAGGAGGTGAAAAAATCTATAGTTGGAAAACCATAAGACAATGAAGAAAGAAATTGAAAAAGATACAAACAAATGGAAGGATATACCATACTCATGAATAATTAACATTGTTAAAATGCCCATAATACACAAAGCAATCCACAGATTCACTGCAATCCCTATCAAAACATCAATGGCATTTTTCACGGAATTAGAAGAAATATTCCTAAAATTTATATGAAACTACAAAAAGATCCTAAATAGCCAAAGCAATTTTAAAACAAAGTTGGAGGTATCATGCTACATGATATCAACTCTACTACAAGTCTATGGTAATCCAAACAGCATGGTACTGGCCTAAAAACAGACACATAGATCAGTGGAACAGAATAGAGAGCCCAGAAATAAAACCATGCCTATATGGTCAATTAATCTATGGATAAAGAGGCAAGAATACACAATAGGGTAAAGACAGTCTCTTCAACAAATGTCGGAAAAACTGTATAGATACATGCAAAAGATTAAAACTGGATCTCTTTCTTCCATCATATATGAGAATAAACTCAAAATGGATTAAAAACTTAAAGGGAAGACCAGAAACCATGAAATTCCTAGAAGAAAACATAGGCAGCAAGCTCTTTGACATCGATCTTCATAATATTTTTTTTGGATATGTCTCTTTGGTCAAGGGAAACAAAAGAAAAATAAACAAATAGGATCAAATCAAACTAAAAGGTTTTTGCACAGCAAAGGAAACTATCAACGAAATGAAAAGACAGCCTACTTAATGAGAGAAGATATTTGCCAATGATACATTTGATAAGGGGTTAATGTCCAAAATGTATAAGGAACTCATACAACACCAAAAAACCCCAAACAATCCAATTAAAAAATGGGCAGAGGACCTGAATAGACATTTCTTCAAAGAGGACATACAGATGACCAATACACATATGGGAAGATGCTCAACAGCACTAATCGTCAGGGTAATGCAAACTAAAACCACAATGAGATATCACCTCACACCTGTCAGAATGTCTATCATCAATAAATGAACAAACAACAAGTGTTGGTGAGGATGTGGAAAAAAAAGAACCTTTGTGTGCTATTGGTGGGAATGTAAATGGATACAGGCACTATGGGAAATAGTATGAAGATTTCCTCAAAAAGTTAAATATAGAACTACCATAAGACCCAGCAATTCTACTTCTGGGGGACTTATCTGAAGAAATCCAAAACACTAAATTGAAAAGATATATGCACCCCTATGTTGATTGCAGTATTATTTACAGTAGCCAAGATATGGAAGCAGCCTAAGTATCTATTGGTAGACAAATGGATAAAAAAGAGGTGGAACATATATACAATGGAATATTACTCAGCCATAAAAAAGAATAAAATCATGCCATTTGTGACATAGATGGACCTAGAGTATATTATGCCTAATGTGATATGTCAGACAGAAAAAGACAAATACCGTATGATTTCACTTATATGTGGAATCTAGAGAGCAAAATAAATGAACAAAGAAAATAGAAACAAAGTCAGATACAGAGAACGAACTGATGGTTGCCAGATAGGAGGGTGTTTGCGGGGCTGGGTGAAACAGGTGAAGAGATCAAGAAGTATAAATGGATATTTACAAGAGTCACAGGGATGTAAAGTACATCATAGAGAATATAGTCATTAATATTGTAATAACTATGTATGGTGTCAGATGAGCATTAAACTTATAGGGGTAATCACTTTATAAATTATATAAATGTCTAATCACTGTGTTGTACACTAGAAACTAATGTAATGTGTATGTCAACCCTAATTGAAAAATTTTTTAAAAATCATTTATAAACTTATCTGATTGGAAGAGTTCACTTGTAATATAGCTAATCTCTGTTGAGAATATATTGCATGTCAGGCACTGTTCTTGGCTCTATGCACGTTTCATTACAATCCAATGAGAAAACAGATTCAGAGTTAAAACATTAAAAAAAAGAAACAATTTCTTATCACACTAATTCCTTGTTTTTGATGAACAGTACCTCTAAATGACTTGATTTACATATATGTAGATATATAGATACAGATTAGACAGACAGACAAATAGATAGATAGATATGATACTAGTTTATGGCCACAAAATACATATCAATTTTTGGCAACATGAGCTTTTATAATTTAAATAATTTCAAGTTGCTACGTGAATGGTAAAATGACATTGAGTGGTTTTAATCTTATATGTGCTACATGACTATCTACATATAACAATGAGAGGTTAACCATTGAGCTCGCCTTCCTTCTCATTGAATAGCTGGTAGGTTATAAAATAGGTTGTTTATTTACTGTCTGGTAAACTTATTTTTGTGCATTTAGATTCCAGCTACATTGTTTTATAGTTATTTGTCTTCTATACAATACCTTCCTATGCTTCGAATAGCATAGGTTTTAAATAAAAATTTGTCATTTGGAATCCTGTGGAATGAGGCCTATTTTCCAAAAGATAAAGCTAAAACATAGGAGGATATTTCCCTTAACTAGAGTATTTAATCATTTCTTTACATGATTTCCTATAATGTCACCTTATTTTTAAGTTTAAAAATTCAGCTCGAACATTTGAGAGATAAATTTAATGTGCAACAGACTTGATCTCATTTCAAATAAGCCAATAATTTATTCATACTTCTTATGATATTTTATTGAGATTGTATATGCTATTGATTTAGTGTTTGTTTGGAGCAATAGTCCAGGGAATGGATGGCAAAGCTTTTGCTATTATTTATCCATAATGTTAGCTTAATGGCTGAATCTGTAGTTCATAATTTCCTGGAATAAAACATGGGTACACCAGTTTTTAAATGACATAATGTGCCTATTGCACAAAGAAACTCTGGCTTCATATACTGTAGCAGAGAACAAATAATTTTCAGTTTATCTCCAACTCCTGCTTCGACTCATCACAAGAAACAGAAAGAAATGTGGCAACAGGCTTTGGAAAAATAAAAAGCATATGGACACGCCTACCAACTTCTAAGATCTTTGAAAATAGCTGCAAAAATGTATGTTTCATATGGCATGACACATATATAGAAACTTTTTAATGGTCAAATCATAACTTTCTTTAGTTTTAGTATGGCTTATTCATGACAACTATTATTTATTTAATTCATGTTACTGAGTTTCATATTATATGATTTGCAGTACTTTTTAAATGCTAGTATCTTCAGAAGAACATAGCCTTGGAAAATTTTTACCAATTCTACTCTCAGTCAATAATAATTTGGTTAACAAATTATTTGATTAGTAAAATTGAGTAATTTTATCATGACAATATTAACTATAAGACAGAACTCAGAGTATCTTATAAAGAAAAAAGTAAACTGCTAGAACAAACGTCTACTTCAGAGCAGCAACATTTAAATACAAGTCTAGTTCCCTTGTAATATTTGTATTTTTGTCTCAATTCTAACATATAAATCATATTCTCTCAGAAATTGTTACTACTCTATATTAAACATTCTTAGCATCTACCCCCAAAATAGACTATGCCACTACCTCATTTTTCATATGAAAGGCATGCAAGAGATCATGAGCAACTTTGTGGTTTAGCGCAGCATAATTAAATGAAGATTAGGTCAACTGCCAAATAAGAAGATAGTCAAAAAAGTTAGCTAGCAATATGGTACTGAGAGTGAGTATAAACTGTATGCTACATCACTCTGATGTTATGACTTAAGAAAAAGAAAAAATTCAGTTATGCAGGTTATTCAAGAATTACATATGTAACACAAAAATGCAGTAAAAATTTCTCACCAAAAAAAAAAAAAAAAGAAAGAAAGCCTCTCCAGGGTAGCTGAGGTCCTTAACTCTACCTGCCTATAAGAATTAAATATGATACAGACTCCATCAATATTTTTACCTATAATTTTTAAATCAATATAATTTTGACAACATTCGAATGACCAAAACTAGTCACTGAAAGCAAAGAATTAAAACATAGGCAATCTAACTAGAAATAAAAATTTTGCTAATTAGCTTAAGTTTATGGGATAAGTGACAACAGAATACTCAAGGAATAGACAATATATAATTTGGAGTGCTAAGAAGTAGCAACCACATAATGTCAGCGATTTGAAGAAGAATGTTGTATGCTAAGCACAATTATTAGTCAACCTATTGGACAAGAAGGCGGAAATGTGAGTATTAATTTATTCATTCATATGGACATTTTCTCATATCTCCAAGTTCTGTATACAAACAATAATATAATGATCCTAGTCCTTAAGGTGAAAAGTGTATTTTGTGAAAATATCATAAGAGATATGAGCAAAAGTTCAGATATTACAGGCAAATAAGAAAGCCAACAATGTTTTCAGGTATAGCTGTTCTTGATTTGTTCATCTTGATACATGCCATACATATAGCCCTTTCTATAGAAAGTTGTCCCATCCATAGCCCTTGCTGAAGGGGCAGGTCAAGATAGCCATGCTACTGTTTGGAGTCACAACTGCTTAGGCCAACATGTTGTACAAACTGATTTGGCAGGCTAACTGGGCAGTTCACAAAAGAGAGCTGAAGAATGGCTTCCCACAAATACACAAAGTATGAATCAAGATGGTCTATCAATAAACTAACACTGAGAGGAAATTGAAGCTTTGAATTAGAAAAATCATTTAGGTTAGAGGGGGAAAAAAAAGTACTTGACGTGGTGAAGACACATAGAGGCAAACAGTGAGAGCATTGCTAGACATCATCACTAAAGATGATGCATTAGTATGATGAATCACAAATTCCCGTGCTGAGGTCCATTGAGGGTCCCTGGACCCAATCTCAGTTACAGTTATTCCTGGTTCAGCTATATTTCTTGTCCCTCCCATGGGATCTCTAGTCCTTTTGTGACAATATCTGCTTCCTCCTCTCTTGAATAAACCAGTAAGTTCTATTTTCAAACATCCAAAAGACTCACTAAAATCCCTGTTCAAATAGATAGCAATGCCACTAAGAACAATAGCTTTGAATGCTTTGCTAATTCTCCCTTTCCTCTCTATCATACCAGATATTCACTTTCTCTTCTATGAAAGTTTATATGCAGATCCTATAGCCTCCTTCATATAAATCAATTTTGTTCTCACACTTTCACTTTGTTTAGTGATGAGGTAGGAAAATGGTTCTACTTTGAGTCATTAAACGAGACCTTTCTTTGCTGCTAAACAAGCTGACACATTTCCTCTTTTCTTCCTGTATACTTTCTCCTCTTAATCTTTTTTATCTGAACTATTCATTCTCCTTGCTCACAGTCAACCTGATTTCCTTTTTAGATGCAACCTTCAAGTTAACTGAGAGTAAAACATTAATTAGCATGCTTGATTTTTGATCTTTAGTGTCTTCCAAGGAAATGTAACTGGCATTGATATATGAAGAGGTAGATATATTAACCACCTTTATATGCTGTTGAGTTCTCTTATATTAATTACTACTCTGTCTTATGTTTTATTCATGTATGAAAAATGTTTGCATTAGCACATATTTTCCCAATAAAATTATAAATAATGAAGGCTAGAAATGCCTTATGTACCAAATCAAATCTTTTGCTACATTAACTTGTTTTTGTCCAAAAGTTAGTACTTAATAGTAATACTTTTACTACTCTAGCTCTTTTCAAAGACATGCAAATGTGCACTAAAAACATTAAAAATTATTTTGCATTAGTGTAAAAATTACAAATTTGATTTGTTATTCTAAAAGCCAACCAATGATCTTCTAAGAAAAATCTTAGAATTTGTGGTTCTAAGAAGGAAAAATATTTTGCAGAAAATATCATTTATAAAGCAGGTTCTATACATACAAGTGCCCTATAAACTGTAAAATGCTATAGAAATGTAAGATACCAAGCTACCTCTTTTTCCAGAGATATGATGGTAAAAACATAGAAATGAAGGACCTGTGGAAGCCTGATATGTTCAAGACTTCAGAACAAAAAGAAAAAAACAATTCTTGAATGTTCTTCCTTTTCAGAGCAAAAGAATGACTAGCATTCTCAAAATTCTGTAATTTTTATGCCTTCTAACATTTAAACTAGTAACATACAATCTGTGCTTCTTCATAAATTCTGATTGACAGCTTAATGCAACAGTCTGGTTTTCTGCCTTTCTGGATAAGTATAAACAGTGTGGTTATCAGAAGGTAATACCTACCATTAGTGGGTCTGCCCATAGTCTTTCATAGCAACAAAAGTAAGCTTGATATATTTACTTGCATGAATGCTTGCCCAGAAATTCAATCTAGGTGTTTGGAAATGCTTGTTTCGAGCTTGGAAATTTCACTGACAAAGCACTTGGTAACTACAGTGTTCCATATTAAGTATCACAGGTATATAATAGGAGATTTCCAAATTTGGAAATCTGTTCTATTATTTTCCCCCTGGAATGTGTTTTTATCAACTGACCTCACTTCCTATTTCTCATTGTTAATTTTCCCTAGGTTTGGACAACCATTCAACTTCTTGTTGCCTCAGAGAGTTGGAAATAGACCAAAAGAAAAACAGTAACAGACCAGCTTGATTGAGCCAGACCCAGATTCTGATAGCCTAGTGGTCCTTTCTGGGACATCTGACAATAGGAAGGGCTGTAATCACCATTCATGAAGAGGGTGGGCCTGGATGAGCAAAGGAGTCAGAGGTACGTAAATGCACTGTGAGAGTTACACTGAGTCAGTCCCACACCTTATCCCCCTGTCTCTGATTAAGAATTTAATATTTCTGTAATGACAGCTGGACGTGTGAATCAGAAGGCAATACCTTACAAGAGAAAAACTAGCTATCAGGGGAGAGGAATCTCGAAGAGTTTGTTTGTTTGTTAGTTTTTTACATTTCTGTATCTGGTTAATCCCTAATAGTTAAAATACAAGAGCTAAAAATTCAGTCATAGACTGCATACTAGTCCAAGCAAATGTGGAGAGTTCAAAAACTCTCCAGTAAACCATTAAAGCCTACTAAGAATCTGATCCTTCTTTTGTGTCCACAGCATCTCTAAGAAATGACTACTCACTCACGACTACTAAGCACATCCCTGTGTCTGGTTTATTCACATTTTGATGACTTGAGTCTTTCAGACAAATGCTCCATATGCCATGTTTTCTCTACATCCCTTTACTTCTCTCCAAGATGATACCTGAGAATACAGATACTATGCTGGCTGTAGGCAAGAATACTTTAGATGCTTAGATATATATCTTCTGTTCCTTGATCATCTACATGTGAGTGAATAATTGAATTAGTCCCTGTATTGGTGACATCTGAGATGATAATAGGCTGGTGGCATTCCTGGGAGACCTGATATCCTCTGCTATTGCTGCAGCTAGTGGAAGAGAGCTCTCTGACCTATTACCAGCAGTTCTCCTGAAAAGCTTGGCCATCTCCTTATGGAGACTTGAGCCCATCCCAATACTCCCTATCTATGAATCCAATTGTTCTCAGGTCTGGGTGGCCCACCTTGTAGCTTTTGACAGCCCTTGGCCAATCTCAGCTACATTCCTGACACACAAGAATTCCTATGACATTTCCATAACCTAAAGAAACAGAGGGATGCTTAGAATGCTAATTTGGGTTCTTTTTCAACCTCTCCGTACAATCACATCCTTTCTACTGTTGCAGTTTCTACTATAACTTCCTTAAGTTGGGACTGGGCTATCAGTGAAACAATTCCTGCCAGAGTCCCACTTGGAGAAAAAGAACATAAGCCCCAGTGATTATTATTTTCCTCTCCACCTTGCTACCTTGTTGTCCTCAGGACTTCAGTCTGGATAGAACATCAGGATGCTCTTGTTTATCTGTATGCTTTACCTGATACTCTCCCCATAGTTTGCCAAGACTATAGGTGTTGGGTGATTCTTTTATTCTTGGCTTAGATTTACCCTTTGTCAAACTACTCATATTCTCAAGTACATTAGGTTTTATATATCATGGGAGAAAGATGATTTTATCTATGATTTTAACAGTTTATATCATATGTTATCTCAGGACAGAGTTTTTGGTGAATTGATAGAAGTTTTTAAAAAATCCAGAAAAGCCTTTTCTCTTGGTAAATTCATGTTTTCAAAACTATTGTTTTCTATAGACTCACATAAGTTCCTTTCAGATATAAAAACCTAAATATTGACCCTACCTATACTCTCCATTTCTGCTTCAAAAGTACTAATTCTACCTAAGATAAATAGGTGTGTCTTGCAAAACAGTATGGGAATTAAGCACTAGGAAATTTTTAAAAAGGGAAAAATGCATATTAATATACTTCCCCAAAAGTTCCATCACACTGTTCAGAAAACAAAAGACACACCAGGGATTAGGAGAACATATTTATGAAACACATACATGAAAGGTATTGTATTCAGAATATATAAACTTTTCCAACTCAAAAAATAATAAGACCAATAACCCTGTTTAAAAATTGGCAAAATATTTTAAAATACACTTCACAAAGAAAATACCCTTCATAAAGCAGGTATACAGATGGCCGATAAACACGTAAAGTGTTTAGCATTATACATTGTCAGAAATGTACAACTCAAACTACAATAAAACAGTGCTATACTTGGATTACTAAAAAATGATGTGCAATACTAAGTTTTGATAAAGATATAGAACAATTAGAACTTTCATACCTTATTGGGAAAATGCAAAGTGAGATAATCATCCTGAAAAACAGTTTGACGGTTTCTTATAAAATTAACCATATATTCACCAGATGGTGTACTCATTCTACTCTTAAGTATTTCCCAAGAGAAATGAAAACACATGTCTACATAAAGACCTGTAAAAAATATTCAAACAGCTTCATTACAAAACTAGAAACAACCAAAGTGTCCATGAACTGGTAAACAAATAATATACTTGTAAAATAAAATACTACTCAAAAATAAAAAGGACTAATCTCCCGATGTGTACAACATAAATAAATCTCAAAAGTATTATGCTATAAATAGAAGCTCTTCATAATCCCCCATAGACTCAGCCAATTCTAGTGTGTCCTCAAGCTACACTTACATTTTGTTTACACCTCCCCTGCCACCAAGTGCAAGCTATTTTGCTTACTCTGCATTCCCAACCCTTCTCTCCTAAGCCAATATCTAACACCTTTCTATCATCTTTAAAAATCAAATTCAAATGCAACATTCAGCCTGTCCTGAGTTCCTCACATGGTTTCTTACTCTCCTTCCTTGATAACCTTCACAGTGCTACACATTATAGAACTAGCATTAGATAGGCAGACTCAGTTCTTGGTGACAGATGGCTTATTTCACTGTAAAAATTTACATGGTTGTCTCCCCAAGAATGGGCTCCTTGAGATCAAGATCTTTGTTTATCTTCTGGCATCTCTTCGAGCATCCTACACATGGTATGTAGGCATCCAAGAAATGTCTGTTGAATCTGTGTGTTGTTTTTTTTTTTATTTACCAGCAAGACAGTGATATGAAGCACACTATATATATAAAATATACATGTAATATATATTACATATATCACACACACACACACACATATACACACACACACACACACACACAAAACAGTAAAGCTCTATGGTGATGATTATTTTTGTTTTCTACATTTATCCTAGTATAGATAAACAGGGCAATTGTGAAAAGTGAACTAACGTAAATTTTCCTTCTAATAGTGAAGATAGTGCCCTTATATTATATGCTTTTCCAAAATTGCAGCAAAATATTTTAGGTCTTTAAAACATTCTAGGAAAGAGAAGCTGGTTTTTATTTAATTACTTTGGATGTCCTTTATTCTTTTTTAACTATGATTGAAAAATGACTTAGCTTTTAAAATTTTAAGAATACAGAAAGCTACTGTGCTAAAATATTACTAACCAAAAAAAAGTATAAATAAATTAACTTTAATACTGAAAGAAATATTAGAAAATATCAATAAGTAGCCTTATTAATTATTTTTAACTTGGAATTGTGAGGAATATGTTTGGTAAGACCAATTAATATGACTAACTCTAGTTTATAGGTAGGAGTAAGAAACTGATTTATTTTTATCTCTGAAGGCTGGTGATTCTATCTAGTGTAGATTTACAAAGAAAAAGTACAAACAAGACAAAAATATGTGGATGATTGATATTTGATTAGTTGCTCAGAATATAAGTTTCAGGAACAATATCAACTCAGAAGACTAACATATGAACAATAAACAAGTCAGTTCTGAGAGCAGTGGACTTTGATGATTTTATGAATAGTTTTGATGCCAATAGTTTTGCCTCCTTTATCTTTAAAGTATGGGAGAAAAAATAATTAACAAAAGAATATTCACTGGCCCTGATTCAGAATAATACCCTTAAAAGATACAAATTCTAGAACAGCAAAATGGATAATGCCTGGAAATGTGACAGGTAGGATCTAGCACTTTTAATAGACATTAAAATCAGAATAAAAATCTTTACTATAGAATTTCTTTTAATATATCAGATGTCTGACACTGATAATAGCCATTAAATCCAAACTCTTCACCCATTAATTAAAAGTTCTTAAGACCAAGGTCTTATATATTTGTCTCATAGGGTCTCACAGAGTCACTCAATATATGTTTATTAAATAAATTATTCAGTTGCACTAAAATTTGGTTGTTTTAATCTTGCTAGAAATAAATGGGTCATCTCACAGGCTGAAAATCTTTTGTTGTAGAGACATTATCTATTATAATATAGCCTGCGGCATTTTGTAACAATAAATCTTATAAAAAAGCATTATTTTAAAAATCCTCATTTATTTAGGCCACAACTAGAGTAATCCTCTCCATTAATATTTCTATGTGAGAAGTTTGAAAATTAATTATGTATAATAAGAGTTTGGTGAAGGGTAAGAGGAAATTGGGCTAATTTAAATGAAGACTAAAACCCTGAGACCATCCTTAATAATAATTTAAAATACATAAAGATAGCAAGTGATACATGATTTTTAAAAAATTCTACTGTGAAAAATAAATAACATGACTTACTTGAACAGAATATGCTAGATATAAGAAATATTTTTCTGATTATAAAGCACAAGTTGCCAGCAAAATGAATTCTGAAAGTAACCTGAGAATTATTCACAAAGATTTTTATTTTTGTCATCATAGCAGTATATAGTTTTAATTTTCACGTTATATTTGATAAATGTCTGCCACTATTCTCTAGGGCCAGGAAGCTAAACTATCCAGTCTATCTTCTATATTGACTCAGCAAGGCAATAGCAGCAAGAAGACACTTCTCTTTCGGGTCTGGCCCTCCATTACTGTGATTCAGCACAGGAACACTTCCTCCTGCACAGAAGAGCTCCAGCTAGACCCAGGCCTGCCTTCTCCCTACCTTCAATTGCTTCCAGCTCTAGCCTCCCAAATGGGTAACTGTGTACTGCTTCTACAGACCAGGACCAGCTCACATCCTATGAATAGGTGTGTTGCAACTGGCAAGCTACATCTTCCTATGAGAGCCATGCTCTCTATGAAAAGGTTTGAAGCTCAGCTGTGGGATAAAGAGATCCTCTTAGTCCTTAGTTCCTCTTATCATCTTCCCAACCTGGAGAAGTGACTGCCCTTTTGAATCTGCTACTCTGGACTCCCTAGAGCCCATTTTTCCCCCTCTCAGTAGCTAACTATTTTCTACCAATCCTTTATATTTAATTTTCTCCATTCAAATAACCAGTGTGGTTTCAGTCACCTGTTTGGACTCTGATGATATATTTAATAACTATTTGAAGTGGTTATAAAGTTTGTTTTAAACTTTTGCTATAAACTTTCCTATACTGACATGTAACATTCTTCCACTGATATATCTGATCTAATGAGTTACTTGATAATGTTTAATTACCAATACTTGTCTCTATGAAAACAATGGAAAGAGGGAATATCAGAGTTAAAGAAAGACTCATTTTTAATTTGATTTTCTTATATTATCCTGAGCATATAGGAACTGCAAAAATACACTTTGCTTTTGAAAATGTGGCTATCATTTCTATAGCACTCTTTCTTACACTCCTACTTACCAACTATTGGTCAAATGCTTTCTTTGGAACCAACATTTGGAGTCTCTTACTCACAGTATACATAGAAAATGATTACTTGCTGCTTGCTACCTTAGCAGAATAATTGGAACAAATACATTTTAAGACTCACTCCAACTGGTTCATTTGCAAGTATAAGTAAGTTGTTCGATGGATTTGGAAGTGTATCTTTTGTATGGCCAACTGTTCTTTTCTTAAAGTTAGTAAAGTTTCACAACGTTGAGGTTTGTGAAAAGGGAAAACTGTAATTTTAGCAGACAGTGTTGTTCTTAGGCATGGACAAACTTGGGTTCCTGCCCAGCTTCCCAACTGTAGGATTGTGCTGCTCTGCAGTTTGCCAGGGCCTCTGTTTTCTGCTAATAGACCACAAGTTTTCTTGTGGGTTTTCTATTGTTAAGAATGATAAAAACAAATTCTTATAGAAAACTCAGTAGAAATGTACACTGCTTATACAAGAAACACTGAAAAAATCTTATTTCAGTGTTCATGGTATTTCTCTCTCTCTCTCTCTCTCTCTTTTCTTTTGGCAGAAAACAGAGGCACAGGCTGGCTCGGCTGGCACCTCATCTCAAGGAAAAAAAAAGAAAAAGAAAAAAAAAGGGAAAAATCAGAAGAAAGGAAAATCGAGGCACAGATGGCAGCAAACATTCTCAAAACCTCCACGATGAAAAGTTCTGAGATAGAATACTCATGGATTGGGCAGCCATCCCTTTGATGAAAGGTTTTTTCAAATATCTATTCCTCAGTTTTGGTTATAGAGAAAATTTGGGGAAAGTAGATTTTAAAAAAGAAAAGGAAAGAGAAAAGAATGATTTAGTCACCCGAAAGAGAAAGGACTTCATAAAAAAAAAATGTTGGCAACCTGAAATTCTCCTGATAATTACTCTAAGTATATAAGGGGCAGGGTGGGGAGGGGGAAAGAATTCTGACCTAGGGCCATTTTTGTTTCTTTTAGGTAGACCTTCATCAAAGCAAATATAAAAATGACAGCAATATTAGGCAACTGTATTAGATAACTCTTCCATAAAGTCTTAAAAAGTGTAAAGACCAAAGAAGACTATTATCATAATCATTGTTGATATCTATTCATAGAGGCAAAATTATCACCTTTCATAATTATCAGATAGTTATATGAAAGGCTCCTTTGCCCCACTCAACATCTTTTTAACAGTAGAGAATGAAAGAGTTCAGTCACGACTCTAAAAACTTACATTCAAATTCTGAGTAATAGCAAGCACCCAAGGAAACAGAGAAAATCTTATAAGCTTTTACTAAATTATTACACAATGGTAAAATTGAGGTTTACTTCCTAGTAATTTAGTAACTATATCACCTATAAAAATATTTTTATTTAATTAATATTTAATTGATATACAGTAAGTATGCCTTCTCAATTTTAGGATCCCTTTGAAATTCATTATTAGAGAGTGAGAATGAATTTGTGATTTTCCACAATAAGTACTCCAAAGAGATAGCTTTCTTTTTAAGGAAACAGTTTGAAAATGCTGAGAAGATATCAAAGGGCTGCTGGGGCAAATGATGTTTAAATGTAAGTGAAGCATAGGCTCGGTGAATACATTTGACTTAAAAATAAATATCCTCCATGGTGGTACCTGTCTACTCTCTGCCAAATGCCCTTCATCTGAGTCTTGCACCACTGAACAATGTCTATTGTTCTCAAATGTCATCCTAAGAACCCCTACCTCAGGATGTCTCTTTCTAGCTTTTAGATGGAGAGCTCCTAAAATCCCCATCTAAAACAATCTGTTTTGTCCTCATTTCTTCAGGGCTTTATTAAAATGCTATGATAACAAATGATGTGAGCCTCCTTGACTATATATATTCTGCTTATGGGATGCTGCTCACTGTTCTGTTCTCAAAGGCACACTGGAAACACTACCTACAAACATGTTTCTTTACCAAGGGAATCTCAAGCACTGTGAAGGATGAATGAGATTTGGGGAAAAGAAGAACCTCATATTAGTCTCAAATTATATCATTTTGGGTGATAACCTAAAATGAGGGCCATATAGGTCCCATAAATGAGTTAGAAAGTACAAGTGGAAGGGCATGTGTGAACAAGAAAACAAACACTGTGTTTAAAGAGTGTGGTTTCTATTCCATTTGATCATTTAATATAGAATTATAGAGGATGTATTAACTGAGATTCCTAGTTACCAAAAGAACAAAGATTTCTATTTCTAAAAGAAGCCAGAAATCTAGATCCTTAAGTGAAACCTTTAGTTGTTAATGTTGACTTATTTACAAGTGAAAATTGATCAAACTACTTTTGAAGACTGAATACAACCTATCGCCATCGTTTTTTAGGAGGAAGCTGCTGACATGAATGGCCTTTCTCTGAGGAAAATTTAAAGATCTGAATATTGTTTGGACAGAGGGTAGACAATACCTGATAGACACAAGGGAAGAGCTCCTAAATTGCAAAGTCATGGCAATAGGTTAAGTCTGTGCCAACACGGTGTTACTCGGTGATAAAACTATTGATAACATTTAGTGAATTTAACAGGTTTCTAAACAATTTAAAAGCAATCAAGATTTAAAACTTTTTCATAATAAATAATAAAAAAATAGATTGTTTTTTTTCTTTCTTTTTTTAAGCTAAAGAACTTTTATGCAAGTGATTCCCTCACTTAATTATTCTCCCACTTAATTATGCCTAAAGCTTTTGTGGTTGGCTGGTTGTGGGGTTTTTGTTTGTTTGTTTTTGTTTTTGGCAGCATCTAAACAGAGAACTTAACATACCAAATTCCCTGCACTTGTATGGCTCATCCAGGCATATCATGATGTCTTGGGCATACTGTTACTTTTTACCTTAAAGTTTTCTTTTTCATGTCAGGTTAAAGCTTATATTTGCTAATCTAGTTTCCATAGTAGTAGCAAATAAAATGTTAATAGGTGGAAAGTTTAAGGTGAAACAAAAAGGGTTAAATACAGAGATCATTAGAAAACAGTGTGAACATATTATTCAATATTAGGAAAGAAAGTGAATTATTTAATGTCATTCTCTATTAATTTAACAGTTAAAATAGGACCAAAATATACATAAAAATGAAATAAAACAATTAGGCAACACTTTAAATGGTTACTATTAATTCACTTAATATTCATCGTAACTGTGCAGGTCATAATGAATTTATTTGATATTAATGGGAATGTTCAGCGGCAATTTCATTATAATGCAGTTTTAATTCATGTGCCATTAAAGTAAAGCAATACCAAAATTTATATTTATTTTTGAATACTGTACTAATCTCTAATTTTTAGAAACATTATGACAATGGTGGTATATTTTAAAAATCAAGGTGAAGAGTCTTATTTAAAAAAACTAGGATGTTGGCCTTGAGCTACACCAACAATGTTAAAGATGATGGAGGTTTGTGTAATTAAATGTTCTATGCCATTTGGAAAACACGCGAGTTAATAGCTACTGTAAAATTTCTTGTATGTCAATATTTGTTAATATTTAACTGTTTCATGCTACTAAACCTTTTTAACTTATTACCATTAACAGGGCATTAGCCAAAATCCTTTGAACTTCTCGTCATCTGCTTTTGTGGAAAGTTGGAGGTAAATTCTATATGTTTGATATCTCATTGGAACGAATAATGATTTTAATCATTTCCAAATATTATTTCATTGACACACAAAAAGTAGATTTGAATTTGTGATAAAAATTGTATTCTTTTTAGTGAATGACTTTCATGAAAGATATTGAGGAAAGTCTACAGAGAATTCTTCTGTAGTATTGTAACCATAAGGTTTTACTAAAAACCTTCAAAATGGCAGCAGAAATGTACTCAGTAATGTGTTTACTTTTACTTTCTCTGGAGGCAGCCTGTGAACCATTTTGCTGTACTGTAAAAAAACAAATGACAGCAGACAAACAACCTACATCCACAGTCCAATCAACACTCACTAAAAGAGCATTTAACCCTTTAGGCAGTTATTTAGCAATACATAAGAATGCAACCTACCCTGAAATTCCTTGCTCGAAATGTTATGCTCTGATACATTGTTCACAGGCTAGGTAGCCTAGAGGTATATGTATATATAATTTGTTCTTTTATTTATTATTGTGGAAATAATTAACTGGAATAAAGCTATCTTAAAACAGCAATAAAGACTTTTCTGTCTTTCCAACCTCTACTGCAAATTAAAAATTGTTTAGAAGCAGCTTTTATACATTTAATTCACATTGCTACTTTTTTGCAATATAAAATCACAAAAAGTAACAAAAATGTATGAAAAGATAAACTAATCCATTAAAATATTATAAATTAATAATATTTTTTAGAAAAGGATTTTCCCTTGTGCCTTAAATAATTAAAATACTGAGCAAAATATATGAAATAGCAGTTTTAAGACACTGGATATCAGGTAACCAGGATAAATATTTCTAAAACAAGGAGAATCAAGTGAGTCCTATGATTACCCAGATTACCGTCTGGTGGGAGAGTATCTAGGCCACAGCTGAGGGAAAAGCAACCTACGTGGGGTCTAGACATCTCTCTGAGTTCAGAACACAGTGAATTTGGAGTTCAAAGAGACCAAAGTAGCTACATTTCACAGAGCAAAGTACTGAAGAGGAGATAACTGCAGGGAGAAAAAGAGAAACAAAGAGAGAGAGAAATAGAGAGAGAGAGAGAAAAATCTAGACATCTACAGAGGGCCCCATGAGCCTTCACCTTTGTAATGGATATATATCTGTGAGGAAACTACTTTAGACTGCAGAAAGAACAACATAATGTTTAGAGGGAACAATCTGTAGGAGAGAATTAAGAGCAGAATTTAGATCAACTATAGCCAAAAAAAAAAAAAAAAAATCTTGACAAGCCACTAGGCAATGACCTCTAAGAGAAATGACATAAACTATTGACAGGCCTCAGGTGGAGAAAATTAAAATTAAAAGAAAGTTTTTAAAGGAGTAAACTATTTTCAAGAAACCTAACTATAACCAAAAAAAAGAGTTCAACAGTATTTACAGAAATATAAAAGAATCCAGCAGCCAGAAGGTAGAATTTACAATATCTGGCATCTAAGTAAAAATTAAAGATGCAGGAAAATATCTTTAATGAGGAGAAAAATCAATGAATAGACAGATGCAGAAATAACATAGATAATAAAATTAGTACAGAAAGCCATTAAAACAGCTATTACAACTATGTTTCATATATTTATAAAAGTATAAGAAAAATTGAGCATATTAAGTAGAAACATTAAAAAAAAAGAATGCATTACAAACCAACCTTCTAGAAAATGAATATTGTAATTCCTGAGTTGAAAAATACACTGAATGAAATTACTTGCAAATTAGATACTACAGCAGAAAAGATTAGTGAACTTGAAAAAATGGCAATAGAAACTATCTAAAACAAAACAGAAAATAACACTGAAAAATATAATCAGAGCAATAGTCAGCTGTGGGACAATTTAAAGCTGTCTAACATGTATGTAATTGGAATAGAAAAGGAGGAACAGAAAAAATTTTTTTGAAGAATTTTCCAAATTAAAGGAATGGCATAAATCCATAGGTAAAAAAAGTTTAATAAATTAATAAAAGAAAACATAAGGATAATAAAAAGAGAAAGAAAGTAACAAGAAATAGATTGGACAATTAAAAAACTAATATCAAGTCGGAAGGTTTCATTTTACCTATAGCAATGATTGCAAAAAAAAAATAAATAAATTACCTAAAGACTCCAATTAAAAGACAGAGACTGTCATATTTAATAAAAATGATGACTCAACAACATGTTGCATACAAGAAATGCATTAAGTATAAGACAATATAGGTTAAAAGGAAAAAAGATATAAAATAATATTCCATCCTAACACTAATCCAAAAGAAGCTGAAGTGGCAATATAAATATTAGATAAGGCAAATTTCAGAGCAGAGTATCATAATGATAAAGAGGTTTATCTCAAGAATGCACAATTGAATAACATTCAAAATCAAGCAATGTAATATACTTTATTAAAGCCTAATAAAAGGAAAATCATATGATCTTATCAATATATGCAAAACAAATCTACAAAATCCAAATCCACTGTTGTGAGAAACTGTCCTCTGAAAAAACTAGGAATCAAAAGTAACATCCTGAGGCTGATGAACTATGAAACCTACAGCTAACATCATACTTGATAAAATGATAAAAGGCAGACTGTTTCTCTTGTAAGGTCATGAACAAGACAAAGATGCATGCTTGTGCCACTTTTACTAAATATTCAGTTCTTTATAAACTCTATCTCTCTATTTACTATTAATGGAAATAATAAATTCTAAGTACCATTATTGGAAAAATAATTGCATTAGCTACCCTAGGAGTCATTTTGCAACAATGAAACTAATGTAAACAATTATCATTGTTGTTCTTTCTATATATAAAAAATAGAGGTAAGAGTTCTCAAAAACATCAAAAATCAGATATACTGAAGTATTTCATCACAAGACTTAACACAACGAGGCTTTCAGGGGGCCAGAAACAGGAGAGAGCAAACATGGCTGCTGTTATGTGATTCTTAGTGCTTTCTCATTATCAACAGGATGCTAATGGAAGGAAATATCCTTCCATTTCTCCGTTTTCACAGCTTTATGGTGCAAACAATGTATCATGGAATAAACACTCCTCATGACTTAACAGAATCAAAGCAGGACAGTTTGTTCCATCTTCTCTCCTATATGCAAGCCTTTCCTTCTCAGTAAATGGTACCACTATTCAATTAGTTGCTACTATCCACTTAGTTAATAGCTCAAAACAAAAAATTGGTAGGTTTTTTTTTCATTTCTTTATTTCCTTCATCTGATATTATGTATAACAGTAAATACTGTCTACTCTAGCAGAAATATTCAGAATTTTATCAGTTCTTACCATATCCTTATAATTCTAGTCCAAGCTAATATCTCTTATCCGGACTATTGCAGATGCCTTCTCTTTGATTCTCCTCTAATGTATATTGGTTTACAGTGACCCACCCTAGCAGTGAGCTCTTGTAATTTTCTAAATTATAAGTCAGATCATACCATGCACCTGCTTAAAACCAATCAATGCTTCCCGCTTCCACCACTTTAAACATCTTACTGTGGGCTGCGAGACTGTACATGATTCAGACTCAATCCTGCCTCTTAGATTTCAATATTTTCTTCTCTTCTCCTCATTCCCCATCCTTTATCCATACAGGCTTTCTTTCTTATTAACATATATGTTCTTTCCCACATAACAATCATTGAATTTCCTGTTCTTTTTTTGCTCGAAAATCTCTTCCCCACATCTTTACATGACTACTTCCTGCTCTTACCTAAGATCCTCTTCCATGAGGCCTTTCTTGAATACTCCGACTAAGAATTTTCCACCTCAGCTGTCATTCTTATCACATTAGTATTTAGAGTTTGCCTCCCTCTTTTAAATACTACCATAAAGTCAGGGTCTCATTCTCTCTTGTCCAGTCGTGTATCCTTAACACTTACAACAGCAACAGGAGATTGGTAGACCCTCAATAAATATACACTCACTGAGATGGAATAACTTAGTGACTCAGGAAAACACAAGCACTCTGTGAGGTGCCCAGTGAAGTTATATTGTCAGTAAACAATAGTCAGAGGAAGGAAAAGGAAATTTTAACTCTCCAAGCTCTTTACCGTTGAATAAAAAGCACAGTTAATATATAAAGTTACTGACATATAAGAGGCTTGCTCTCTTTCTTTTTGACAGATTGCAAATCTGTGCTTGTGAAGTCACGATTCTCTGTGAGAAGATGAATTGTTTGCATGACTATTTGACTACTGGCCATGAATGTATTCTCTATTAATTTGCAAAGAAATATATTAGAAACAAAATAAACTGTTTTGAATCTTTTATTGACGTTCTCTTGTCTTTGACTCTATAGACAGGATTCTGTGATGGATTAACCTGTATGAGGTCAGTATCAACCCTTGGTTATTAATGTTCATACAGAACCTTAACCTTAATACCATCTCAAGAGGAAGGGTCAGTGGAAAAGTTCTCTAGAAAAATCAAATAAAATAGATTTGTGTCCTCCATCCTCCTTTTTAAAACATATTTTAATGACTTCATATCTTATGCACTCAGGTGGGTCATTCATTAATGAAGCTGTTATTTTATAACTTGAAAATTAAAGAAGCCAAAAACATCATTTATGTGAGTTGTTTTTATGCTCAGTTTATATAAGAAACAAAGTACACTAGCATGAAGGTGAGTTAATCCCCTTGCCCACCCCATCGCAATTTGGCAGCTAGTAAAGTGAGGTCATAAATGCATTAGAAAACAGCTAGAACTTCAGTTAGAGACATCTAAACATAATCTTGCATATAAATTCTGAGATAAGATGATAATCTATTTAGAAAAAAAACTAAATAATTGCATTGTGCCTATTCTCAGGAGAAAAGTATTTCAAAAGGGTGATTATCCTAAAGCAGCATTTCTCATTGTCCAAATATTAATAAGTTATAAGGAACACGAAGAAACAGGGGACAATGTCCCAATCAAAGGAACAAAGTAAATCTCCTGAAACTGACCTTAAAGAACAGGAGGTATATGAATTATTTGAAAGAAAAAATGAACCATCACAAAGAGGCTCAATGACTTCAGGAAAATGATGAATGAACAAAAGTATAATTTAACAAAGAGACAGAAAATATATTTTTTAAAATGACCAAACAATTTCGGAGGGGAAAATTAATGACTGATTTGAAAAACTCCCTTGAAAAGATTAATAACAGACTTGATCAAGCAGAAGAAAGAATCAGTGAAATTAAATACGATTCGTTTGAAATTATCCAGTCAGAGGAACAAAGAGAAAAAAATGAAAAAGAATGAAGAAAGCCTAAGGGACTTATTGGACATCATCAAGCAGAATGATATACACCTTGTGGTCCCAGAAAGACAATAGAGAACAAAAAGGGCAGAAAGCTTATTTAAAGTAATACTAGTCAAAAACTTTCCAAATCTGGGAAAGGAAATAAAATCCAGTTTTAAGACCTATGGATCTATATAGAATCAATCTAAAGAAATCTATACCGAGATATATTATAATCAAATTATCAAAAGTCAAGACAGAGTTTTGAAAGCAAGAGTCACTTTTATAACTTGTCGAATACAAGAAAAATCATAAATATAAACAGATTTTTTTTAGCAGAAATCTTGTGTGCCAGAAGGGAATAGAATGATATATTTATCATGCTTAAAGAAAAATATATCCTACTAAGAACACTAAATTTGGCAAAAATGTGCTTCAAAATGAAGAGATAGAAATTTTCTCAGGTAAATGAAAGCTGAGGGAGTTTATACACATAGACTTGCCTTATGTGAAATGCTAAAGAGAGTTCTTCAAGCTGAAACAAAACAATATGCGAAACGGCAGCACAAAAGCATGTGAAATTGTAAACCTCACTGGTAAAGGTGAATTCATAGAAAAAAAAGTGTACTTCTGTAACAATAGTGGGTAAATCACTTTTAATTCTGGTATAGAAGTGAAAAGACAGAAACATAATGAGACTATAAGTATAAATAGAGATTAATGATAAGGAATGTAAAAAGATATCATTGGCACTATCAAAAACATAAAGTCTGTGTGTGTGTGTGGGGGGGGTGTATGAAGTAAAAGTGTAGTGTTAATGTAGATTTGTAATTACCTTAAATAGACTACTATACCAAAAGATGTTTTACGTAAGCCCCATGGTAACCACAAAGAAAATACCTATACGAGGTTTAAAAAAAAAAAAAAAAAAAAAAGACTATCAGAAAAGAATCGAAAGAATCACTACAAAAAAAAGCAATAAAATATAAAAAAAAAGACAGCAAAAGAAGATAAGAGGGACAAATGAGCTGAAAGAAAGAACACAATAAACAAAATGGCGATAGTGAGTCCTTCCCTATCAATAATTAATTTTAATGTACATGGATTAAATTCCTCGATTAAAAAACAATGTGGCTAAGTGCATAAAAACCACAACCCAACTATATGATCTCTACTACAGTCTTTATTTAGATATAAGGACACACATAGGCTGGAAATGAAAGGATGAAAAAAATATTCCATGCAAATGGTAACCAAGAGTATAAGGTGACCATATTTATAGACAAAAGTATAGCATTTCAGTCAAAAACTGTCACATGAGACAAAGAAGGACATTATGTAATGATTAAAGGGTCAATTCACCAAGATGATATAATAGTTATAACTATAAATGCACACATCGGAATATTTATATATTATACATATATATACATCTATACATATATATTTTATACATATATACACAAAGCAAATATTGAAGACTTGTAAGAAGAAATAGCAATAACAATAAAAGTAGGATGTTTCATACCCCACTTTCAATAATAGAACATCCACACAGAAGATCCAAAGAAAACAGAGTACTTTAATGCTCTGTAATATATTTAATGTCTGCCAGTGCTACTCTCTTCTCATAATTTTTCTTTTTAAAAAAGAAAAGAAAAGCAGACAGAATACTTGAGCAACACTATGGATCAAATGGACCTAGCTGACATACATAGAACATTCCACCCACCATCAAAAGAATACATATTTTTCTCAAGTACACATGAAACATTCTCCAGAATAAATCATGTTAGGTTACAAAAAAAGTCTTAACATATTTAAGAAGACTGAAATCACATCAAGTATCTTTTCTGACCACAATGGAATGAAACTGGAAAATTTACAAATATGTGGAAATTAAGCGGCATATATTTGGACAACCAGTAAGTCAAAGAATAAATCAAAAGAGAAATTTAAAAAAAAATCTAGAGACAAACAAAAATAAAAACACTTACCAAAACATATGTGATGCAGTAAAGACAGGACTAAGGAAAATTCACAGTGATAAAACCTACATTAAAAAAGAAAAAAGATCTCAAATAACCTAACTCTACACAACAGGGAACTGAGAAAAGAACAAATTAAGCTTAAAGTTAGCAGAAGGAAGAAAATAATAAAGATTAGAGCAGTACAAAAACAGAATAAAAAATCAATAGAAAAAATTAATAAAACTATAGTTGATTTTTTAAAAAAGATCCACATAATTAGCAAAACTTTAGCCAGACTAAGAAAAAAAGAAGACAAATAAATAAAATCAGAAATAAAAGAGGAGACATTACAACTGATGCTACAGAAATTAGAGAGATCATAAGAGATTGCCCTGGACAATTACATGCTCCAAAATTGGAAAACCTAGAATAAATGGATAAACTCCTAGAAAAATCTACAAAAACTGAATCGTGAAGAAATACGAAATCTGAACAGAACAATAAACAGTAAGAAGATTGAACCACTGACAAAAAAAAAAAAAAAAACAAATCTCCCAACAAACAAAAGTCCAGGACCAGAGGTCTTCACTGGTGAATTCTACCAAATATTTAAAGAAGGATTAATGCAAATCTTTCTCAAACTCTTCCAAAAATTTTTAGAGGAATCGAATCCAAACTCATTTTATGAGGCCAGCATTATCCTAATACCACAGCCAGAAACATATACTAAAATAAAAGAAAATACAGGCCAATATCTCTTGTAAATATAAAAGCAAAAATCCTGCACAATATACCAGCAAACAAAATTCAACAGCAAATTCAAAGGGTAATATAACAGAATCAAATGGGTTTTATCCTTGGGATGCGAGGATGGTTTAACATATAAAAATCAATCTATATGATACATCGCATTAACAGAATAAAGGATAAAAATTAAATGATTATCTCAATAGATGAAGAAAAAACACTGGACATAATTCAACACCCTATTATGATAAAAAGTCTCAACAAAATAAAAGCCACATGTAAATAGTCTACGGCTAACATAGTAAATGGTAAAAACTGACACAAATAAATGAAAAGTCATTCCATGTTCATGGACTGGAAGAGTTAATACTATTAAAATGTCCTTACTATCAAAGCAATACACAAATTCAATGCAATTCCTATCAAAATTGCAATGGAAATTTTTATAGAAATAGGAAAAAAAAAATCCTAAAATTCACATAGAGTCAAAAGGACCCTGAATAGCCAAAATAGTCTTGAAAAAGAACAAAGGTGAAAGCTACCCGTCTTAATTTTAAAACATATTACAAAGCTATATAAAGTCAAAACAGTATAGTCTAAAGACATATAGACTAAGAGAACAGAATTGGGAGCCCAGAAATAAATCTATGCATATACAGTCAGTTGATCTTTGACAAGGGTGCCAAGAATACCAAATGGGGAAAGAATAGTCTCAACAAAGAGTGTTGGGAAAACTGGATATCTACATGTAAAGAAAGAAAAAAAATTGTATACTAATCTTATACCATGCATAAATATTAAAAATAGATTAAAGATGTAAACATAAGATGTAAACTCAAATTGTAAAGCTTCTAAAAGAAAACATAGGAGAAAATAAGGACACTGATATTGGTCTCAGCAAAGATTGCATGACACCAAAAGCTCAGGTTACAAAAGCAAATATACACAAGCAGGACTATATCAAACTTAAAAGCTTCTGTACAGCAAAGGAGATGATCAACAGAGTAAAAGGCAACCTATGATATATCTGATAATAGCCTAATATCCAAAATATATTAGGAAATAGATAATTCAATAGCAAAAAGACAAGAAATAACCTGATTTTTTTAAATAGGCAAATAACTTGAATACATTTCTCTAGACATACAAATGGCAAACAGGTATATGAAAATATGTTCCACATCACTAATCATCAGAGAAATGTAAATTGGAACCACAATGGCCATCACTCTATATACTTGTTAGAAGGACCATTATTCAAAAAAAGAAAAAAAATATTTAAAAAAATGTTAGTAAGGATGTGGAAAAATTGGAATCCCCTGTGCACTGTTAGTTGGAGTGTAAAATGAAGCAGCTACTGTGAAAAAAAGGTATTTAGGTTCTTAAAAAAGCTAAAGCAGAACTATCATATGATCCAGTAATCCCCCTTCTGGGTATTAATTCAGAAGAATTGAAGTCAGGATCTCAAATATTTGCACCCCCATGTTCACTGAAGCATTGTTCACATGGCCAAAAGGTGGAAACAACCTAAATATCAACAGATTAATGGATAAATGAAATGCAGAATATACATACAATGGAATATTATTGAGTCATATACAAAAGTACGTATGTCCTGTAATATGTTGAAACAGGGATGAAATTTAAGATTATGCTAAATAAAATAAACTCATCACAGAAGGACAAATACTGCATGATTCTACTTATATAAGGAATCTAAGAAGTCAAACTCATTAAAGCAGAAAGTATAATGGTGGTTGTCTAGGTCAGTGGTCCCCAACCTTTTTGGCACCAGGGACCAGTGCTCCTATGAGAATCTAATGCCTAATGAGCTGGGGTAGAGCTGAGATGGTGATGCTAGTGCTGGGAAGTGGCTGCAAATACTGATGAAGCTTCCCTCACTTGCCAGCCCACCGCTGGCCTCCTGCTGTGCGACCTGGTTCCTAACAGGCCATGGACCAGTTCCGGTTTGTGGCCCGGGGGTCGGGGACCCCAGGTCTACGTAGTGTGGAGGTCGAATGACTATAAAGTTTCAGTCATGTAAAATGAAAAAGTTTGAGATTCTATTTCACAACATTATGCTCTTGTTAATAATACTGTATTTCAGGGGTCCACAACCACCCTGCCATAGACTGGTACCGGTCCATGGCCTATTTGGAACCGAACCACATAGCAAGAGGCCAGTGGTGGGCTGGCAAGTGAGGGAAGCTTCATCTGTATTTGCAGCCACTCCCCATCGCCAGCATCACTGCCTCAGCTCCATCTCAGATCATCTGGTATTAGATTCTCAGAGGAACACTGGCCCCTGGTGCCAAAAAGATTGAAGACCTCTGCTGTATTGTACACTTACAAACTTGTTAATAGGGTAGATATCATGTTGTTTTGTTTTAGGACAATTATTTAAAAATCACCTATTTCTTCCTACACACTGAGGAATATCAGATGTAATTTAAAGGGGAAGGATCCCATTGCAAAAAGGGCTTTATACACTCTCTTCACCTTTCACAGTGAAGGTTAAAATCATGAGGAACGCGAGATAGACTAAATCTTTAGGAGCTGCTAGGCTGCCTGCTAACTCTTGAAACCACTTAAAGAACTGCACATACTGAAAACTTAGTAATAAAGCATTTCTATGATTATTCAAAGTTTCCACTCTACTTCTCACTCATGCTCTGGGCATACTGGCTGTTTTTCAATTGATCAAAGTGCTGTCTTCCAGCCTTGGAATATTTGCATGTGATCCCTCTTCCTGGAAAGCTCTTACCCCCATTCCTGACTTCTGGCTTCTTCATCTGGTCTGGTCTTTGGTTTAGCATGATAGACAAGAAAAGACTGTCTAGATGATTCTCTCTGCATTGTCTCCCTATTACTGTCTTTCATTTCACTTTATTGTTTTCCCTATCACAATTTGTAGTTACATACGTGTCTATTAATGTATTGATGTCTATATACATTACCTCAACCAAGCTACAAAATTCATGAAAGTCAGGTACAGGTTCATTTTTGAATTGTTATTTATTCTTTATTTCATTTCTGAAAACCCAGAGTAAGAAATAAAGAAATAAAACTTCAATGTGTATAAGAATTTCCTGGGGTTCTTTTTATTTTTCAGCTTTACTGAGGTATAATTGACAAATAGAATCGTAAGATATTTAAAGTATACATCATGATAATTAGATATGCATATACATTTTGAAAGAATTCTGCCAACCCATCTAGTTAATTAATACATTCATCACCTCACACAATTAACTTTTTAAAATTTGGGGGAGAACATACATGTTCTACTCTCCTAGCAAATTTCAATTATATTATACAGTGTTATCAACTATAGTAACCATGTTACACATTAAATTCTCAGACCTTATTCATCCTACAGCTGAAGGAACCTGGGGTTCTTATTATAATGGACATTCTGATTCATTAGGTCTAGGGTGAGGCCCAAAATTTTGCATTATTCACAGGCTCCAAGCAGTTGCTTGCTGGTCTACTGGTCTAAAGAACAAAAATCAAGTAGCAAGAATCTAGTGAACTAAAATGATTAAATAAATAAAAACATGTTGACCGAATTAACTAGAGTGACTACGTGAAAAAAAAAAAAAAAGAAACTACAACCAGCTCTAACTTCAAGAATATATCAAGAGAATGGACCTAGAGGATATTGAGCTGAGTGGAGTAAGTCAGACAGAGAAAGACAAATGCCATATGATTTCACTTATATGTGAAACCTAAAGGATAAAATAAGTGAACAAAGAAAACAGAAACAAACTCATAGATACAAAGATCATTTTGATGGTTGCCAGGTGGGAAGGGGTTAGGGGGATTGGTGAAAAAGGTGAAGAGATTAAGAAGTACAAATCGGTAGTTACAAAATAGTCATGGGGATGTAAAGTATAGCATAAAGAATATAGTCAATATCGTAATAACTACATATGTTGTCATATAGGTGCTAGATTTATCAGGGTGACCACTTCATAAGTTACATAAATGTTTAATCAGTATGTTGTACACCTAAGCTAATATAATATTATATATCAGCTATAATTGAAAAATAAAAATTATTTTAAAAATACAATCTAAAAAGGTGACAGTTTTAATTACAAGAACATTTACTAATTAATCATTAGTCACAAAATCATGGCCAAGATTTTTTTGATTAACAGCATGGATGCAGTGTAGTTCCTAAATTGCAATACTACTTAAGTTGACAAATGATTCAGTAGAAGTTATTTTTATAGTACCTTGAATAGAACAATTTGGGGAATTATATACTGTTTGTGTTCTCTTAAATCAGGCCATTCCATTACCTGTTCTTAATTTTGGCAAAAATCAAAATTTAATTTAAAATGTTAAAGAGTTAACAATATGGTTTCACAATAAAATGGTTAATCAAAATGAAGATTCCCTACATTAACCTAAATGCTTTCTGGATAAATGAATAGGGCCTATAATATGCCCTCAAATGTTAGAGGTTAAAAATATATGGATTAATAGAGCACAGTTTGTAACTTTCACAAGATTTCAAAGTTAAAAGTGGGGAGTCATAAAATAAAGCAATCACAACCTTTTACAGCAGTATGAATAAGGCACCCTGGGAGACAGAGAGAGAAGAATTTACCTATAACTGGAGAAGTCAAGAACTTTGTGAAAGAAATTACATTTAACTTGAGTTTTTAAGAATGACTCAGAGTCATTTTTAAGAATGATGGTTAAGGATGACTCAGAGTCATTCTTAAAAATGACTGGACAAGGTTATGAAAATGCCATGCCAGAAATGGGTAGGGGGAAAAGTACAAAAACAGAAAACAAGGCCAGGGTGCGCTGTGTAAGTAAAAAGCCTAGGGATTGCAAGAACAGGGTTGTTGAAAAGATTGGTAAAGCTCAAATCACAAAAACTCTTTTAGTTCACATGAAGGGTTTGGGGCCTATCTTGTAAGTCAACAGTTTTCTGTGTTCCTCTGTAGCAGAGACAACAGATGATATTTACATACAGCACACAATGCCATGAGCAGAGCCAAGGTCAGTGTAATTCCTTGCACTCCATCTATATTGGTCCTTTACCATGTAACATGAGAAATCATATAAAAAATAAGTAGGTGATAGTGGATTATCACAATTTTTATTCTCCTTGAACTGATTTAGTGAAGTAAATCATTCAAAAAATTTTCATAATACATCTCTGAGCCTAACAGATAACATTACTGTGCCATTAACACCACAGCATTCTAGAATTTTTGCTGTGTTAAAGACAAGGTCTACTACATATCTGAGGTAAGATTTTACACGATGATTAGTGATGTTGAGTATCTTTTCATGTACCTGTAGCCATTTGGATTTTTTTTTTTTTTTTTTTTTTTTTTTTAGAAAAGCCCCTTTGGCTGCAGTGAAGAAAGTGAATTGGTGATTAGAAGTGGAGTGAAGACAACCATACGGCAATACTCTACATAGATGAGACACATTTCTCTGGAGTGACACAAAAGACAACAAGAATTGGCCAGCTCAACCCCTATTTCCAATCACTTTCTTTTTTTTTTTCTATCTCTACTATAATAGATAAGAAAAAGAATACCCACCTAACTTGTCTCTCCTGCAATGAGTGGCCATGTGACAGTTCAGGCCAATAACATGTAAACATTAGTCTGCAAGACTTCTGGAGGGGGCTTTCTTCATTGAAGGCACATACTGTTGATGCTTCCCTTCACTCCATTCTTCCTGTCTTAAATAAGGAGGTGATTCCTAAAGTGGCACAACTACTTTGTGTCCATAATTTCCAAGAAAATTGCTAAGAGCTAATATCTTTGAGTTGTCTGTAGCAGACCTCCTCCAAGGTTCTTACATTAAAAATAAAATAAAAACTCCTCTTTATTTTAGTAATTGCATGTTGAGTTCTTTGTTCCTTACATGTGAAAGATGTTTCTGAATATCAAAGCAGAACTTATTCAACTATATGACTCTCCCATGTGTGGATGTTCTGGTGTATTCCTTCACCATTCTGGTGAGGCATCCCCTCATAAATCAATGCTTTAATGACTCACTGTTATTGATGGGAGAATGTCATATCTCTCAGTAGTGATGGGATAGAAAAAAAGGCTCAGAAATAATTTGTTGCAAGGCTATTAGAATAGTTTGGGTTACATGAAAAAAAGACAACTCTTCAGCAATAGCAGTGAGGATATAAAAAGAAAAAAAAGGCAATAAATATTGAGAGGAATAAAAGGAATACAATATTTGGTTTGAGAATTATGGAATTTATGATATTTCTGAAATATCAAGAGGTAATGTTAAGACATCTTCAGGGAATATGATTCTGAAGCTCATGAGAGATATTAAATATTTATATGCTGATATGAGGATATTATTCAGGTAAAGAGAGTTAAGCTTAGAGTCATCATGGTCCAAATAACTTCCAAATGGTCCCACAGTTTATTTTTTGCTTTTTAATTGAATAGGTTGACACTTAATGATGCTCACCTACAAGAAACAATTTTAGAACTGGGTGTAAACATGGAAAAGTTTGGTTCACTTGCCATATGTGTAATTCCTATAATAAAATGGGAGTGTTCTCACTAATTTATGTGGATAAAAGAGACATTTGTTCCCATTAGCACTGTATTTATTATCTATGAAATTTGTAAACTAGGTTCATACATTTATTTGTACATTCAACAAATAGGCTGATAGTCAAAAGTAAATATAAATACCAATCATATAATCACCTAATATAAAATAACAACTGTAATAATAATGAAGAAGGTGATTTAGGAATATGGTGCTATGAAGTGAAAGCCTAATTAAATAATTTGGCCTCTGAAGAAGATAAGCTAGCACTTCCTCAAGAACTTAAAATAGTGACTGGGATCTGAGGAATAGGTAAGGGTTAAAGAGCTGGGGTGGGGTTAAAGCGATGGAAAACATCCTTGCAAATGCTGTGTAGTGGGAGGGAACACAGAAATGAGAGAAATACAGAGAGACATTAGCATTGTCATGCAGTTAAGGCTGGAGAACTTAGTAATGAGCAAATGGTTCAAGATTTTGTGGGCTTGTTAGGAAATTTTCTTGTACCACTGAAAAGGTTTACAGGCATGAAACAGTGGATAAGCTAATCAAGATTCACTTCATGTTCCTGCCCATAATCATTCTTAATTTGTGAAAACAACTATTATCAAAACATTATTCAGAGCCACTACTATTTGTAAACTACATATGTATTATTTAGAAGAATATAAGTTAGGAAGAAAATTTATTACTTACTTTAATGATATATTGATAAGTTATGGGGCTCAAGCATCTAAAATAACTGTTAGTGATATTAAAGAGTCAAAATAAAATTAAAAAGAGCAACAATAACAACAAAGACATCCATGACCAATTTGAAGTGAGAAATAAAGATTATCACACAAACACAACTAAAGATATAGTCATGGGATGGATAAAGGAAGAGTGTATTAACTGGGGAAGTAGAGACATCTACTTCTATACCCTGAGCCTACAGAAGAGCACTACTTCTTTGTACCTATAATTTGGTGAACTAACATCAAAAAAATAGTAATAAACACATTAAATTTAAACAAACTGACTTTAAAATGTTATATCACAATATTGCAGTAAGCTCTATTCTAGGAAGAAAATACTGAAAATGCCCTACTTACAAACAAATTCAAGGCCAATAGAAGGAGAGATTTGGGGAAATAATAGAGAAAATGGAATGAAATGAGGTCACAGTTACAGAAGATATATCATGAATATGAATTATTATTTGTGTCAGGGTCTTTATTCATGAAACATTATTTCAGAATGAATGTAAAATAACAAGCATCTCTTTAATCTTAATTTCAAGAAGAACTGGTAGATTGTGTCCTTTCTACTGAAACCACAAATGGAATTTGGGTGAGATATTGTATAAAATAACTGGCTGTATGTCTAAATACTGGTAATGTTTGGCCATATAATCATTCATGAAACTGCTAAAAAAAAAAGATCCCAAAACCAATAATAATCTATAGCTACAGTCTAATTTTGAGATTTGTCCCATAATTCTTAATACTTCAGCCTATTAAAATATTCAATTTTATCAAAATTGCTTATTTAACAACCCAAAGAATCTATACCTCTCTTTTTGTGCATAGAAAAATTCAAATCATAGTTTATTTACCACTTTCTATGTGATATTACTTCTACAATTCTCACAACCACACCATAAAGTATTCTTATTTCCATTTACAGAAGAAAAGGAAACTCAGAAAGGTAAATAGCTTGCCCAAGTTCACAGAACAGACCTGGTATGAAGTAGACACGCCAAATTTACCTAAGCTTATTTTTAAATTGTTTTGGAATTACTGCTTTAAAGGGGTCACAATTTGCAATGACCTGAATCATTAGCAGCAAAATTTCTCTAAATATCAGCTGCTGTTGTAAATCAGAAAACAAAATTCAGACTAGGGTCACTGAAAAGAAAGTCTTGTTTATAATCATTTTTTCCCCAAATGCTTCCCTTAAACTCAGGTTATAATTTCAATCTAATATTCCTTTAATATTAGAGGGGTGGCTACTTGCAAAAGAAATTTCCAACAATAGATTTGAAAGTGTCAGTTGCTGTGTGAAAATGATATTCCCTGATAAATATTTGCAGTTGTGCTAAAAGGGGTAGTTGATACAACTAGGAAGTATGAAGTTGTTGAATTTCCATGGAATAAATGTTGCTCAATGGGGCACAAGAGGGGGAGATACAGAAGATAAATTATTTTATTTATCTCTCCTGTGATTTGTCCTAATATATGGTATACCTACAACCTGCTTTGTCTCTTTATGGCTTGTGAAGTAGTGCATGAATCAAAAACTCATCACTTTTTTTTCTTCTCATCCCATTTCTGGACCTTTTCCCCTGAGTTTCACTGCTTTAGGTCACACCACACAGTAAAGCATTAGCACTTAAATTTTACTTCATGCTCAGTTTTCTAGGAACCCCAAACTACCTCAGTTATTACCGTAAGTAGCTTGACTCCTCTTTATGGTGTTGGAGGCTTTGGGAAAAAAAAAAAAAAAAGGCTATAAATTGTTACTTTAATTCATGATCTGAAAAGCAAAGTATTTTAACAGCAGTTTTAAAGAGACTCTTGTCTCACAGACATAGAGAGGTACATGTTGATAATCAAGCTCAGAATCTGGTTTTGAGTGTGACTGAAATACATAGGAGACTACATGCTTACCCTAAGACATTCCTATATCAAAGTCAGGGCCTTGATAGGAAAATAGGGGAACTTGAGACTAAGTAAGACATCTAGGTAAATAAGATTACTGAGTACTCAGATACTCCTAAATTTTCCTGGCCACCAGAAGAAATTTTCTTTTCCTTGATAGAGCAGAGATGTCTTTCATCACATGGAGACTTTTTAAATATCTCACTTCCAATTCTAGCAAACTGTATGTCAGCAACATATAAAAAAGAATTACATACCATGTTTATGTGGGGTTTATCCCAGGAATGCAAATTTGGTTCAACATAAAAAACCCATTAATGTAATACACCATATTATTAGAATACACATTTCACATACATTTCACAATAGATACAGAAAGGCATTTGACAAAATCCAACACTCTTCATGATAAATATACCAAACTTGAAATAGAAGAAAACACCCTCAATCTAATAAGGAAAATGTAACAACAACAACAAAAAATCGCAGCTAATATCAGACTAAGAGGTAAAAGAGTAAAAGCTTTTATTCTAAGATCAGAAACTAGACAAAGATGCCTGCTCTCAACACTTCTATTTAACACTGTATTGGAGGTTCTAGCCTGGGAAATGTGACAAGGAAAGAAATGAAAGGCATCCAGATTGGAAAGAAAGGAAGAAATCTATATTTATAAGTGCCATAACCTTATATGTAGAAAATCCCAAGAAATCCACAACAAAACTGTTAAAGTTAAAAAAAAATTGTTCAGCAAGTCTGTTAGAATACAAGATCATTACACAAAAATTAATTTTATTTCTATACACTAGTAACGAGAAAGCAATTCTGTTTACATTAGTATCAAAAAGAATAAAATACTTAGGTATAAATTTAAAAAAAGAAGTTCAAGACCTGTACATTACAAAATGCCACTGAATAAAGTTATGTGATACCATTAATTAAAGAACACTTAAATAAATAAAAAAATCCCCACTTTATAGATTAAAAGACTTGTTAAAATGTCAGTACTATCCAAATTCATCTTCAGATTCAATATAATCATATCAAAATCCTAGATACATTTTTTTCAGAAATTGACAGACTGATTCTAAAATTTATATGGAAATTCAAAGGAGTCAGAATAACCAAAACTATCATGAAAAAGAATAAAGTTTGAAGACTCATGCTTCCCAATTTCAAAACTTCGTATAAGTCTATAGTAATCAAGGCTATACGGTACTGGCATAGGGATAGATATATAGATCAATGGAATAGAATTGTGAGTACAGCAATTTAATCCATACATTTATGGTCAACTGAATTTTGACAAGGGAGCCAAGATAATTTAATGAGGAAATAATAGTTTCTTTTTTTTAAACATGTAGTGCTGAAGATAACTGGATATCCACATACAAAAGGAGGTTGTAATCCTTAATCAGAGCATATACAAAAATTAATTCAAAATGGATCAAAGATCTAAATGTAAGAGCTAAAACTATAAAAATTTTAGAAAATATCAGTATAAGTGTTTGTAACCTTGGATCAGGCAATGGAGTCTTAGATATGACACTAAATGCAAAAGCAACAAAGGAAAAATAGTTCTGGCTTCATTAAATTTTTAAAACTTCTGTGCTTCAGAGCACAATATCAAGAAAGTGAAAACACAACTCATAGAATGGGAGAAAATGTTTGCAAATCACATATCTAATAAGGGTTTAATATCCAAAATATATAAACAACTATTACAACTCAACACTAAAAAAGTCAGGTAATTCTAATAAAAATGAGTAAAATATTTGAATAGAAAGTTTTTCAAAGAAGATATAAAGTGGATGATAAATATATTCGACATCATTAGTGAAATGCAAATGAAAACTATAGTGAGATGCCACTTCACAAATACCAGGCTGTTTATAATCAAAAGGACAAACAATAACAAGTGCTGGCAATGACAAGGAGAAAAATGAACTCTCATATATTGATGGTTAAAAAATAAAAAAGTGCAACCATTTGGAAAATTGCTTGGCAGTTCATCAAAAAGTTAAACGCAGAGTTACCATATGACCCAGAAATTCTACTCTTACAATATATCCAAGAGAATTGAAAACATATGTCTACAAACAAACTGAATGTTCATAGTAACACTATTCATAAAACCCAAAAGTGGAAACAACCCAAATGTCCATCAGCTGATAAAGGGATAAAATGCAGCATATCAATACAACAGACTATTACTCAGAAAAAAAAAAAAAAAAGAATGATTTATGCTACAACATGAATAAACCTTTAAAACATTATACTAGATTTTAAGAAGGAAGCCAAATATGTAAGGTCGCATATTGCATGATTCTTTTTATATGAAATGTTCAGATTAGGCAAACTCATCGATACAGAAAGCAGATTGCTGGTTCAAAGGCCTGGAGGGGATGAGAAGTGACTGCTAATGGGGATGGAGTTTCTTTTGGGGGTGATAAAAACATTCTGGAATTTGATAGTTGTGATAACTGCACTACTCTATGCATATACTAAAACCCACTGAATTGCACACTTTAAAAGTTAATATTTTAGTATGTGAACTATATTTCAATTTAAAAAATACTAAAAAAGTCAGTAAGAATGCTTTATGAGGATTTTGGAAAAAAAACATACCTAACCAATCGCTGAAGCACTGTACTATTTTGAAGTTAACCCAGTAGAAGGCAGCAAATATTGCCCAAGTAGAGGGAGATTATGGCTTAAAATCACTCCCTTCTCTTGGCTAAAAGAGCTGAGTCATTGTTTAATGAGAAAGGAGTTGATCCTCTTCATCTACTTTATATAACTTTGTGTTTGTATTGAAGTATTAAAATATTTACTAAAACAGCCATGTATTAAATGCTGAGTGACAGGACATGAATATTCTTCATTTATCTTTCAAAGACCTCATAGAGGGTAAGGCAGAGGATAAGGCAGAATTTATTTAAAACATGAATATTCTACACACTTGCAAAAGTGTTTGTATGTATCACTACTCTCTAATTTATAGCAAAAATCCTAAGACTACTATGAAGTAATTGGAGTTAAAGCAGATATGCTCTTTGTATTCAAGAGTTTCAATTAAAAAAAAAAAGAAAGAAAAAAAAACCCTATTTCAAAGTCTCAAAATATAAGAGATACAGATTACCAGAAGAATCTTGCAATTACAGATTTTCAGATGGCTTGTGATAGCTATGCTGATGTAGAGAATAGAATAGTGGGAGAAAGCCTTACCATGAATTCTGAGGACCAGGGACAGAATTCTAGTCCCTCAGGAAACTTGCAAGAAAGCATGCACACAGGAATCTCCAAAATAAATAAAGTACCAATCTAGGGAGCAAGGCAATAACTCAGAGACAGAAAAACAAAAGAGCGACATAGCTACCTGAATCTGCTTACAAGGTCAAAATGAGCCCAGTATTAAATCTGATTCTCCTAAGCTACTAGTGTCGAGCTATTCCCTATTTGTCACTCCTTCATCAAATTACAGGCACTCTATAACTATTTATTGGATAAATGAAAGAATGAATGGAATGACCCCAGCCATGATAGTAAGAAGAATACAGGGGGAACAAACTAATTCTACCAGGATACTTGACTATATGCAGCCAGGCATTTTAATGACATTAATAGCTTTTATGAGGTCGATAAACATAGCATGGAAAATTATTCCTTAATTTTTATAATTTACTACTAAGAATCAAGTTATTAAATTACTCTTCAATGTGGCCTCAGGCTTCAAGGCAATTGTAGAATAACTGTTAAGAGCTTCCAAATTAGTGCAAGCAATCTGGACAAGATTCCTCCTTCAATAGAACATTCTAAATGCTGCTAACCTACAAGCATAGGCTATTAAAGAATGGCATCAAAAGTTAAATTCATCCTATTGTGTTATGTCAAACTTCTTAAATTTCCAATATTTTAGCAATTGTCAGTAGCCAAATATTTACTTGGGTCTTTATTGAAGTATTTCTATTCCATTGATGCTGTCATCTATATTTGGAAGCCTAAGACTCATATGTTGTGGGTTTTGTTAAATTAACATTTGTTAAGTAGAACCCCAAGGTGTCTGATGGTGAACCACAGTTCAACAAAGACTGCTAGGGAAAGTGAGAGAGAGAAATTTATTACTCACAGGTACTGGAGGAGGTAAAGGGCACTCCTTGAAGGGCTACATGGGGATATCAAGGTACTGTACAGGCAGAGAGTGAGAACCTGGGGCATAAACCTTTATCAGGGTCTGCAGGTGGAGTGCTTTTGGGGTTGCTCCCAAACTAAGACAGGATTGGGCAATTTAAACCAAAAAGAGTTGGGTTTTGGTAAGTTTCTGGACTGAAAGAGTATGTCTTACCTAAAGGATGCACAAAGGGTAAAAGTGGGAGGTAGACGAGACTACTTATCACCAGGAGCTTTGCACAAGTCATCTCAGGAACTTACACTTATTTGTGACTCAGTTGGCTTTTATTTAGGGCATTGACTCCAGGGAGGGGCAAATGTCAGTTCAAGGCCCCATGCAGGCTATTCAGTCATACAAAATGGATGCCAAGGCAGCAATATTATAGTTTGGTTAAATTCTCACCACCACAGATGCTTCCTTAGTTATGGCAGCTACTTGAAGAGGATTAGAAGATGATTTGTATAGTCTTGGAATGCAGTTCACAGTTAATCTAGATTTTAGTATCACAGCATAAGCTTCTTAGTGTGTATTTTTTTTGTTTGAATCACAAGGGTGGAGCACACAGTTATAACGCATTACTTGACTATTGATAAGACTCTCCATGATTTTTGATCAAACTTCTTTGACTTCTTATACTGATATGAGAAAATCCATGGAAATTATGGCTGTGGAGCAAACGATATCCTGGTTTCTACTTGCTGTGTAACATCCATAATAAACAGGAGATAATAAAGTTGTGATTACTGTCATTCTCAGTAAGAATTTATACCTCTAATAAAATGTTTAAAGACCAGGAAATTGAATAATTCTCTTTGATACATTAAAATTATTCCTACATTGAAAATTACAATGTATTCATTCAACAAATTTGTACTAAGTGTCTACTAAGTGGCAGGCACTTAGTTGCATATATAGGAGAAACAGTGAGCATATTATCCAGAATTATATATTTTCGGCAACTTTTGAGATCTGTTGATTGATGTTTAACATCATGGATGTTAAGAAAATGGTAAAAAGATTTTGAAAGAAGTGCTACATAAGAAAAATATCAGACTTTGTCTATGTTTTCCAAACAGTGGTAGTATTTTATAAGACATGTAGATAAGATAATAAAATTTTAATATTTTATTTTTTTAACGTCTTACTCTCTGACCAACCACCTGTGTCAGATATTCATACAATTCTGTCCGGTCCTCCCCTAAGCTTGTTCCTTATGTTAGAACCTGGGTGATACCTTTCAAGAGGTTTTCTTATGTCCTTGCTCAAAAGTAAGAACTAGTAATATTGGAACAATTTTTTATAAGGCATATTGGTTGAGGTATAGTCATAGAACCATCTGTTACCAGGGCACTAATCAAGTTTTCTTTTTGCACTATCTGTCCATTAACACATTCAGAACCCCTCAAAACAGTAATAACTCTATGGTAGTTTGTAAGGAAATATGTGTATTTTAGGCTATAAATATATAACACCGTGACTACAGTGTAAACCAATATAAATCTTGAATAAACTAATGGCTTACTACTCAAAGAAAGTTTTCAGTGAATCTTGTTTTAAAAAAAGAATTATTTTATTATTAGTTTCAAGTATATAGAATATTGGTTAGACATTTATATAGTTTAGAAAACAATCCCTCTGATTGCTCTTTCTCTCCTCTGGCTCTCCACCTAGCCATTACAGTAATGCTGACTGCATTCCCTATGCCATGCTCCCAATCCCCGTGACCATCTATTAACTACTAATTTGTATTTCTTTAACCCTTCACCCCTTTCCTCCAACCCCCCTCCCCTCTGGCCATCACCAGATTGTCCTCTATATTTGTGAGTTTGTTTTTGATTAGTTTCTTTTTGTTCCTTAGACTATGCATATAAGTGAAATCATATGGTATTTATCTTTCTCTGACTTATTTGACTCAGCATAAATAACCTCTAGATCCATCCATGTCGTTGTGAATGATAGGATTTCATTTTTTTAATGGGTTAGTAATATTCTATTGTATATATGAACTATAACTTCTTTATTCTCAGTAAATCTTTTTGCAAAGATAAAAATTGCTAACATTTCATCAAGTAATGGTTTGCTTAATATAATAAGTTCTCACAACTCACAAGTTCCCCAAACTTTTTGAATCTGTATTTGCTGTTATTACATAACAAAGCATCGAGGTACATGTAAAAGAGCACTGGACCAAGAGTCAGGAGTTCAGGTTTGTGTGAACTGAAGCATGTGTTTTATTCCTCCAGACCTAGTCTGTGATGATTAATTTTATGTGTCAAATTGACTGGGCTAAAAGATGCCCAGATAAATGGTAAAACATTATTTCTGGGTGTATCTTTAACGGTCTGTTTGAAGAGATTAGCATTTGAATTGGTAGAATGAGCAAAGCAGATAACAGCTCCCTTCCTAATGTGGGTGAGTATCATCCAATTCCTTGAGGGCCTAAATAGAAAAAAGAGGAAGAAGGTTGAGTTCCCCTCTCTCTCTGAACTGGGACCTCCAACTCCTCCCTCTGTCATTGACACTCCTCTGGCCTTACTCAGACCAGGGCTTACCCCTTCTGTCTCCCCACTTCTCCAGCCTTCAGATGCAGATTGAATAACACCACTGGCTTTCCTGGTCCCCAGCTTGCAGAGGGCAGACTGTGGGACTTCTTAGCCTCCATGACCATGTAAACCAATTCCTAATGTAATCTCTCTTTAAGCAGAATGTATGTATGTATATATACACACACATACCCTATTCGTTCTGTTTCTCTTAAAGTGATGTAAGCTTTTTGTAGGATACATTTGTAGTCTCTGTCACATGTATAATTCTAAGAGTTTTTCTTAGTGTTCAGATATTTAGAGGGTTTCAGTAACATGAAGGCTGTGCAGTGCTACTTGTACTGTAATTTACTGATCAGTAGTACAGCCTGCTTCCTGAGGATTTCACAATGAACCTAAGCTTATCTGTCCTTTATACCATTAAAAGGGATTGCAGTACCAAAGTTTAACCTGAAGGGTAAATGTACTCTCCTTTAAACAGAAAGCAATATTATACTCTCATTGTTGGGACACCTATCATGTTTGTTATCCTTAGAGATTGTTTTTACATCCTTATTTTGAAAAATCTTTCCAGCAATGACCCACTGGAAGATAAAGTCTATACATGAAATTTGAAAGTTCAGAAGTATATTGAGTATACCATAGCACTAACCCTGATGTAGATTCATAGCCTCGAATAACTCTAAAAATATTTACATAAGAAAGTTTCTCAAGGATTCCGAACAGGCCAATTATGTGAGAAGCTATTGCAAAAATTAACTCTACGTGGTTCCAGACAATTACCCTGTTCATATCAATGGAGGTAGAATGGTACTGCATTTGAGAACATGGTGTGCTAATTGTTTGCACTGAAATCATATAGCTCTTTTCCCTCTGCTCCAAAGATCATCATGATGATAGACCATTTATCTCAACATGAGTATCAGTTTCTCTCTAAATATCTAGACATTTAAGATTTGATAATTGAACTGTTTGTCAGTGTTTACATCCCTGTCTTTGCCACACTATGTCAAAGTGTTTGCTGCTCCCAGAATATCCACTATGCTCTGCCTAAAATCTTCCTGTTTTCATATCCCTCACAAATACTGTCTTATTTCTCCATAACCACCACCACAAGATTTTACACTTATTCTTCTCTTACTTTCTTTTCATTAACAGAAAATCATAGCACTTGTAGTATCTTACTACACTTATTGAATGCCTGCCTTCCTCTTTATAATCAGAGCCTCCCAATCCAGAAAAGGAATTGTGCTGTCTTTCTTAGTACCCCAAGCCTATCTTAAAGCTGGCACATAAAAGGCACTCAACAAATGTTTCTGAATATCTCTATTCTATAAATGGGAAAACTGAGGCTCAGAGAGAAGTAGCTTATCTTAATCCATTCAGCTGATTTGCTGGCAGAACTGTGAGTCTCTATTCTTGTAGGTTTACCAGTCTTTCCACAGAACTATACCACATAAAGCAATGCAGTTGGTCAATGTACATTCCCAATATTTCACTTATTCTTTGTATTCTCTCTTCTCTAATATCCTGGACAGCCTTGCTCCTTAAAATTCTGAAAACCAAAACTTAAGTTCATGTGAATATACCACCTTTGCCTCTACTCTCCAGTTTGCTTGTTCTGCACACTTTGAAATCTTGACTATGTCCTTTGAGCTAAAGAATCTCCCTATTCTAATTGTTTAAGTGCCTGCGCTATGGCCATTAGCCATATAATCCCAAAGCAGCCAGAAAGCAAAATTTAACCTACCACATATTTTATCTTTATTGATATGCAGTGTGATTATACCTCTGAAGATGTAATGCTGCAGAAATATTAGGTATGTTCATATGAAATCCATGAGCCATTTCAGATGATAAAAAAAAAAGTACCACTTTATGGAATTTGAACCAGTCCATTAACTTTGCATTGCATAAAACTATCAGGTTAGGATTTTTAATTGAACAGGCTTGAACTTTCTTAGTGGCTATTTCTTTCTTTCTATATTAAAATCTCACCCTCATTGCCTCTGAGTATGCAAACACACATATACATATGCAAACACTCCACTTAATTAAAACCAGAAAGCCCATTCATTTAATTAGTTAGTGTGCGTAAAGCACCCTTTGGAAAAGATGCTACCAACTTTTGCCTCTTTGGAAAAGCTGTTTAGCAAATAATAGTGAATCTCTGACTCTCTTTGGCTTTTTATAAATTATGTTCAGAAATGTGCCATCATACACACGCACACACACTTCAGATGCCATGTTCACATCATATGTAATCAGAAACTTTTGTCATTTGCAGGAAAATAAAAAATGGTAAAGAAAACCTATTGATTTTTATTTTTAAATTTTCTCTGTAGTTTAATAACAAAACCTATTAAGCAGTGAACATCAGACATGCCTCTAAATACTTTTCATGAACTATTTTATGTCGTTGCTCACAACAGCATTATAAGAGCGCTATCTTTGACTCCACATACAGATGAGAAAACTTAGGCACATATAGGTTAAGTAATTTGGCCATTTCATAGCTACTATCAGGTAGAGTTTGGTTTTGCATGTAGGGAATTTGGACATGAAAGTCTATGTACTTAATTATTGAACTATACAAACCTATTAACACAAACGAAAACTGCTTTTTTATTTGAAACCATATTTGCCCAGCTACTCCCAGATATTTGTTAATAGGTATCTGTCACTATTCAAAAGTGAATCTTTCTGGGATTTATAATTTTTTTGGATATTATATAACATCTAAAATAAATCTTTAGTTTGCAATGCATTGATTTACATATCAATTTTGGTAAGGTAAACTTCCTAAAACAACTTAATCTTTCTTATTGCTCATTTTTTTGCTTTAAGAAATCTACTTTTTCTGTATTTTCCCAATATCTTAATAGTATAAAATTTAGGAACCTCCACCAAATTGGGAAATTCATAGACTAGGCAGTTGAGAAAACTAAATAGCTTACAGGAACCCCATGAGCTGAAGCTACATATAGTAAATTTGTTAGAGCCACCCCTGGGAATTTAGTAACGACTTTATTATTTGAAGTTTAAGCAGAATAATTATCTGACTTTCTAGTTCATCATACATAAGCAACAGAAAATAGAAAAAAAAAAATAGATGAGTAAAGTAAAAATGTCCACTTAATACTAAAGGAGTCACACAAAAACTGACATGGATTTGTATTATTACAATGTTTAATGTTTAATATTCCAAATAATGACCCACATTATCAATAAAGGACTAAAATGTGTTCAACCTCAGTCACTTAGAAAGGAATAATATATTGTATAAACTAATATATTGTGCAAAAATGTCTTTTAAATTGAAAAAATATATCAAGTAATCTTAACTGCTAATGTGCTAATGCAGTAAAAGTAGAAGAATGATCACCAATGTCCAGGCATTACGAACACTAAAGGATAGAAAAACGAAAAGCAGGGAAATGACAAAAGGCAAGATGAAGAAAAAATTAGGTAAGAAAAATAAGTGGAAAATTTTGAGAAAGGAGAAGAGAATATAGTGAATCCAATATAAAAAATAATGAAAGTGGAAAGGAGATATTAGCTTTAAAAAATGTTAATTCCAAGGTATTTATGTGGACTCAAAATTTCGTTTGAAGTGGGTTTAAACAAATGGCAAATGTCCATAACCTTCAATATTTTTATAGTTTAGATCGAATAAGGTCAGGAAAATAGTGAACTTATCTTAATTTTTGTTTGTTTTAAAAATTTATATTACTGTATGGAGTAACTTAGACATATATCAATGTGATTTTCTCATATGTAGTTTAGTGTGCATAACCTTCTCCTTTGTTATCCAAAATCACATGTCTGAGTGTGAGGAAAATGCGTTTAAAAATTTTAAACTATAATTCGAATAAAAATAATAACAATAACAATAGCAATAACAAACAAAAAGATTTTAAATATTTCTTGAAATTACTCTGGGACATGTACTATTTAATGCTTTGCATGTGTAATGGATACTATAGATTGGCTCATTCAATATCTACTTCTACTTCCTTATAGTATGCTTTCCTGTATGCTGAGTTGTTAAAATTACATTTTCAGAGTCTCTTATAGTCAGGATTTCAGATGCTTTATAATCCGTCCATCGTATGTTCTCATATGTAATTTGAATTTGGAACCATGTAAGGAGGGAAGAGATGAACAGCATGGGCTCCATTTTGTTGATATCAGCAGTAATATGGCCCTACATTTAGTGACCACTTAATTTGGAGACTCTCTTAGCAATAGTAGCAGTTTCCTGATTGTGGCATAGGAGGATAATTTTGGGGTGACAAACTTCCAGATTTTGAGCCCTGGAGCTGAATTCTACAGTGGGATTTTGAAGATTAAGAATTGTTTTAAACTTTGGCCTGAAGCTAGCTCTTTCAATGGTATTTTTAGCCAGTAAATATCTTGCAATGAATAATTTCCTTTGTAGGTTTGAAAAAGTTGTTTGTGTTGTCTGCAACTAACCCATATCCAAAAACATCATATGAGGAAAAAAATGGTTAAGACATATTCTCTGACAATCAAAGTAAAATTTTTCAGTTCATAGCAAAACAGTAGGCTTGATAGCCAGGCTTTATAAAAAGAGCAAATAACATTCAAATTTATTTAGGTGTCTAATGTACTGATGGGGTTTAGTTTAGCTACTCAAAAATATGGCACCTTTGTCATGTTGAAAATCTTAAGCTAAAGGAGTTTGAGAAGGTGGCAGAAGCAGGAAGGTCACTCAGACCTCCTCCCTCTTGCCCTTCCTCTCTAAAAGCAGGAGATAAATCTCCCATGTGAACAATATTAAAAGGGTTTAAAAGGAGCCTCCCCCAAATATGTCATTTTGGCATATGGATTGTTTTGAGCTGAAGGCAATTAAGACCCAGCCAACTCAAGATAAACTTTTACCTCTCCCTTAACTACCTAAAATAATTTAGATAGAGGACCTGGCCCAGAAAGAGAGCTATAACCAGAGATAATTTTTTATATGAATAGCTTAGCTGTATGGCAGGAAAAACATCTAATTACTAAATATCTGCTCTTCTTATTGTCCTGTGAATTACCCGCTTCCTCTCTGAAGCCCTATCCCATTCTTTAGCTCAGGATGGCATATAACCCTCAATTGCCCAACTTGTCCTTCCGTGGGTCTCATTGTTTTTGTGGAGCTTCCGTACATCCATAATGAAATTTGTTTTTCTCTTGTTAATCTATCAATTTAATTAATAGACCAGCCAAAGAACATAGAAGGACAGAATAAAATATTTTCCTCCCCTACAGTACTCTGTCTGAATCAAGGAAGGAGGAAGACAATTTTATCACCAGAGACAGGAAATTTGGAGCTGAAAAATCTGTACAAGTAAACCGTTTTAAGTAATTCTTATTTTTCTAGTTAATTCTTCACCATTTACTACTCCTAACCCAAATACTTTTGTCTTATTAATTTTTCACAAATTTATTATTTGTCTATTTCTAGTCTCTTTGGGTCTTTATTCTCCTGTGAAGGCTTCCATGTACAGGTAAAAATTCAAAAAAATATTGTATGCTTTTCTCCTATTAATCTGTCATTGTCAATTTAATTACCAGACCCAGCCCGGGACCTGAGAGAATCAAGGAAAACTTTGTCCTCCCCTATGGTAGCAAGAGGGAGACTAGATCACTTCCTGATAAAAAGAAGAATAGAGGATTAAAGAAGGGAAGAATCTAGTGTCCACAACAGCACTATGATTGATGGGACAAGAAACTGAATCCAAGTGAGAGACACAGAGGTTGAAATGTATATGTTTTGATCTCCTCTCCATGTTTTGTCCCAAAGTGGGGAGGCAGGTAAGATCATAAAATATAAAGGGAGGGGCTTTCTCCCATTTCACATTTGGAATTCCCTTGAAGGCTGTTCTATAAAAGAATTTGAGAGTGGTCATATCAAAGAGAGTCTTAATAAAAAGCTAATTAAACTAGAAGGAGGAGGCAAGAGTGCTGCTTTCCTGAGCATTTGTGTTTCTAGATTTATAATAAGAAATGCATATTTGGTCTTTGCCTTTGCTTCTTGCATAGAACTCCTAAAACCCTTGGAATTTCTGAAATGATGAAAGCAATACAGATGTCGTTATTCAACAGACTCCTTTCAACCACATTTAAATTTATGTTAATGAGGTGACTTTTAGGAAGCCCCTAAGGTTGGGGGCTGGTTTTCAGGGAAATCGAATACATGATTAGAAGGTTAGAATGTTCAGCTTCATTCCCCATCACTCCCACCACACACATACAGGGAGGGGAGAGAGGCTGAAGGTCGAATCAACCACAATGACCGATAATTTAATCAACCATACCAACATGATAAAGCCTCCATAATGATCCAAAAGGACAGGGCTATGACGGCTTCTGGGCTAGTGAACATAGTTCCTGAGTTCTGTGAACTTCTCTAGCAAATAATGGAACCCAAGGTTGGACATCAAGGAATCTCTGATTTATAGTCAATCAGAATACAAGTAACAGTCTGGACTTGGTGATTGGCATCTGAAAAGAGAGAGAGAGAGAGAGAGAGAGAGAGAGAGCGAGAGAGAGAATGAATGTGTGTGTGTGTGTGTGTGTGTGTGTGTGTGTGTGTGTGTGTGTGTATGAAGGAGGCAGTCTTGTAGGACTAAGTCCTTAACCTGTGGGATTGGACATTATCTCCAGGTAAACAGAGTCGGCATTGAGTTAAATCATAGTACAGTCGGCTAGTATCCTGAGAGTCTAGTTCTGGTAATCAGAAATGGAGTATTGAGAGTAGAGAAAACATAGAGTTTTCCTTTTGCAACATCTCTTAAGTCCTGCATGGTATGGATGAAACCCGAACATTTCTGTTTAACAAAGTGGGATTCTACATGGGTACTGGCCTGAGAGCCATGGTGCATGCCATGAGGGCTACTGTAGCAAAGCATGAGGTGAGACTATAGCAAAAGCTGTGGTATGGACTAGTTAAGCTATGAAGAAATATGTCAGATTCTCAAAAAAATTTTCACATCTAGTGAGATTCAAAGTGAAATTAATCAGCCTGCAGCACAACAGTTTCTGAGCCCTAACAATAGCACATCAAAGGTTAGGTAGGCTAGGAGCACAATCATGTTAGCATCAGTCTCCAATGGTATCTGATAATGATCGGGGATGGTAAATTCAGATTTCAGGTGTTACCAGTCCAGAGAGTAGCCCAGATCAATTATTCCATAGGAGAAACATGATGATTCAAAGAACACAAGATGTCATCAAAGAGCCTGTTTCCCTGCAACGCCCACGAGGTCATGAAAAACATATACCATCACCATACACCCAGACATCACTGGAAAAAAAACGAAGAGAGGAAAAAGAAACAGAAAACACTGGGCATTTCATATAAAGAATATGAGCAGTTTCCAAAGGGATTGTTAAATATTTAGCCATATTGCACTAAAACTTCATAATAATAATTTTTATTATTTTTATCTTGCGCATTGTGATGGGATGGGCTACTGAAGGGCGATAAATAAAAAAAAACCTATTTTATTATACTATTAGAGTATAACACAGGTTTATAATTATGTTAAATTAAGATATCAAAAATTAACTCACAGGCAAAGAGTTATTATATCGTGTGATAAAATAAGATTGACTCAAATGCCGTAGTGCCCACAAAAATTGGAAAGCAAAAGTTACCAGAAAGGATCTTGAATTCTAGGCTCTTTTTTAAAAAGCACAAAATGATTACAAGAACAGTTATAAAGACATAAAAAAATAATTTATTGAAGTGGATTAATAGTGTTTTTGTCATATACTTTAAATCTTATGTAAAGATAGAAAACATTACTCTCATTTCACTTATTCCCATACAAAAGTTTGCATGTTGCCTAAAGTGAAACTGTTGAATAAATATGAAAAACTAAATAGGTAAACAAACTATACTAGATAATTGGTCTATATGTTGTTAAGCATCCATACATGAAAAATTTCGAGCTAAAATCTATTTTCTTTCAAACATATGAACATTTGACACTTGGCAGGTAAGAGCCTTAATTTTTCATATATTTCAATGTTTAATAACCACAGTGGATAGAGATTCAGAACACAATCTGAATTGTTGTCTGCTGTGTAGTGGTGTCTGCTGTATAGTGGTGAGAAGAGAAAGCAGAAGGAAGAATGTTGATTTACTCTATTCTAGCTGTTGGGATTTATTCAAATAACTTGAGTTCCTGAGGCTGTCCTTTCTCATTTTTAAATTGGGGGTAAAGTTTTAGCTCATCTCATGATTTTGTTCTCTGAGAAATGATTAAATTTGAAAATACCATGAAATCAGTCTTAGTCCTGCCTCCATACAAATAGAAAGCATTGTTGTTTAATCCAAATAGTAGTTAATTTTTAAATATGGAAGCAATAAATTTAGTTGTGCACTACTCAACTACATAAGGCATTTTATTCTCTTTAAAGTTTGATTATTGCTTTAATATTCACATCTAGGAGTTTTGTAGTTTTGTTTTTTATATTTAATTCCACGATTCATTTAATTTTTTTGAGGGGTGTAAAGTCTGTGTCTAGATTTTTTTTTTTTTTTTTTGCATGCAGATTTCTAATAGTTCTATTGAGGAGACTATCCTTGTTGCCTTTGCTCCTTTGTCAGAGATCAGTTGACTACATCTTGGGATCTATTTCTGGGATTTCTAATCTGTTCCATTTTTTTTTTTGCTTATCTGTTCTTTCATCGTAGCATACTCTCTTGATTACCTTAGCTTTAGTGTTAGTCTTGAAGTTAGGTAGCAACAGTTATCAAACGTTCTTTAATTTTGTGTTAGCTATTTTGGGTCTCCTGCTTTACTATATACACTTTAGAATTAGTTGTGATGTCTACAAAATAACTTGCTGGGATTTTTGACTGGGATTGTATTGAATCTATAGATCAAATTTGGAAGAACTGATGTCTTTAAAATACTGAAACTTCCTATCCATTAATATGAAAATCTCCATTATTTATTCTTTGATTTCATTCATCAGTTTTTTAGTTTTCCTCATACAGATCTTGTACATATTTTGTTAGATTTATACCTAAATATTTCAATTTTTTTGGTATTAATGCAAATGGCATTCTGTTTTTAATTTCCAATTTTACCTGTTCATTGGTGATATATAAGAAAACAAATTTTGTATATGAAAATTATATCTTGCAACCTTGCTATAATTACTTATTAGTTCCAGCAGTATTTTTTGTAAATTTTTTTTTGTATTTTCTACACAGATGATGTCATCTGTGAACAGAGTTTTATTTCTTCCTTTTCAATCTGTGTACTTTATTTCCTCTGCTTGTGTTATTGCATTATCTAAAACTTCCAGTATGATGTTCAACAGGCATAGTGAGAGGGACATTTTTCCTTTGTTCCTGATCTTAGTGAGAAAATTGGAGTTTCTCACCATGAAGTTTAATATTAGCTGTAGGTTTTCTATAGGTATTCTTTATCCATTTGAGGACCTTTCCCTCTAATCTTAGTTTACTGATAATTTTTATTATAAATGTGTGTTAAATTTTGTCAAATGCCTTTTCTGCATCTATTGATATCATCATGTGATCTTTTCTTTTTTTTGCCTATTGATATGATAGATTACATTAACTGATTTTTTTTTTTTTTTAAGTGTTATGATAGCTTTGCATACCTGGAATAATAGCACCTGGTTGTAGTTTTTGTATATTATTGATTTGCTAATATTTTATTGAGAAAATTTGCATTTATATTCATGAGAGATATTGGTCTACTGTTTTCTTGTGATGTCTTTGTCTTGTTTTGATGTTAGAGTAACACTGGACCTTATAGAAACTATGAAAGAGATGGTAAATAATTAATATAATTTTATCTTTTAAATGATAAATTTGGTAAAATTCACTAGTAAACCCTTTTGGGCCTGGTCCTTTCTGATTTGGAAGGTTATTAATTATCAATTCGGTGTAATAGATATAGGCCTATTCAGATTGTTTATTTTTTCTTGTGTGAGTTTTGGTAGCTTGTATTTTGGCATATTTCAGTTACCTTTCTTTTATTTATATGTAGTTTAATGTCATTGTGGTTTGAAGGCAGCCATTGCATTTCTTTTAAATGTGTTTTATGGCCTAGAATGTGGTCTATCTTGGTAAATGTTATATATGAACTTGAGAAGATTGTATATTCTGTTCATGTTGGATGAAGTAGTTTGTAGATGACAATTATATCCAGTTGATTGATGATGTAGTTGAGATCAACTATGTCCTTACTGATTTTCTGCTTTCTGGATCTGTTTATTTCTCATTTAGGGGTCTAAAGTCTCCAACTATGATAGTAAATTCATCTGTTCCTCCTTGCAGTTGTATTAGTTTTTGCCTACCTGTTCTTACATGCTATCTATCCATGAGAATCCTTAGCATATTAATAATAGTTGTTTTAAATTCTCACTCTGTGAATTCTAACTTCTCTGCTATGTCTGGTTCTGATGCTTGCTCTGTCTCTTCAAACTGTTTTTTGCCTTTTGGTATGCCTTGTAATTTCTTCTTGATAGGCAGACATGCTGTACCAGGTAAAAGTTCTGTAAACAGACCTTTAGTAATGTGGTAGTGAGTTGTAGGGGGAGGGACAGTGTTCTACAGTCTTTTGATTAGGTCTCAGTCTCTTAGTAAGCCTGTGCTTCTGGATTGTGAATTTCACAAGAGATCTTAGGATTTTTCTCCCATTTTGAAAAGGACAGGATTACTAGAGCTCCTTGGAATTTGGTGTTTCTCTTCACTCAAGGAATTTGTTCTAATAATAGTCCAGGAGTTTAGGCACTGGTTAACTGGTTTCTCCTGAGGACAGACCTTAAAAAGAACAGGGCTCTGGCATTATTCAAGATGGTTCCTATTCCTCTCCTCCTGCCAGTACAAGAGGAAATTCTTCTGTGATTTTTACTGTGGGAGCCTGATTGAGGTCCTGGAAGTAACTCTCACAATACTGGGGTGCCCCAGGTGTGGGGACCTCCTGCAGTTTTAATTCCACACTGCATCTCCAGCAATATGTCAATTACAGTTCAGGTTTTGCTACTCCAAAACAGGTTTCTATTTGTGAGTTCTGCTCCAGTAGGTCAAGACTCCCTGAATTTACCTTTCACTTTCTCCAATCTTAAAGGCAGTGGTTGGCCCTGTGTCCTCCCCTCTCATGGATTCAAGAACATTTGTTGATTTTCAGTTCATTTAGTTTTTAACTTGTTGTTAGGATGGGGTAAAGACTCTCAAACTCATTAATGTGGAACTAAAAACCAAAAGTCACTGCCTTTTAATTATACCCTTTCAGCATTTAAAAAAACAATTTCCTCTTCTCATTTGCACAAATATTTCCATAGCTTTAACCATCAACATGGGTCACTTGTATTATTATTATAGCTTATTTAAAGTTTCTTCTGTCTCTGTAGTTCCACATTTCAATCTATGTTGCTGTGTTTTTTCTTAATTACTTCATCATATCACTCTCATATTTATAAATCTGTATAAGACATAATAAAATCTCCTTGCATAGCAATAAAGCCTAGCACATAGAAAGGTACTTAATAGATGTTTATGATATTTGACTTTTGATAGGGATTGTTTACATTCTTATAGAGTTAGAAGTCATCTTCAATATATTAAATACTATACTCTTGTCCTACTGGTACAGCTGGCCTTATTTTTGAATTAAAGATTTGGGTAAAGGAAGTAGACAAGAATTGTTTACATGTGAAAATTTATAACTATATATGTATATAAAACTATGTAAAACTAAAAAAAAATGCTATACAAAATTTTCTCTCTATAAATTAAAAAATCTACCATCTATCTATTTACCCATTCATCCATCCATCCATGTATCTCTTTAAAAAAAACGTACAGGAAATTATCTAAATAGGACTTCATAAAGGGCAGAAATTGTAATTATAATAGGCATCTGACATGTAAGAGAATGCACTTTGAAGAAAAGGTTATCTTTGGACAGTGGTAAATAATAGTGTGTGTGTGTATTGGTCTGGAGTTTATAGGGAGAATGAAGGAAAGTAAATGAAGAAAAAAGAATGGGGAAAAATAAGAAAATGTTGAACTGAGAATTAGGACTGCTTTTAGTTAAGAATGAGGTTAAATAACTAATACAATTTTGAAATTCTGTAAAGTGAAGAGAAAAAATAGCATTTGAAATGTTTTACCCATATTTAAAAAGTTAAAGGAAAGATTCTCCTACATTTCCTTAAAATCAAATAATAAATTTAATTGCATTGCCATGTTAAACAAGTCAACTTAATTGCGTTCACCATAGAATAGTTTAATTCTCTTCTCTCTGCCTTTCTCTCTCTCTGTGTATATGTATATACATCCATACATCCATACATCCATACATCCATACATACATACGCCTTGAGCATAACATCAGAAAACTAGATTATACACCATTTTTCTTGGCTAGAGTTATGTCTGCTTCTCAAATTAATACAGTACCCTCTGTATCATACTGATAATTTTAGCATTAGGAAATGTTTAATAACAAAAATGTTATGTGTATATTAGGTACTCTCAGCATTTTGCATATTCATTTTCATCAAATCTTAAAATGAAGAATTGAGATACGTATTTACAAATAGAATGAGAGAAACATATACATAAATCTAGTTATGAAACTATTATGTGAGTTGAACTTATATGTGGAATATTCTAGACTTATAGTTTTGAAAAAGGGGAAAACTCTTGAGGTTATTCACGTACTAAAAACTGATTATATTTCAGAGCCATCCTTAAAAGGAAATCTCTTATAAACAGAAAGTCTTGGCCAGACACTAACCATCTCATTCCTCCCTCATCCCTACTCCTACACCTCCTTTTTTTTTGTGCATATGCATGTTTTAGTTAAATCACTGACAAGGAAACTACCAGCCTTATGTTTTCACTAATGTTAGAAACAGCACATAGAATTTGTAATGTTAAGCATAACAGCTGATCATACTATAGAGGAGTAGAAAAGGAGAAAAAATGATGCCATTAACCATGCAAATGTGTGCCACATCTGTACAAAATTGTAATTTGCATGAATACGGCTAAGGCAAGCAGGATTACTGTCATTAGAGCAATGCTGTTTGCACTGCTATATTGTACTTAAGGTTGTATGGGTGTTTCCATTTATAATGCCCCCCTCTTTTTAGGGGTTTATAATTTGGTTGTAATAATCTGCTTTTGGATGAAACATTACTACAAGTTCACAGAGGGGAGCAATTTTTAATTACAAAATTGGATTCAAATTGGTTCGGCCATATTTTTAGCTAGAGAAAAACATTTAAGCACACTAACAGAAAAATTATGTTTTTATTTTAAATATGAGCCATTTGAATTGAATTTGCAAAAATGTGTTGGGTGTTTTTATATTTAATGTAGAAAACTAGTTTTATCATACCATTTTATATTTTTTGATTCTGTGTAATCTCCTAATAGGAGACTAATATTATATATATACATATAATTTGTCCATTTTAGTTCTTTGCAAACTTCTAAAATAAGTTATTTCGAGTAAATGTTTTATTATTTTATCATATTAACTCTTGATAAACTATATATTGCATATTAATATAGGATCTCTTTAGCCTTTTACAAGATATAAGGTAGTACACATATTAAAAAACATTTTACAGTGTTGCCTACTTATGGATGAATAAAAAATTACTTCAACAACTTCAGGTTGGCAAGCAGTTTTAGTGATACAATAATATATATATTTTTAAATCAAAGAGTTAATTACAATGCACAAGTATGAATTTGAATAACTAGTGTATTGACTTCATATAGGCATTGGTTGGCAGGAAATGGCTTTGCATAGGTTATGATCACTTTTAGCAACTTTATATTCTGTAAAGGACAGATATTTACATATACCTCTGTTCTTTGTTATATAGCAATGGCTAGAAACAGCCTAAGCTAACTAAGCTCATACATTTAATAGTTATTGGTGACTGAATTAATTCTAATTGTTTCTACAATACTTAGGAAAAGATAGTTATTTGTTAGTTTGTGTAGGTTCCCATAGCTATTGAGAATTGTCATTTTGTAGATACACAATATATATGTGCTAGAAATACATGCACATTTGTAGACATATATGTCAGGATACTTTTACAAAATAGATGACACCATTAAATAAGAAAATTTAAAGAAAATTTAATAAAGGAACTATGTATGGCATGAGTGGGATGAAGAGAAGCTACAAGAAATAGAGCAGCCACTTGGAATTAGCAACAGAGTAGATTTATAGCATACCTAGGTGTGAAGGGCAAGAGTGGGTGGACAGTTACTGAAAGCTGAAGAGACAGCCTGGGAGAGGCCCTCTTGATAGGAGCTGTGACTTTTGGTCAGAAGAAACAATGATCCAATCCCAAGGTAATCAATCTCTCACAGAAAGATCAGAGGGATGAAACATTTAAGCCTCAATTTACTCACTGGCCTTGATCTTCTTGTAATGTTCATCCTTGACCATGAGAGGGAAAAATAGAAGGCCATCATTGGCCATTGGAGGGATAATCCAGAACAATAAGTAAGAATAAAAGTACTGAATTTAAATGGCTGCAGATCTTAGCAAGTAAAGTTGTTTTTGTTAATTTACATGTTCATGCAACTTACTACTTTATTCAAACATTGACTAATTCATCAACTCATTAATGCACAAATAACTTATTTAGTAAATGAAAAGTTTTGTAAGAAAATTTGGATATGACATGGTTTGTGCTATAGAAGGAAGCAAAATGCAATGGGGAGATAGCACCTATACACAGATATCTATAATTCTGCCATACATGCTATTTAAGTGGTACAAATTAAGTACTCTCAAGAGATGAGAAGAGATCCATTCATAACAGATGTGAAAGAAGACCTATAGAACACATGCTAACTGATGTAGGCCTTAAATGGTAGATGTATTTCCTCAAGGTATGAATTTTCCTGCCCCCCAAAAATTATCTTAGTGGTACAAGAATCCAAAAGAACACAGCAGCTCAAGAAATGTTACACGTGAAAGCAGTATTAGTTAATAAAAGAATGGGTTTATATCTTCTAGGAGAGAAACTGAAATGCCAGTATATGTAGAATTTGTGTTTTGTTGAATATTAAAGAAAAGTCTCTAAGTTTCAGAAAAAGGAAGTAAAGCAATCATAATAGCCCATTAAAAAGATCAGTTTTCCCCAATTAGTTTGGACCATTTTGGAGAGTCTATGGGTATTGGACAATCACTTAGGAAACAACATCAGTACACTAATATTCACTAAGACGACAAGGATTGAAGTAGAACAGAGATGAGAAAAAAGACACCAATTTGAAGAGACTCCACAATGTATTTCAATATTATATTTAAATTTGAAATAGCTGTCTCAGATCAACTTAAAAGGAAAAAAGAAGACATATTTAGATTATCAAGTGTATCACCATCTAGTATCATGTCCTTCTGAATATAAAGTTTCTTCCCAATATGCTTTTACAAAGCCAAGGGAGGCCGATCGCTTTCTCCTCTGCCTCCCTGCCGTTTCAACAAGTATCATTATCTCTAATCCCAGCCTTGCTCATCCTGCTGAGCATCCAATAGCTATTAAAGATAGCTTTTTACAGTATTAACTGAAGCCTTCAGTCCAGTGGCAGCATGTGGATATTTTGGCATATTTTAAACCATGCTTTTTTGAATGGCTCATTGGAATTTAAGATATTTGGATCTAAAAAATTGATTCACCTTACCTGCCTTGGAACACAGTGCTAGAAAGTTATATCCTGTTCTTATTTTAGGATTGATACTGATTAAGAAAATTATGTTTATATATAAATTGGTTTTGTGAAATGAAAATATGCTAATTTCATAATTGTGATAACACAGGCATCAATAGCTTTGGTAATATTTAAAATTTATCAGCCAAGTAAAAAACCAAGACATTTCTAGAAATAACAATAATATATTACCCCTTCTTAAAAGTGCATATAAAAATGAAATTCTTGGTGCAACTATTAAAGCTGAAATCTTTTTTCACTTTCAATCTTCATTCTATCAGGTAAGGATACTAAGTTAAGAATTTGTGAGTTAGGCCTGACTTTGAAAGAGCTGAAAAATGGCCCTATGAGCAACTCTCTCTGTGTCTCTCTGGCTTTCCAATGCCAACTCTGATAAATTTAAGTGTTGCTTTTGCTGATTTTTAAGCTGTCTTCTAGATCACTGGCAGGATTCCTTAATTCACCTTTAAATATGCATATGTTGGTAGTATGAGGGACCCAATGAAGTAAAATGTTCAAAATGCAAATGTGTTATATGTTCATGAGGTGAATTATTATGTTTCATAATGACAATATGTGAAGATCAAGGTTTTGTTTTTGTGGCAGTGAACAGTGAAGCTGAAGATTACACACACACACACGCACACACCAGACAGTAAGCATATTTTCAAACATCTGGATCTTTTACATTATGGAGACCAAAACATCCAGATGTTTTCGATGAGTTTTAATGCTAGGCATATTTTCGATACACCCCTTGAGAATTTCAATATTACTAACCTCAAAGATGTGTGTGTGTGTGTGTGTGTGTGTG
>NW_011888792.1:10363005-10371639 GCF_000151845.1 Pteropus vampyrus | reverse complement strand
ACTCTTTAACCTTAAATAAAAAGCATGGAACAATACCAAATAATGAACAGCATTTTCTAAATATGCCAATACTTTTTCAAAGTTGTGTCAGTGCACATCTTACTGGGATGCTCTGAGTTGAATATAATTTTAAGTCAAATCAGTATGAGGTAGAAAAAGTTTTAACTTTCTAATATATTGAGTTATTGTATATATTATGTACTTTATCATGAGGAAAATAGCCTTCATCTATATTCTAAGGAATCTACTAGTTGGAGAAATTTTTTCTTTAAAGAAGTTAATTTTGTAGTTTGAAAGTCACATTCCATGTCCTACACTCTATTCGCTGATGCTACCAAATTCAGCAAAAATATGTGCATTAATTTATGTAGACAAAGCTTTCTTCACTCACACAAATTAAGTAAATTGTTATACAGTGATGTAATCTATGCCCCCAAAAGCTCCATGGTGTGTCCACATGGGTTTTGTTCACAAGCTGGTGCACTGCAATTTTGCAGGTGCAAATTTGGAAGCACTTCCAAAACCATAGCATGTCATTTCATTCCTGAAAATGATTAGTATTTTAGCCTGAGAATTTCATAGTGCAAATTATGTTTCATTTCTGGAAATTCATGAAGACCTAAATTTAAATAGATTGTCATCATTTTCTTTGCCTAAAAGCACCGAAGAAACTAAATATATTTGAAGGTATCTTTCTTTGTAAATTCAGGCCTGTAATACGTTGAGAATAAGGAAACAGTTGGCAAGGAACTCCCTCTTGTGGTCAAATATTCTTAATTAGAAAAAGAAATTTGTACTCAACCAATGGTCTGGATTATTAAAACGTGGGTCACTTGTAACCATTAAGATTAACAATACTGATATAAATGGTTTTACTGAAGCAATTCATTGCAAATTAAAGCTGAATTCTGTAACATACTCTCTTAATTTCTCCTAAAAACTGAGCTTTGCACTGCTGTTCAGGATAAATCCACTTTGAATTTCAATTTCCAAAGTTTCTTATTACTTTTTAAATATTATGGCAGTCTTTTAAAATTATATGCACATGCATTTACATATATGTGTACATATATGTGTTTATATATATATATGTCAGACACAGAGTGGAAGACATTTATGAACCGATTATAAAGTTCAAGTCCTCTTTGTTTTGATCTCAGCACTTTGTTTTCTCATAGTTTCTAAAACTGTAAGACTGCTAAATGTTTTTTTAAGCAGCAGGAGAAACAGTTCCCATATGCTGTTAACCAATGCTCACCCAAAGTACACATGGAAATAGACTACTGTCAGAGGCAGTAAATGCCTGACATCCAATCAGAAATTTTCTAAACACTTATTATGAATAAGGCAAATGAGTAGACACAATAAAGCTCACAAATTATATTTTTTCCTTATCATTAGACTTAAGCAGTTCCTCCAACCACTTCACAAGATCAGTAAATAGACAGACATTATCTGTCCTAATATTGAATATGCAGTTCATTTCTATGATATCAAATTAAAACCTGATGCCAAGAAGCCTGGGATTTAACTTATCTTCCCACAGCACATCAAGGGTTGAGAAGGCCCTATGCTCACATCAGATCACTGCTGCCAGTTCAAATAGTAATGACACAATCTGAATCAACTTCTTTTAGGGATGACTTTCAATACGAGCAAAAGAAGCCTAGAAAGTTTAATTGAGTCATTATTTAAGGAGGATGGGGGAGAGGAAGAGGGAGAGGGCGAGAGAGAGGCTGATCATAAAAGTTCTGCAGTTTAAACAAAGAATGTCTACATGAGGAAAGAGCTATTTCTGTATATGTGCAGGTTCTAGCGTCCTCTTGCCTGCGTAAAGTTAAACAGTAAGTTAATCATCAGCCAATAACGTACTTACACTTTCTTTATATAAGCTAAAGAAGAATATGTGTGAGAGGACAAAACTGTTTATCTTGAATTTTTTGTTCATATTTCCTAGCTGCTCTTTTTGTTAAGTTCTGTTGACGATGGTGTCTTTTATATTTAAATTGTTTTCCTTATTTTTTAATTGATAGAAAAGTAGGTACGCTCACTATTGAGAGATCAGAAGTGTACAAATTTTAAAAAACATTACAAACATATAAGCATCTGTTTTTCTCAAAACATGAATAATTGTGTAGCAGTATTTAAAACATTATTTAACAGATGTTAGCTAATTTCTATGTTCATAAATGGGTTTATTTGTTTTTTGTATTCTCATTTTTAACATCAACATACTCTCTATTCTCTACTGTATGAATGAACTGTAAGGTATTTACTCAAACCACCATAGCTGTAGACTTTTAAATATATTCCAACTTCTTCAATATTAAGAAAAATATTTACATAGTTATATCTTTATTCATATGCTTAATTATTTACCAAGACAATGTATTCTCAAATTTGTGAATTACTATACATAAAATGCCACAACTTTTGAATCAATGATTTTACTTTTATTTTAAATTTGCATATTTTAATGAAATTGTAAATATGTTCATGGATTCATTTTCAATTGTCAAGTATATATTCATAATCACTGTTAAAAGAATATAACTTATATAATTTTTTTTCCAAAATAATGTTTCTTAACACAAAAATAAAAGTAATCTCTGAGCTTAAACGCAGGTTGTGGAAAAGGAAATAATATTAATGGTTAATAAAGTTATCTTCTACTCTATACTTTCACTCACTATATAATATCAAGACTCTTGTAATACTTTTGGAATTAAAAGGATGCCTTCAAAGTACTAGCTGAGTTTTTTTTTTGTACATTAGATAGAAATTTAGGGTAATTTACCTCCTCTTAAAGGTAATTATTGGTTTGTAATATATTTTTCTACAATTATTTTTCAGAAAGGTAATTTATATCATGAAGAAAATAGAGTAGGGTGACAGGCATCTATATATACAAAATCGATCTATCATTTATCTACCTTTACATTTATTTTTCAATTCCATTACATTAAATCTAAAATTATAGAATGTGCAATTATTTTTGGTACCACTAAGAAAAAAATACTCCATGAATTATAAGGTATCTTTGACTATAAGACAAGTTCTTCTTTTAAAGAGATTAAACTTTAGAATCAATGTCTTAGAATCAATGCGTATATAGTCAGAGGTATACAGTGTATAAGAAAATGTAAATAATTATATGTAATAGTATACACACACCACATAACTGTCAAGGGTTTTAATGTTTCTTTAAAATGACTGACTTAAAAAGTAAATAAAAATAACTAATTTAATTTAATAAACAGATCACACTTCACACCCTGGCGCTTTCTATCTGGAATGTGTTATGAATGTATACTTCAATCAGTTGTGGGTAATAAAATAATATATAAATACACAAAGTATCTGTGGCTTGAAGAAACAACAACACATATCTCTACAGTAAACCCATGGCTTCTGCAAATATTTTAAAGACCTGAGGAAAGTTTCTTTTAATTTTGGATAAAAATAGATGGTTGGTATACATTGTCTCTTCTGTGTCTATGGCAGACATTGCTACCATGTTTCATTGACTCTAAGATGTCATCAATCATTACCCACATTATTTTATGTTTGATTAAAAAAGAAAAAATATACTACCAATTAGACTGTGGCATGTCATTGATTGTTAGACACATCAATTCCAGAGAAGGAAAAGTATCAACTCTAGCATATATGAAATTATGATCAATCATGACACTCTTTTCTACTAAGTCTGAATATAGCCTCGGATTATTTTGCAATGCAACATTCCCTATAGGCATACCAATGTAGAGAGATAATTTTAATATGTGAATGATTGAATGTTCAGAATTACCTGTGATGATAGAGAGAAATTATAAATTTTATAGTCAGTGAAGGGGTGTGTCTTGCTAGATGATAAACAGAGAACTGCATGCCACTCTGATTCTGTCTTTTGAAAAAGTTAACCTAATGAAGGAATTTCTCATAAGCTCATCTCTCTAATTTCATTTGGTTTACCAACAGTAAACTAGAGAAGAGGAGGAAAAAAAAAACAGAAGAAGAAAAAGAGAAGAAAAAACGGAGGAAGAAAAATATAGTGTTAAAGAGTGCCCATGTGTTGTGGCCCATACATGTGTATTTTATGTGCGGTTTTTATTTGATACCCTCAGGAACTTGAAAAGTTTTACCTACTCATTTTTACAGATAAGGAACCTGAGCTCTGTGTTAGTCAATAATGTATCCAAATTGTTGCAATTGTTGAGATTAATATTCAAATCTGATTCTAAAACTTAGGTATACTCGACTATCTCAAAATATCACTTGTGAAATTTATAGGAATTTGGCTCCCTAACTTATTCAGCAAACGAAGAAATACCTGTATATCATCTGAACTGGAATCTCTTGACATGGTCCAAGTTATAAGATTTATATTTAATTTTATCTGATATATTCTGACTATTTGTCTATTTTCTGGCCACTTCCATACAGAAGAACTTGCTGCTGACACTTGATCATCGCTTGAATTTCCAGAAATATTTCCACTCATTCTTCTTCACCTATGGCTGTGAACTTCTGTGGAGTACAATTTATTTCAGGTGCTGGAGCTGCAGTGACTCAAGTTCCTCTGCTATCTCCTTTGGTTTGATTCAAATATCGTTTTCACATACACACACTTATAGAGGTGAAAATTATTCTATGTTCCTGGCCTCGTCTATCATATCCTTTACAAGTAGAACTTTGTGTTTTCATTTAAAATAGAATATAGTTTTGCCCACTGAATGAAGTTTTCTATTCTAAAAATTACTGAAATATTTCTCATAATGTTATTGCACATTGAGGTGAAGAAGAATTATGACAAGGAAAAGCAGAACTAGGTCAGCCACAACATTTTTGGAGAAACTGTCTGTACTTTCAGTAAAACCAACTTGTTCATTCTAAGGAGACATTTTGTTCTTTGTAGAACATTCTACTTCATTTTAAGGCTTTTCTCTGTGAAGAAGTTGTTCCCTCTGGTGCCTGAAACTACTGTTTAAGCCTATTGTGATTTTTTTGGTGGAAACCATGGCTCTCTTGGGTGTATTACTCTGGTTTAAAGTGGCCCTCAATTGTAAATGATCAAATTGCTACATGGACCATTTATACAGAGGTATTTCTTTTTGAAGCAAGAGTGAAATCAAGTGTTTTTGTGCCACACCAGGGACCCAACATGCTTCAATAGATAAGCCACTGGCCTAAGGATGAAAAATTCTTTATACTTTCATTTTGTTCATATGCTTGGTTATCTATTTAGAGCCATGTAGTTAAATCTTGTTAATTTGAATTTAGAGTCATTGAAAACACCAAAGGAAAGGATTCTAAAAATTAGATATTTCATGTTAGCTGAAATTGAGCAAGTACTAACACACTTCTTCTCTGGTTAAAAAAAAAATCAGTGAAAATATTTTATGTTTTTAAAGGAGGAAGGGTATCATGAGAACAGAAAAATAACTCTTTCTAACTGTGGCTTTAATCTGGGACTTCAAGTGTTTATGAATGGTGAAACTAGTAACTGAGATCTCCATGCTCTTGTCAAGATTTTTAAAATATTTAATGAAAATCAAAGATAAGGCTACACAATGCAGGGAAATGTTAACTTCCTTGGTTTTGATGAAATTATATCTATTATCATGACACTTTTTTATAATGCTCAAAAGATTCTATTGGTGACTATACAATATTTAATTTTTAAAATAAGAAAATATATTAATTAATGCAGGCTGATAAGCAAAGATATTTTTAAACACAGCAGCCATCAAGGGAAAATACTAGAAGGGATAATTTATAGTAAAAGTCTTTGAGCTTCAAAGGTTCATAATTCTCCTTCTTTGATGTTAAACTGCTAAATCAGGAAAATATTTTTAATATTATAAAATTAGCATTTAAACATATAAATATGAAAATTTCCTCAATCACAAAAACAAAATATCTTTTCTCTTTGTTATCTTGCTTTCTGTAATAGATGTAGTTTTTCTGCTTGAACATTTTACACAGAATGAGTATAACATATATTGACAATTGATTCAAATTCATGACTATTAGACGTGAGATTTTTGTACAGGAATTCCTGGGTTACCGCTTGGTGCAAAGTGGTGGAGAGACACCTTTCATAATAATGTGAAAATGCCAGCAGCAGCAGTTAAGCCACTGTCAGCTAGCACCCAAATAAGAAATTGTCTCTTCCTATCAAAGGCAATGAATCACTATCATCATTGCCACAGAATCAAGGAATGCAGTATAACTAAGAGAGAAAACTAGAGGTCAAGGTTAATGAGCCAAACCAAACCTATATTAATAAATAATAAACATAGTTTTAGGTGGGAGAACTGTCAAAGTAAACAGGTAAAGATTCAGTTGTCAATTTCACTTTACTCAATTGAGCTGGTATAAATATTATTTAAATATACGTTATAAAGTCTGGGAAAAGGTGACCCTGGTAGTACATACAATGTGAAACATTTACAAGATCTGTAATATTTGGAAGAAGTAAAGACTAATTGGTCCCACAAGCCCTGTGGTAAGGAGGATCTATACTCATATTTAGCTTTAGAGTCTAATTCTTATAATTTTTTATTTATATTTAAGACAAATAGTAAAATGAATATTGCTTTTTTTCTAGAAAGTTGGGTCTGTGCTTCCCATGGATTGCAAGCTACATAATGACCTTAAAGATCTTTTTTACAAATTGTCACTTATGTGTCGGTGGGCTGGCTGCAACTCATCTGAGTGTTATACGTAATGATTATATCCAAGACAGAAGAGAGAAAATCATGTAATCAACATCCCATTCAAAAAGATGATTTACTTTTATTTTTTTTTATTTCTTGACTAGGTGAGATATAAGATACAGTTGGATGGCAGAGAAAGAACACTTGAATAAAAATTTGAAGATGTGCAGTATTGCATATTATTTAGAGCACAGAATTGAGAGACAGATTTCACAAGTTTAATTTTCTGATTCACCACTGGACAGCTATATGACCTTGTATAAATTATGTTAGCATGCTTAAGTTTTCACATCTGTAAAATGAAGATAATACTATGAGTAATGGTATATGTTAAGAACAATGTATATAATATAGCTGTTAGTAAAATTATGTAACCTAGAGCCTCAATTTCCTCACCAAGAAAAATGAATTTGTATAAGTAATGTCTACTTGTAACTACATTTTTAAAATTTTGTATTAAATTATATATGAGAAGATCAAGTTTTTAAAATAATTTTCTATGACATCTATAAGACAGATGAATTTAACTAATGGGAGAATTTCACTAATATTTACTTTGACCTAGCACGAAGTTAACATCTTTAGTGTAATGGACCTCCATATACTTGAAGATGGTATTTAATGTGTCTAAGGATGTATATGCAGCAAATCTGAGAATTAGTTATTATTTTCTGTGGAGGAAGGTATGAAATATAGAGAAAAGGGCAGGGTATATTTATAAAATAAAATATTTAAGAAGAAATTATGGAAAGATAGGAAAAGAAGGAAAAGAGAATGAAACAAAGGAAGACTATGTAGCTGGCAGAGGTAAGAGTGACTGGAGAAGATGTGTGAAAAATATTCACCAGTGAAATATTCTTCCAGATATATACTGCTGGTTAAATATTCTTCCAGATATTCACTACTGGTAAAAACTGAATATCTCTACATATTTTAAATAAATAAAAAGAACAAGAGCAACAAATTATATCAAATAAAAGTGTAGAGCTTTTGTAAGCAATTGAAGTAAAGTTGTTATCAGCTTATAACAGACTGGTTTAGCTATAAGATGTTTTAGGTAAGCCTTATAGTAACTACAAAGCAAAAAATCTATAGTAGATACACAAAATAATTTTTTAAAAGTAATTATGGACCTTGGATTTAGAGAGGATTTTATGAATTTGACCTCAAAGGCAAAACAAGTAAAAGCAAAAATAAATTATTCGGGCTATATCAAACTAAAAAGCTTCTGCACAGCAAAACACCATCAGCAAGGCAAAGAAGCAACCATCCAAATGGAAGAATATATTTGCAAACAATGCCTCCAATAAGGGATTAATATACCAAATATATAAAGAACTCATACAACTCAACAACAACAAAAAATAAACAATCTAATTAAAAAATAGGCAGAGGATCTATACAGCCACATCTCCCAAGAAGACATACGAATGGCCACCAGACATATGAAAAGATGCTCAACTTCTCTAGCTATTAAGGAAATGCAACTCAAAACCATAATGAGCTACCACCTCACACCTGTTAGAATGCTTATTACCAAGAGGGTATGTAATAATAAGTTTTGGAGGGACAAGTAATAATAAGTTTTGGAAAAAGAAATCCTCATACAGCATGGAGTTTCCTCAAAAAACTAAGAATTGAATTAACATATGACCCAGCAATCTCTCTTCTGAGTATTTACCCAAAAAACCTGAAAACATTTATCTGCAAAGATCTATGCATCCCTATGTTCACAGAAGCATTATTCATGATGGACAGGACACGGAAGCAACCAAAGTGCCCTGCAATAGATGACTGGATAAAGAAGTGGTACATTTATACAGTGGAATATTACTCAGCCATAAGAAAAGATGAAATACTGCTATTTGTGACAACATGGATGGATCTTGAGACAATCATGCTAGGCAGAATA
>NW_011888792.1:10362686-10362955 GCF_000151845.1 Pteropus vampyrus | reverse complement strand
ATACAGTGGAATATTACTCAGCCATAAGAAAAGATGAAATACTGCTATTTGTGACAACATGGATGGATCTTGAGACAATCATGCTAGGCAGAATATGTCAGAGAGAAAAAGTTAAAAACCATATGATTTCACTCATATGTGGGATACAAAACTGAAAATAACAAACAAACATGACAAAAGAGACTCATGGATATGGATGGTGGCTTAGTAGTTACCGAAGAGAAGAAGGGGAGATGAGAAGTAGATGAGGTAAAATGGGTCATATATTT
>NW_011888792.1:10354592-10361937 GCF_000151845.1 Pteropus vampyrus | reverse complement strand
AAAAAAAAAAATAGGCCAAAAGTTAGGAGAAGGAAGGAAATGAGCTTAAAGCAGATATAAATGAAATAGAGACTTGACAGATAATAGAAAAGATCAACAAAACTTAGAGTTAGTTCTCAAAAACGTAAACAATATTATCAAAACTTTAGCTAGAATAACTGAGGGAATGTCCCTCAACTTATTAAGGGTGGTATATGACGAGCCCACAGCTAACGTCATACTCAATGGTAAAAAGCTAAAAGCTTTTTCCTCTATGATCAGGAACAACACAAGGGTAGTGGAAGTCCCAGCCAGAGCAATAACACAAGAAAAAGAAATAAATATCAACCAAATAGGGAACAAGAAAGTAAAATTGTCTTTGTTTGTAGAGAAAGGATCTTGTGTAAAGAAAACCTAACGACACCACAAAGAAACAAACCAATAAACAAAACATTGCTAGAACAGATAAATGCAATAAAGTTGCAAGATACAAAATCATTATACAAAAATCAGTAGCATTTCTATACAATGTCAACAAATTATTAGAAAAAAATAAGAAAACAATGTCATATATAACAGCATCAAAAAGAATAAAATACTTAGGAAAAAATTTAACTAAGGAGATAAAAGATCTGCACACTGAAAACTATAAAACACTGATGGGAGAAATTGAAGAAAAGAGAAATAAAAGGAAAGATATCCCTGTTCACTGGTTGGAAGAATTAATATAGTTAAAATGTCCAAATTGCCCAAAGTGATCTATAGATATAATACAATTGATCCCTAAGAAAATTACAATGGGCATTTTTCAGAGAAATAGAAAAAAAAATTCTAAAATGCATGGAACACAACATATCCCAAATAGCTGATACAATCTTAGTAAGAAGAGCAAAGCTGGATGCATCACTCTTTCTAATTTCAAATAGAGTTCACCTTTAAGCAATGAGGGTTTGAACTGCACAGGTCCACTTACACATGGATATTTTTTAAATGACCTGCACAGTTCAAATGATACATGAAGTTCAAACCCACATGAATGGTCAACTTGCAGTTGGGAATCTGCATATGTGGAGGACCAACTTTAGTTATAGATTTTTGACTGTGTGAGTGGTCAGCACCCATAACCTCCATGCTGTTCAAGGGTCAATTTTATGTTATAAAGCTGTAGTAACCATAACAGTAAGATATTGGCATAAAAATATTCACAGAGATAAATGAAATGGAATAGAGAACCCAGAAATGAATCTACACATTTATGGTCAACTGACCTTCAGCAAAGTTGCCAAGAACACACAATAGGGAAAGGGCTGTCCCTTAAATAAATATTGTTTGGAAAACTGAATTTCTACATGTGGAAGAATGAAATTGGACCCCTATCTCACTCCGTCTACAGAAATCAACTCAAAACGAAGTAAAGATTTAAATGTAAGATGATACCATAAAACAAATAGGAAAAAACCTAGGGAAAAAGCTTTCTGACATTGCTCTGGGGTCAATGACCCCAAAAGCACAGCGCAGAATAAAAAGCAAAAATAGAAATAGAACTATATCAAACTAAAAAGTTTCTGCACAGAAAAAAAATATCAACAAATTGAAAAAGAATGGGAGAAAATATTTGAAAACCATATATCTGATAAAAGGTTCATATCTTATAAAAAAAACTTACAACTCAATAGCAGAAAATCCACCAATGGGAAGTAGACAAGGGGGAAAAATTTAAATAATTTCTTCAATTTAAAAAATTAAGTAATAAAAATAAAAATAAAAATAAAAAATCCACCAACTAATCCAATTTAAAAAATGGAGAAAAGGTATGAATAAATATTTTACCAAAAAAGACTAAGGTTTCTGAAAAGGTGCTCGACATCACTAATTACCAGGAAAATGTTAACTCAAAATCACAACAACGCATCACCTTACCTCTGTTATAATGTCTATTATCAAAAAGACAAAAGATAACAAATGTTGGCAAGGGTGAGAAGAGGGAACCCTTGTACACTTGGTGGGAATGTAAATTGGAACAACCATTATGGAAAACAGTGTGGAGATCCTCAAAAAATTAAAAATAAAACTGTCACATGATCCAGCAAACCTGCTTCTGTGTATATACTCAAAGGAAAGAAAATCACTCTCTAGAATAGATATCTACATTCTTATGTTTATTGCAGCATTTATAATAGCCAAAGTATGAAAACAACTTAAGTGTCTATTGACAAATAAATGGATAAAGAAATGTGATATATGTATTAATAGTTATATACAAACATACATACACAGATACATAAAATAAAATATTATTCAGCCTTAGGAAAAGGAAATTCTGCCAATTGCGACAGCGTGGAGGAACCTGGAGGACATTATGCTAAGTAAAATAAGCCAGCCAGACAGACAAATGTTGTATAGTGCCACTTATTTGTGAATCTTAAAACAAACAAAAACTTATAGATAACATCATAATTAATAGTGAGATACTAGATAATTTTCATGTAAGACAGGAACAAGGTAATAACATCTGTTTTCACCATACCTATTAAACATTGTACTGCAAGTCCTAGTTGATACAATAAGAAAAGGAAATTAATAAGAACACAGATTGAGAAGGAAGAAATAAAACTGTCTTTGTTCACAAGTGATATGATCAAAATCCCAAATAACAAATAGTTGACACAAAAAGAAGAGTTTCCTGGAATAAGTGAGTATATCAAGTTTATAAGATACAAGGTTAATATACTAAAGTCAATTGCTTTTTTCTCTATCACCAGTGAAATTAAAATAACAACATCAATTACATTAGTGCCATAAAAAACAAATATTTAGTTATAAATCTAACAAAATATGTTCAAGATCCATGAGAAAAACTATAAAACTCTGATGAAAGAAATCAAGAAAAACATAATAGAAAGATATTCTATGTTGTACGATTAGAAAACTCAATAAGAAAGTTCTATATAATAATAGACAATTTGATCAATGAAACAGAACATTTAAATCTAGCTATAGATCTTAACACCATTCACAAAAATTAACTCAAAATGGAATATAGGTCTAAATATGAAGTTAAAATAATAAAAATTCTAAAAGATAACATAGGAGAAAATGTAAGTGACCATGGATTTGGTGATGTATTTTTAGCTATGACATTAAGAGCATGATCTATGAAAAAAACAATCAATAAGTTGGACTTCATTAAGATAAAAAAACATTTACTCTGTGAAAAGCAATGTTAACAGAATGAAAACACAAGAGAGAATGGGAAAAAATAGTTGCAAAACAGATATGATATAGAACTTGTAAGCAAAATATATAAAGAACTCTAGAAACTCAAAAAGAAAACAAAACTTATTAAAAAGTTGGAAAAAGGTCTGAAAAGATATCTCACCAAAGAAGATACACAGATGTAAGATAAACTTACAAAACATGTTAAATCATGTCATTAAGAAATTAAAAATTAAAACAATAAGATATCGTTACACATCTATTAGAATGGCTAAAATCCAAAGCACTGGTAATACCAAATGCTAGCTATTACATGGAGCAATAGAAACTTTCATTTGTTGCTGGTGAAAATGCAAAATGGTACAGCAACTTTGGAAGACAGTTTTGCAGATTCTTACAATGCTAAATACGGAATTACCATATGATCCAGCAATTAGATTTCTAGGTATTTACTCAGTTGATTGGAATACTTATGTTCATACAAAAACCTTTATCCAAATTTTTATAGTAGCTTTTTGAAATTAAGTTTATTAGGGTGACTGGTTAATAAAATTATATAGGTTTCAAGAGTACAATTCAATGTCATATATATATGGTATTGTATGTACACCATCTAAAGTTAAACTTCCTTCTGCCACCATACATTTGATCCCTTGATCCTTATCTATCTACCTGCTCCCCTCTTTTCCTATTAACCACATTACAAATTGAAAATAATCTAATAATAAAAAATTATTTGCACAGAAAAAAATGTTTATAGCAGCTTGATTATAATTGTTGAGAATTGGAAGCAACCAATGTCCTTCAAAAGGTAAATGAATGGATTAATTACCTTATATTCATATAATGGAACGTTATTCAACTATAAAAAGAAATGATCTATCAAGCCAAGAAAAGACATGAAGGAACTTTAGTAAGTTCTCGCTTAACATCATTGTTAGATTCTGTGACTTTCAGCAAAACTGTAAATAACAAAACCAGCTTTACCTTAGAGTAATTGATATAAACAAGAGTTAAGTTTTACAACATCTCATAAACGCGATAACTAAACAACATTGAATAAAACAATATTATTGAGGATCTGCTCTATTTCAAAATAAAGAAACCAGTCTGTAAAAGATTCATGCTGAATGGTTTCGACTGCATGACATTCTGGAACAGGCGAACTATAGGACATCAGTTATTGACAGAGGTTTGTTGTAAGGGTGATTGCCAGAAGTTTGAGAAAGGGCTGAATAGGTGGAACACAAGAGAATTCTAGGGAAATGAAACCATTTTATATGTCATTGTAATGGTGGATACATGAAAATATGCATATGTCAGAATTGTACAATACAAACGGTAAACCTTATGTAAACTATGAACTCTAGTTAATAAAACAAAACTGTATTTGATGTGGCTAAATAGAACTTGTTGAATGTAAATTGTATCTTCACTTTCAAGATGCCTAATACAAGTTCTTAATTGCACATATTAGCTGAATTATGTAGGACTCCAAAATAAACTCAAAAAATTAAAAATTTGAATAATTTTGATAAAATATAATCTAACATTTTTATATATTTATTCAACTTACTATAGTTAGATCTATTTACAGTATTAGTTTGATTATCTTAATGTGTTATAGGCTGAATTGTGTACCCCAAAATTCACATGTTGAAGTCAAAACCTGCAGTACCTCAGGGCGTGACAGTATTTGGAGATGGTTCTTTAAAGAGGTAATTATGCTAAAATGAAGTGATTAGTGTGGATCCTAACCCAATATGATTGATATTCTTATAATTAGAGAAAATTAGGACACAGATGAAAACAAGAGGGAAGACCATGGGAAAACTCAAAGACAGCTTCCTGGAATGGAGAGCTCCAAGGAGAGAGGCCTCTGAAAAAACCGATCCTGCCCACACCTTGTTCTCAGACTTCTAGGCTTCAGAATTGTGAGAAAACAAATTTCTGTTGTTTAAATCACCCAATTTGTGATACTTTGTCATAGCAGCCCATAGAGCAACCGGCTAAAGTCAAATAAATAACTTAATCTAATACTGCAAATACTTCTATTACTGATCTGTGGGAAAGATGATTAATTTTCTTTTCATTAGATCTTTATTTTTCTTGACTTTCTGAAATAATAATGGTGTCTAATCCTAAAACATTGATCGAAGAAAAAATAATTTTCAGCAGCGCAGAACAAAGTTGTTATTATGAGATAAAATTAGTAATGCAATATGTATCTTTTGAAATTTTTAATAAACCTATGAAAATTCTCCAAAGTTTTATAAATATTCAACTTTGCTTGACCAATATAGATATATAGCATAAATATTACCAATTTGACATTTCTGCTTCATCAAATCAAGAGAAAAAACATAACTTTTATTTCAGTCTTAAAATCTGCTAGTATTTATTAAAGCATGTTGATAATACTAGCCTGTATTATGAATTATGCTCATAGAACACATAGTTCAGTCTGCTTACTCTATTGATAGTACTTAATACAAATTATGGTTTTGTGTGCATGTATGCATGTTTGTGCAGATGAGTGTATGTGTATTGAGTATATGTGAATAGATATATGTGTGCATATTTATTAAAAGGGTTTCTATATGCATATACATGTATGTGCATGTCAGCATATGCCCATATACATTTGTTACTACATGCTGGAAAAATGAAATGTATGTGTATATTTGTGTGCATATATTTTGTGAGCATATGATTGTACGAATATGAAAATATATACGTTGATAGGTGTGTACAGGTGTGCATAAAAGGTCATATTCTCAGTGTTTAACAGTGTTTGAAACATACAGACCACACAAAATTTTTTTTACGTAAATAATGAATATATTGTTTTCAACATTTATTTTGGTTTTGAATTTCTGTGTACATTTGAAATATGTCTAAATTGCTTTCAGTAAAATAATATTTGCCTAATAAAATGAATAAATATGACTTACCTGGAAGGATTAAACAATGTCCAATATGACTAAGTCATATTTTTTCTTGTCCATTATTTTATATACTTTTTAATCATAATACGTTACATTTGCCTAAAGGCGTATATGTCAAATTTAATGAATTTTATGACCCCTCCCAATTTGTATTCAAGGTTTAAAAATAAAAACTTAGACCCTAATCTAGTGATAATATTGGCAAAAATATCATAATTTTTAAAAGTTTTAGTGTTTGTCTATGACCAAAGATAAACCATATAATTAAAATTCATTAAATATCCATTAAATATCCATTAAAACATGTTTACTTCACTTCTTCACATGAATTAAAATCCTTAATTGCTATGCTCATATTTCATGATGGTGTAAGAGGAAAAAATTTAAGATGTTATTTTTCTCTTTTTGATTTTCTTTTCTAGTTTTCAACATTTTATGAAAAGAATGCTATCATGTTTTTTGAATCTTACATTTACTTTTTACTGTACAATATTCTATAAAGATTAAAAATATTTTCTCTCATTTATATATCTTTTCTATTCAGTCCTCCTTTTTTGATACTTCGTTCATTTCCTTTTGTTGTTTTTGAATAATGTTAAACTCATCATGACTGTTCACGTTCTTTTCACTTGTTTAGGATAAAATAGTCAATTATTATTGAAAGAATGCCAATAAATTATTCTAGATATCTAACCAAAAATTGATTTTAATTTTTAATAATTTTTGAAGTTAATTTTTACTCAAAAAACAAATGAAAAATCTTTCAAGTATATTTCACTGTCTGTAAATTGGAGTCCACCAAAGTTCATGAAATTTCAGAGACTATTAAGTTATCACATTAAACATTATTACATTTTAAAAAATGTTTTTAAAAGAAGAGTCAAATGCTATTATAAAATGCATTATTTTAAGCACTTTCTAAAAAACAAAGATAGAGTAACTAGTCATGTTTTTCATATACTTGTTCATTTTATCTTTCCCTGAAATTCAATATTTTGAATTTTTTGATAATGGACTATTTGTACTTTATTACTCTCTAGGCTAATGTTATTTAGAACAGAATTTATTTAAATTTTGTTTAGCATATCTTGATATAAATTGTTAGCGTAAATAGGTGTTATGGTCCTAGAGAGAGAGAGATTTTTCCCTTGAACTGTTATCATTTATTTGTCCATTTATTAACTTATTAAGTTCTACAATTA
>NW_011888792.1:10339748-10354542 GCF_000151845.1 Pteropus vampyrus | reverse complement strand
AGTGTTTGAAACATACAGACCACACAAAATTTTTTTTACGTAAATAATGAATATATTGTTTTCAACATTTATTTTGGTTTTGAATTTCTGTGTACATTTGAAATATGTCTAAATTGCTTTCAGTAAAATAATATTTGCCTAATAAAATGAATAAATATGACTTACCTGGAAGGATTAAACAATGTCCAATATGACTAAGTCATATTTTTTCTTGTCCATTATTTTATATACTTTTTAATCATAATACGTTACATTTGCCTAAAGGCGTATATGTCAAATTTAATGAATTTTATGACCCCTCCCAATTTGTATTCAAGGTTTAAAAATAAAAACTTAGACCCTAATCTAGTGATAATATTGGCAAAAATATCATAATTTTTAAAAGTTTTAGTGTTTGTCTATGACCAAAGATAAACCATATAATTAAAATTCATTAAATATCCATTAAATATCCATTAAAACATGTTTACTTCACTTCTTCACATGAATTAAAATCCTTAATTGCTATGCTCATATTTCATGATGGTGTAAGAGGAAAAAATTTAAGATGTTATTTTTCTCTTTTTGATTTTCTTTTCTAGTTTTCAACATTTTATGAAAAGAATGCTATCATGTTTTTTGAATCTTACATTTACTTTTTACTGTACAATATTCTATAAAGATTAAAAATATTTTCTCTCATTTATATATCTTTTCTATTCAGTCCTCCTTTTTTGATACTTCGTTCATTTCCTTTTGTTGTTTTTGAATAATGTTAAACTCATCATGACTGTTCACGTTCTTTTCACTTGTTTAGGATAAAATAGTCAATTATTATTGAAAGAATGCCAATAAATTATTCTAGATATCTAACCAAAAATTGATTTTAATTTTTAATAATTTTTGAAGTTAATTTTTACTCAAAAAACAAATGAAAAATCTTTCAAGTATATTTCACTGTCTGTAAATTGGAGTCCACCAAAGTTCATGAAATTTCAGAGACTATTAAGTTATCACATTAAACATTATTACATTTTAAAAAATGTTTTTAAAAGAAGAGTCAAATGCTATTATAAAATGCATTATTTTAAGCACTTTCTAAAAAACAAAGATAGAGTAACTACTCATGTTTTTCATATACTTGTTCATTTTATCTTTCCCTGAAATTCAATATTTTGAATTTTTTGATAATGGACTATTTGTACTTTATTACTCTCTAGGCTAATGTTATTTAGAACAGAATTTATTTAAATTTTGTTTAGCATATCTTGATATAAATTGTTAGCGTAAATAGGTGTTATGGTCCTAGAGAGAGAGAGATTTTTCCCTTGAACTGTTATCATTTATTTGTCCATTTATTAACTTATTAAGTTCTACAATTACTAGAATGCTTGATGCTGAGCCTACAAAATTAAATGAGAGAGCTTTTTTCCTTGAACCTTTGGTAGGGAGAATACATTCCATTCCAGGAGCACTCAACTGTCTGAAAATAGAATATGTAGTGAATGGGGTAGTGGGAGAAAAGGCTACAAAGGTAGGAAAGGATTAGGTCTTAGAGAGACTTTAATGGTGCATCCAGGTATTTTATTTGTGGGTGCTGGGTATACCTTTGAGGTCTGGGGGCAGAGAGGTAACATAATTATATCTAAACTTGTTAGCAGATAATCAAACAAGATTACTAAAGAACAGTATGGAATTGAAATAGATGGAACGGTGAAAAATAAGAAAACACAAAGAACCTGGCCAGGATAAGATTTAGAGAGTCAGATATCAGAAGGCAAATCATCAACCCTCACTCCGCCCCCCCAAAAAAAATTACTGTTGTCTTGCCTGACAGAAACATAGAAATATACACAAGATGTGAAGTTCTGCAGAAAGAACAGGTGTTGGGGAAAATTATTGTTTTGATTATTCAACAATAAAGATATGAAGCATCTATGGTACCTGGTACCTCTCTACTCTGGAGTCTGTGTAATAGCTTAATCTAATGGTTAGGATGGAATATCTCCCACAAAGTTAGACACAGGTGAAGGAATTGGAACCCATATAAATGAAGTTTACAACTTTTAGATTTCAGAGTTTAAGGGTCTTTACTTCAGCTTTAATACTGTAATTGTTATTCAACAAAGTTTTTGTTTTTTAAACATTTTTGTTGTTATCAAATATATAGATAACATTTGCCCCTCCCCTTTAATCAACACTTAGTTTTTTCTCTCTTGTCCTCCCTCCTTCCATTTCTCCTTCGCAACTCCCCCTCTTATCTATCTTCTATCTTCTATCTATTTATCTATCTATTCATCCATCCATCCACCCACCCATCCATCCATCAACCAATATATCACCCACAAATGCTCAGGAGTTCACAAAAATATCTCTAAATTACTAAAAATCACAGAGATAATACAAAATTGGTTTTTTAAATAATGGGAGACTAAAATAGTTTTCATATTTTAAATTGGGTAGTAAATACTTATGTTAAAATTTAAGTAATATAATTAAAGTAATTCATTACAACCATTATAGATTTGATATTGTAGTTTTCATATATTCTTAAACCATATTCACATATCAAAAATATTTTAAAAGATATAATATCTCAAGTGTCCTGAAGAGTCTGAATAAAATATATATTCTTTAGTCTTTTCCCAAAGCCAATTTTCTACATCTAACAATTCAAAGTTCAGAGTATAGTTATGATTCAAATTAGTAGAATAAGACACTAACTTAAAGTTCCAAAAGAATATTATTTAATACTCAAACCCCTGTAAAACTACCCAAAGGACTATTGATATACTGCAATTGGAGACTGCAGTCTTCATAAACTCCCTTTTCATACTTTAAATTGTCTTCTATTCCCTTTATATATCTATCGATTCTACAGGAAAATGCTTTTATAAAAATCAATGTGTGAAAGACATTTATGGTCTTTTCGTTGTCTCTTCAAAAGGTTGTTTGATGTTTCATTGTGAATACTAAATGCTCCTGATCAAAATGTAAAAGTTGTTCCAGACATTTTACAAACAAAAGAAACATGACATCATCTTGATGTCATAAGAAAAGTTTCTATTTCATCTACAACATATAAATATATCATTTAAGAATTTATGTACCAGGATCAAGGAAAGATTTACTTTTGAAAAATTGTATCTAACATTTTCTTTTGGAAACTCTGAATTATTTCTGAATCTGAATTAATAGTAATTGATCATATTTAAGCATCCCTCTCCACAAATACTGTATGAGACACTCAGTAAAAATGATTATTATAATGCATCTTAAAAGAAGTAGTATATTATATCTCATCAAGAAAATCTATTTTAAAAATATGACATTCTTGGGGGATTTTCTCTGAAAACACAGTACTACCCTGTACTATAGACATAGATAATACTTTTAAACCAGCAACTAAAAATCCTGAAAATTAAGAATATCCATAAAAAAAGTGTCAATCACAAAACATTAGTATTGCTTATTTTAAAAATTATTCAGATAGATGGATTTTCAAATTCAACTTTAAATCCCAGCCTTTATGTATTCATTTGAATTACATACGCTTAGACATTTCCTCAGGTAGGTGCTTGATGCCAAATGTGTTTTGTTTGAATTCACTTCTTTGATCAATTTGAAGTTTATAAAATCCACCCAAAAATAACTTTGTCAAATGCATAATAAGAGAACTTCAACCAAACCTGTATTAAGAAAAAAAAGGTAATTTTGTCTCCAAAATATTCTCCAGAGGAGAATTCAAAGGAAAAATATAGAGAGCCATTTTGATTAAACCTTAAATAATAAGCCTTTATTTCCCCTTACTTCCTCTTCTCCTTACTCTTTTCTCTCTGTTCTTTTGATTCCTCTAATTGAGAAATAAAAGTTCAATGCAAAATTGTTTGAACTTTGTGGAAAAAAAAAAAATGCCTATTTGAAAGAATGTGACTGCATTTGACCTCAATGGCACTGAGAAAAGAAAGTGGCACATGGGCAAAGATGAATGATCTCTGACCAGGAATTTCATTGTTAGTGTAATATAACCATGGGCTTTAAGGGATTTCATCAGTGAAAGCCTTTGGATAATAAAACAATTGCTAAATGAGCCAAAATTGTGGATTACTTATTCTAACATTTATAATTATGTCTTGAAGATACCTGATATGTAAGATAAATATATTTTATTATTGAAATGATTTATATATTCTAATTCTAAAAGTAGAAGCTGTCTTTGCTTCTTTGTTTGGGTTTCTTTTTTATTTGTTTTAGAAAGGTGTTATCCAGGTTCTTTGAATTCTTCCACCTATTCATTCAGTAAATATTTGTTAATCACATGCAAAGAGCAAAGTGAAATTCTGTGCACTGGGAATATATATAGTGAACAAAACAGACAAGATTCTCAAGAAAAATTGTCAGACTTAGAAAAGGGAAAAAGGCAACACTGGTTATCCTTTCAATGAAATACATTGACTGGTGGAGTCACTGGGGATTATCTGACTCTATAGAGGTATGCATTTTTAATTGTCTTTGACATATGGTATAAAAATAAAATTGTAGAAAACTGATAATACAACTGATTTCTGTTTATGACATTGCAAATGAACATTTCCCAGTAGTAGTAAATCTCTCTAAGTCAAATTCTCAACCTAACAGTTTGTGATATGTCACTTATTCCCTCAATTAATGAGTAAATAAAATCTTTGACAGATGTTCAATTACTATTTGATGAGAGTCATGATTTTACCATTCTGAAATTTTATTTTAAAAAGGTGCTTGTCTTTTGGCACTTATTTCTAGTAGATCTTTTATAAGTGCTTAAACAACTTAAAAAGAGAATTCTTTCATTTTCATTCATTATAATAAGATGGCTTCTATTGAAGGCAGAAAGTCCTCATTATGTCAGCACAAAAATGTAAATGGAAAATATGTTTCAAGTGTCTGGGCTTCTAAAACAAATCTATTTATTCTGAAAGACCAAAAGTGTATTCTGTTGTTTTCTTGGTTTCCTGTGCCTTTTTAAACTTTGCCTTGGAGCAATATGATTGTATATTATTTTGATAATGATTTTTGCTAGTTTACCTGAAATGAAAATATACATATTGTTTACAGAGTTGATGGTAAATATAGTTGAACACCCACCGTGCAGTTTACAGGATCCAGCTGGTTATTATAAGCTTTTATGAATAGTCTATAAAACTTAATAGATACCTATTTCTAGTACCTTACTCCCAGAGCCACAATCAGGTAGAAAATCAGCTCACTTGGAAGAGAATGTTACATCATTTAATCATAAACCCTCACAATGCTAGTTTCTAGTATTCAGTAGTGGTATCTGTGAATGATAAAATAGTAACTAAAGATATGTACAAGCTTGATAGTGTGATAATTGAACATACTGGTATAAAATTTTTATGAAAATATATCAAATTTTACCAAATCTTCTTGAAGCATTTGTGTAAGTTCCTTAGTCTACTTTTTATTAGTTACTTAAGTGGTTACAAATTCATATAAACTAACTTTAAAATTAATTTCATTATGTATTGATCAGAGTACCAATTTAATAAAATGGCTTGTTCAAGAAAAATTTGACATATAAGTTATATTTAGAAGATGCAAATATTGATACTATAAGTAATATTTTCAATTTTATGAATGATTTCTGAATATAGTTGGCAGACTTCACATTTCCAAAAGCCTATGAATTCCAATTTAAAAATATGCTTCAATAAAATTCCAATTTCTGATTGTTTGACCTCAGAGAACTTCTGCTTAAGGTAGCAGAGTATGTAAACACTATGCTCGCCTCTTCCCATGACCACATCAAAATTATATCTAAAATATAGAATAACCATCATTGAGAAACACCTGAGGACTAGATAAACAGACTCTTATTAACTAAGAAGAAGTGACACTGAGACTTGTACGAAGGGCAGAGATCTAGAGCAGTCAGGTGTCATACCCATGGTGTGGTGATTAAGAATTAGGAAGGATAGCTTGGATGTGGTGAAGTCCCCTGAGGAGCAAGGTGTCCCAGCCTTACACTGGGCCCCCCAGCCCAGGCCTTCAGTGCTAAGAAGATGAGTCTCCATAACATCTTGCTGTGAAAACCAGTAGCAATTGTGTCTGAGTGAGATAGACAGCTGCTGAAGACCCAGGTGCCGCAGGTGGAAGCAAGCCTCAGTTGAGAAAATAGCCCTTCCCAAGAACCTCCAAACCAAGCACAAGTGGCAGCCAACACCAGATCACTTTGTAGACCCTACCACTGGCCCTATGATGGCCATATATGGTAGCTGACCTCAATCTGCTGCACCAGAGCCCCTCCAAAGAGACTTCAGAACCAACACACCTGATGACCTACTTCAGACCACACTAGACCATAACTGAACCAGCTCCACAAATAACACCCAAAGGATGGGCTTTGCTGGCTCCAGAGTCCTGTTAAAGTGACTCCCACTCCAAAGAGTCAGTCTCTGCAGAACAACTCATCTGATGTAGACATGCCAGAACTCACAGCCAGTCAGCATGAGGATCAATCCCATCCACAGAGGTGCCAATACAGTCCAGGCTCAGGAGGGTAAACACAACCCACACAAGGGATACCCTTGAATCATCCAGCTCAGGTGACCAGGAGACTGTGTCCGGGGCCATATAGAACACTTACTACATTAGACTGGGAGACATAGCAAATATACCTAATATATAGAGTCAGACAAAATGAGTCAAAGAGTCAGACAAAATGAGACAAAGAAATATGAGCCAAATGAAAGAAAAGGGCAAAACTCCAGAAAAAGAACTAAATAAAACAGAGACAAGCGATCTACAAGATGCAGAGTTCAAAACTCTGGTTATAAGAATACTTAAAGAACTAAAGGAAGATGAATTTGGTGTGAACATCAATAAAGAGTAGGAAGCAGAGAGATAGAAAACATAAAAAAGAAACAGTCAGAAATGCAGAATACAATAACTGAAATAAAGAATACATTAGAGAGAATCAACATTAGAGAGAATCAACATTAGAGAGAATCAACATCAGATTACAGGAAGCAGAGGATTGAATCAGCAAACTGGAAGACAAGGCAGCAGAAAACACCCAAAGGGAATATCAAAAAGAAAAAAAATAATGTAAATAAGGATAGTTTAAGAGACTTCTGGGACAACATCAAGCATACCAACATTAGCATTGTAAGGGTACCAGAAGAAGAGATTGAGCAATGAATTAAAAACCTATTTGAAGAAATAATGACTGAAAACTTCCCTAACATGGTGAAGGAAATAGACATACAAGTCCAGGCAATACAGAGTCCCAAACAAGATGAACTCAAAGAGGCTCACACCAAGACACATCATAATTAAAATACCAAGGTTAAAGACTAAGAATCTTAAAAGTAGCAAGAGAAAAGCAGTTAGTTACAAACAAAGGAGCGCCCATAAAACTGTCAGCTGATTTCCCAACAGAAACCTTGTTGGCCAGAAAGGAATAGCATAAAATACTCAAAGTGATATAATACAAAGACCTACAACCAAAATCATTCTACCCAGAAAAGCTATCATTTAGAATTGAAGTAGAGACAGCTTCCCAGACAAGAAAAAGCTAAAGCCGTTCATTACCACTAAACCAGTACTATGAGACATGTTAAAGCAATGTCTTTAAGAAAAGATCAAAAGTAGAAATAAGAATATAAAAGAAAGAAAAAAAAGGTGTCATTGACAATGGCAAACAGTAAAAACAGTGGACCAACCAAAGCTAGTATAAAGATTAAAAGATACATGTGTAATTACAACAATAAAGTGATACACATGAAAACACAAACACATACACATGCACACATATACACACACAAACACGTATGAACTAAAAAATTACCAAAATATAAATGTGCAAGGGGTGAGTAAAAACTGTAGTGGTGTTAGAATGTGTTTGAACTTAAGCAACCATCATCTTAAACTACTACACTAGAAACATATATTGATATACATGAAGCACATGGTAACCACAAACCGAAAATCTATGAGATATAGAAGAAATAAAGAGAAAGGAATCAAATATAACACTATGGAAAGTCATCATGTAAGACACAAGAGAGCAAGAGAATAAGAAAAGAACAAAGAACTAAAAAAACTATTAGAAAACAATTAATAAACTGGCAATAACTACATACCTATCAATAATTGCTTTAAATGTAAATGGACTAAATGCTCTAATCAAAAGACACAGTGTGGCTGAAAAAAAAAAAAAGACCCATACTTATGCCACCTAGAATAGACTCACCTCAGATGGAGACACATACAGACTCAAAGTAAAGGGATTGTAAAAGAGATTCCATGCAAATGAAAACAAGAAAAATGTGGGGTAGCAATACTTATATTAGACAACATAGACTGTAAAACAAAGGCTATAATAAGAAGTTTTGATTAAAGTGAGAATGTGTTTTTTAATGATCATAAATATGAAAATCACAGGATAGCTGATTTATATTTATACCCTCAGCCCCCATTTCACAAATGACACAGAGTAGATGCTCAATACATAGTCATCAACTGGATAACTGACTGAATGAATGAGTGAAGAGCTTTAAGAAGTTGATTAGGATATACTTTGAGGTTTCCATACTCATTTGTTTTCCTCTTACAACTATGGCTTGTTTGAGGTTTTCCAGTTCTTGTTTGATTATCTGCATATTATTTGGCTAAGCTCTTGACATTTCTATCTGAACTGGACATAAATGACAATTTCCTTATCAGAAAGCTTTTGTAGAGTAATAGCTGTTCAATTCAGGCCAACTAGGCTTGGAGCTATTTCAAAGACCCCTGGCTATGTCCATAGCCTCTGAAATTTACTTTTCACTTTTTCTAAACTGACTTTTAATAACTGCCACTGTCCTCTTGCTGGTAGCTTAGAAGCAGTGAGAGCTGCTACTTAGGTCAGCATTTCTAAGAATTTGTTAATGGGGCAACTGACAAAGGCAGCAGACTCAAGCACAGTTTGGAACATACAAGAGAGGAAATGGTGAATTAGAAAAAAGACACGACCACAAGATGTGTCCAATTTATTATCTACTACAACCTTTTCTCTCCTAATTGCTACAAACCACCTACTGGCAAGAAGTTTATTTGGCTAGGTCTATGCAAGATACAAAATATATTTGGATTACTATGTGGAAACTATAATATCAATGGAGTGTTTTTATATCCATATTGAGTTAACATATGTTAAGAAGTCATTTGAACTATAAATGCAGGTCCAAATAAAAGGAGACAGATATTATTCCATGTGTAGAACTTAACTTCATATTTTATATTCATTTAATTGCTCGATTTCTTAAAACAAGTTTTTCTTTCAATTTCTATTATTTAAACTGGTTTAAATACACAGTAATACAAAAACACATTCTCCCTATAAAAAATGTAAAATATAACAAGTAAATTTAAAGTCACTGCATTATCTCGTTTACTCTTGGTTCTTGTCTATTTGTCATCTGTCTCTAATCTTATTTATCAGCTTGATAATTATCCTTCTAGATATTTGTCAACATACAGTCAATATACAATTTATTTTCCTTGATATCAGAGATACTGGAAATGGCTTTTCAATCAAGATTTCTTACTTGGTTTTATAATTTTGACTATAATAAAGTTATAGATTAGATGAGAATGAGCAAACTTGGTCCTTAACTAAGTAATGTTACCATACTCTAAAAACAAAGAGCTTTGAGTTCCTGCAGCACAAAATAAAAAGTAATAATATTACAAAGTAATGTAAATTAAAGCAATAAAATTATAAACTCAGTATTTTAATGTAAATATAATAATCTAAAATAAAAATAATTCCAAGTATAATTATTATAAAGCTGAAAATGAGCCTCTAGACACGTGCCTGGTACGTAGTAGGTCTTAATGTCTTATTTGTTTCATTCACAAGTTATTAACTATATCTTTTAAGGTACAAAACTGAAATATATATAAAATATTTACATTATATCATTATCAACAAAGTCATTATTAACAAAATCATGTTTTTAAAAAAGTGTTAACATTCATAGAAATGAGGAAATTTAGATTAAAGTCATCTATCAAAGGAGTCTAAGGGAAAAAAGTGATATAACATTTTTTGTCACTAACCCCACTGTGCTGGTGTACATTTTGCAGTTTCATTGGAGTCATCTAAATTTCTTGGGCAAATAAATATTTAAGAACATTAAATATGTTTTTAGCAACATCTAAATATTCTCTGTAAAATAGACCACTCCTCACAGGATTAAAAACATACTTCAGTTCAAGTTGGTTTCTTTTGTGTTTTCCAATCTGTATAACTGAAATGTTCTCTTTCACCATGGCTATGGCACCTGGAGTTTGCTATGCATACTGATTTTGAAAAAATGTATTATTTATTATTTCCTCAACAGATTCTAATAGCTATATTTTGTGTTTGACAGTTTGGTATATAAATTTTTTAAAATATCCCTTCTTTGCCCCTTTCCCTGCTGTGTTTCTGAGTCCTATATGCCAAATTTCAGCCCAGAATGAATCTTTACGGCTGAGTTTGAACCCATGAAAAATATTAGTTTGTGATGTAAATGCTGATACAGCTTTAATTATGGTGTGCTAACTGCTCCATTATAATTAGAGATCTGCTGCCCCTCTTAACTAGTTTTGCTTTCAGAACATCAAGAGGCAGCCTTCTTTTGCCAGCCATTCATCAACTTTCTTTAAATTCAGTAACAATTTAGTGGTAAATGTGTTCTTTAATATAGTTTCTTTGGCTGCTAAGGAGTTGGATGTTCCTCTCAAATCCTGAATTCTGGGCTCCAAGGGCTTAAGGGAATCTCAGTAGATAATTTAAGCAACTTCATCGTTTTTAGTCAAAATACACTTCAGCCACTTATCCTAGTATTTTTTCCCACATTTAAAGCTATTTGGGGAAGCCATTTCCTCTTTCCTCTACTTACCTTATCCCCAACTTTTAACACTTATTTCAAGAACAGTCTACCTGCACTTTTCTGACTAGCTTCAGTGGAGATGGAAAATAGTTGGTCAGCTCTCCCAAAACCCATTCCTTAAGAGAGTGATCCAGGCAATCCTTAGTCCACTCACTTGCCGTCTCCTAATCCTTAACCAGTTCACACTACCATGTTTAAAAGATCTCTTCTTATTTCTTGTACATAAATAGTCTAAAACAACTGAAATAAACTGGGCTAATCCCAAATAGTACATTTTGGGATGTATTAAAAAACAAGATTCCTACTCCTCTCTGTACTGACTAAAATGATGGAAAACAACTCACTTTGATATCAAAGCTAGTAAATCCACATATATTGTAGTATATCTCAATCTTTTACATGAACCTAAGTACTTGTTAAAAAATTCAGATTCGATAAACATGTACTACCCAAGAATAAGCCTGTGAGGCAAGCACCACCTTCCTATGCCCTCACTTCCTTGATTCTTATGCAGATAGCATGTGGCAACACACGGAGATGCACTATTATAGTAGCTAGATTAGTCAACTGCAGTTATAAGCAAAGCACAAAACATTTAAAGACTGCTGTGGATAGAGCTTTGAGAATTGCCCATGTCTGATCAATTACAGTATTCCTTAAAACTTATATACTCAGCTATATTGAAGTCTATGTAAGTATACAATCAGGATGCTTGGTTGAAAATAACAGACTGGCTCTGGGTAACTTAAGTAGAAAAGGCATGTGTTAAAAGGTAAGTGAGCAGCACACTGAATTATGGAAAAACTGGAGAACCAGGCTTGGGAAATAGGCAGAAGTGAAAGTATGAAAAAGAATGCCTAAAACTAACATAGGAAGGAGCAGTTTAGGATGACATTGCAAGAGCCACTGCCATTAACACACTTGGCTGATGTGCTGCACTCCTCCTTCCACTGCTACCACCTAGGATAGCTCCTTCCTGTCTTTTACTTTTCATCACTCTTTGAAGTTTCAAAATTCAGGGGAAACAATCCAGTTAACTGAACCTAGGTCATATGATCAAGCCCTACTTCCAGCTGGAAAATGGCATCTTTCAAATACCAAGTCATGCATTATTAAATGTCATGAACAGACCATATGGCCCAATAAAGCTGTAAACTCTGAACACAAAACCTGTAGAAAAATAACTGTTACATATAGAACCACAGTAGATTTCTGTTGGAAAAAGTTGTGTCCATTAAAATAACCTCGTAGTCAGAATTCCCTTTTGCAAAACAAGATGTGGCAGGGAAACCGTCTTACTTTTGAACTGGGAAAGCTAACACACTCTCGCCAGCTATATAGACTTTATATAAGTGGGAATGCTCTTTTGTGTCCCGTTTCATTTCACCTGAATGATCCATCCACGTCACCCACATTGTTGTAACAGCAGTGGATTAGAAAAGGTTCTTCAGAGAAACAGAACCAATAGCAGATATAGCTACAGATGATATAAATACATAGATATCTATCTCTCTATATCTTTTGTGAAGTATGTTTTCAAATAATTTGTTCACTTTTTGTGTTTCTCATCTTTTATTGTTAAAATTAGGGGGTCTTTATCTATTCGATTCCATGTTAAATATATATTTTAACAATATTTTATCCCAGTTTGTCTTGCTTTTTTTATTTTAATAGTATCTTTTAATGATCAGAATATTTTTATTTTAATCAAGTCCAACTTGTCATGATTTTTCTTTCTTAGTGCTTTCTGTGAATTATTTCAGAAACTTTTGTTTTCTTATATTTTCTTCTGGAATCTTAATTGCATTAGCATTTATATTTAGGCCTATTCATTTCAAATTAAATTTTGTATATAGTGTAAAGTAGAGATCAAGTTTCTTTTCTTTTCCAAATGGATATTCAGTAGCTCTAGAACTATATATTGAAAATATTTTGTTTTTTTTCCATTGAACTATTTTGATACGTTTAACCTCAATTAACTTGCTCAAACAAACATAACCAGTAAGTGGTAATTATAGAATCCTAATGTAGGTCAGACACCACCGTTCTTAGCAATTTTGAGTCACATTCTTTCAGCAAGTTTTACTGAGTACCAAATATGTGCTAGTCGATAAATATGGCTACCTAACATTTTCCTAGGTACCATAAAAAATAAGAGAGTGTAGAACATAGTATTTCTCCCTTCAGGGTGTCTATAGTTGAATAGTGGCATATAAGGATAGTAAGAAAAGTCAAATTTCTATAAAAATTCATGCTAACTTATATGCATATTATGTCCTAATTAAACATCCTGGAAAATGTGTTTTATATGAATGGTAATAATATCGCAAAGAAAAGAACTGTAAAATGATACTCTAAAATATTTGTCATTTGTTGGCAGGAAGAAAAATTTTTCTCCATGTATTCTACTTACTGGTTTTGTGCTCTAATAACCAGACAAAACCAACCAATACTTCTGACAGCCTGAGTCTGTCTGCACTACATCTAAATTTATTACTCATCATTTGTTATACTGCTAATAAAACCAGTATAAAATACTATCTTGTCACATTAAATCTGCAATGAAAATCTTGTTATATTTCAAAAAATGATTTAATATTTTATTATCTAAAATATTGGTGTAGAATGAGGTTTACCACTGTTCCTGTGAGCTGCTAACTAAATATGTTGATTGGGCTAAAAGTTGCAACATTAATTGCATGGGAAAAGCTTTTCAACTTCTTATAATACAAAAAGGCACTGTGTGCTTAGGTGCCTTGTGACTAAATCCGTACAACACAGCCAAGGCTCAGGATCCCACACACATGACCAAGTCATATAGTGATGCTATTAGCTACCCACAGCACTTTAACTTTTAAAAAGTTGTTAGTATAATAAACAATCTTAAGTTAAAAAAAAATGCAGAATGAAAATAAAGAAATCATATCCTTGATTATTTCTTTAAAATAGTTACATAAAATAGTAATACATACTATAGTAACCAAGTGCATTTATTTTATTTTATTATTAGTTTCAAGTATACAGTATATTGGTTAGACATTTACATAGTTTGTAAAATGATCTCTGTAATTGCTCTTTCTCTCCTCTGGCTTTCCACCTAGCCATTACATTAATACCAACTGCATTCTCTATGCTGTTCTCCCCATCCCCTTGACCATCTATCAATTATTGATTTGTACTTCTTTAATCGTTCACCCCATTTTCCTAGGTCCCCAACCTTCTCCCCTCTGGCCATCACCAGATTGTCCTCCATATTTGTGAGTCTGTTTTTATTTTTTTATATTTGACACAAAAATTTTTAAAAAGTACTTATTTTATTTTTGACAAAAAATCATTATGTATATTAATTTTATGACTTGCATATTTTACTGTAAAAAAAAATGCGAATGCTTATAGAGCTAGGTAGGCCTGTGGATGAGTGAAGCAGGTCAGGGTATTTTTTGTGTCAAAAATAAAAATCCCTTAACTAAAAATCCTCAGATGCTACTGAAAAACTGCTCTTCCCCATACTACTTTATCAATATATCAAAATATGTTAGGATATAATGCCAAACTTGATAGTCTTATTTAAAATATATAGAATCAAGATTAAAAGTAAATGATATTCACAATTTGTTTTTGTTCCATGTAATCTCTGCTATTGATTTTCTTGATAGAAGTGTTTGTTGTGAAATATTCATACATTTTTTTAATATATCACATGAATAAGGTCCCCATACCCTCTTTTGTCTTAAGTTAAATATTTATATATACATATTTTAAGCCATAATTATTACCAACACTATAGAAACTTTTAGAAGTAAAAGTTTATGTTTTTTGAGAAAACATCTTTAAAATTCTCACTTCTTCAGGGAGAGAAAAACAATTGCAGGAAAACTATTCATAATGTTTAA
>NW_011888792.1:10332836-10338198 GCF_000151845.1 Pteropus vampyrus | reverse complement strand
GTGTTTGAGTTTTTCATATTTATAATTGAGATACTCAAAACGGAGTAGTAAAGAAATCTTGAAGCTCTGCTCAGCCTTGTTCTGATTCCCAGAGTCTTAAATATTATAAAAAGGCATATACATAATAGCTTTTGCTTATAAAACTGCTCCAATAGATCTTACACTTGCACTTCAGGCACCTGACTTCACAAAGACCAGATGTCCACCCACTCCTCACTTTATCAATTTCTTAATTTCTTTCCCTTCTCTTCCCTTTTTCCTTTTCTTTCCTTCCTTACTTTTCCTTCTTTCTCTTCTTTATTATTTTTCAGTTAGAGTTGACATTTAATATTATATTAGTTTTAGGTGTACAGCATAGTGTTTAGACATTTTATATAACTTACAAAGTGATCCTCTAGATTACACTAGTACCCTAGTACCCATCTAACATTACACATAGCTATTACAATATTATTGACCATATTCCCTATGCTGTTCTTCACATCCCTGTAACTATTTTTTAACTACCAATTTCTACTTCTTAATCCCTTCACTTTTTTCACCCAGCACCCGCCACCAAACTCTCTCCCATCAAGAAATCACCAGTTTGTTCTCTGTATCTGTGAGTCTCTTTTTGTTTTGTTTGTTCATTTATTTTGTTCTTTAGATTCCATATGTAAGTGAAATAATATGTCATTTGTCTTTTTCCCTCCGACTTACTTCATTTAGCATAATATCCTCTAGGTCCATCCATGTTGTTGCAAATGGTAAGATTTAATTTATTTTATGTCTGAATAATATTCCATTGTATATATGTACCATAACTTCTTTATCCAATAACTTCTTTACCCAATTGTCTATTGATAAGCATTTAGCTCCATATCTTGGCTACTGTAAATAGCACTGCAGTGAATATAGTGGTGCACAAAATGATAGCACCTCCCTTTCCAGATTGTTTTGAAGACCTGTGAAATATTTAAATGAACAAGTCAAAAACAGTGTCACATCAGCCTCTGCCTTTAGAGTGTCTAAATCAGACCAAATAGTCTCTATTTTACCAGGCATCTAGGTATCCACCACATACTCTATCTATAAGCAGCAGGCTAATCATTAATTTCTACTTACCACCCAGACTACTGACATTGGGTTCTGAGTGATGAGCAATGGTTTCTAAGTCAAGATGCCACATGTAGAAAATTGTGTAATGTAATATCTTAAATTCTAATTACCCTAGCAACAAAATCCATAAATGAAACCAGAAATCCTTGGATGGCCTCTCTCCTAATTGAAGAACAACAAAGATAGATGTTTATTTAGTACAGGCTACTTGATTCTCAGAAGACACCCTTAAGAGCAAGTAAAATTAACTAACGTTACCTTAGATTTTAAGGTGTGACTCCTCTGAATTCGGTCAGCCACTTATAGCTCTTTTCTCATATTAAGAACTGTATTATTATTATTATTTTTGTCTACGGCCATGCCACCCTGAACAAGCCCAATCCCATCTGAGCTCGGAAGCTAAGCAGGGTCAGGCCTGGTTAGTACTTGGATGGGAGATCACCTAGAAAGACCAGGTGATGTAGGCATAAAACAAATAAAAAATAAGTGACTGTAAGCTGACAAGGTCCTTGCAATCTATGAGGTCAACCAAGGGTTGCCTCGCCTAAAAAAATAAATTAAAAAAAAGAACTGTATTTTTCCTCAGAATCAAAGAGCTAGCTCCTGAGAGTAATGAAAGGGTAAATGTTGGGGTACAATGGTTTCCATCAGCCAAAATATCAGTCTTCATGTCTACCCTTATGCCAAAACACTTAGAAGTAAAAAGTTAAATGGCGTAACTCAAATATTCTTAATCCTTTCAGTTTTCCCTTTTTCCAAGTGCAGCAATTCTTTAAGTGTGGTGAGGAAACACTTTGTTATCCTCAGGAATGTATGGGCACTTCATGACATTCTCCCTATTCTGACCACATACCTGTGTTAGAATAAATGATCTTCAAAACTTCAAATAAAACAACATATCACAGCAGATTGAATGCAGAAGCAGATATGAGAATCCAGTTGTCTTCTAGTAAGCTGAAACTTAAAGAAACTGCAGAACTAAAATACTGCTACTTATTTTGCTAATATTTAGCTTTGAAAAGAGCTATTTTTCACATAAGCATGTTATTTATATAATATGTTTATTATTATTTATAAATAACATTTTTTATAAATTCCTGATGTAACCTCTAATTTGATAAATAACAACATATATATATACACACATATATGTGTGTGTGTGTGTGTGTGTATATAAACACATTACATAAGCAGCACTTTGGGGGTACTCAATAATTAAATCTAAAGGGGTCCTGAATCCAAAAAGTGAGGGTTCTCAAATTCAAACAATCCAATGCCTATAGTCCTTTTTAATATTTCTACTGACAAAGGCTCACACCTTATTTAGGTTATGATAATCATAATGGTAGCAACAACACATAGGCATATTGAAGTTGTGGTTTTCAAATGCTTTTATAAGCATTGTCTCATTAAAACCCACTGTAGTCTGTCAGATTGACATAGTTACAGTTTGTCATTATTTTGAAGAGGAAAGAAAAAAAATTTACACAAAATGTCTAAGTCACCCAAGACTGCCAACTGATTGGTGGCAGTGTTGAAATGAAAGCCAAGATCAATTGACCTTTAAATTATAAAACCTCCATTTAAGTCTTAAACTCAACCAAAAGCCAACCCACAAAATTATTCCCCATTCCACTTCCAAGGTTACAGTTAAGTTTACGTCAATAAAGACAAATCCCTAAGAGAAAATCTACTTTCACATTCTTAGTGCAAGGAATGTTTACTAAATTTAACTTTGGGTGGTGAACACACAATGCAATATACATATGACATATTATTGAATTGTACATTTGAAATCCATATAATTTCATTAACCAATGTCATCTCAATAAATTTAATTTTAAAAAAAATACACTTCAAGAAAGACTGAAATAAGCTAAAATTTTACCAATGTCTCTTAATGGGCTTTGCTATACATTTTCTAGCAAATTTATTTATATCTGTGGAAAGTTTGCTAACCTCCTCCCTTGTTCCTCCATTTCGTATCTTGGTTCTAGGCAAAGCACATTGGTAACCACTGCATACTTCTATTGCTTAAGCTGGATTTTAATCTTGATATTCATGACGAACTATTACTCAGTTTTCATATCCCATGGAAGACTAAAAATCCTCAGTAATAATTTATAGAGTGACCTCATTTTCCACCTCTAGGCGGTTTAAACCTAATTATATAAGTTAACTTCTAGAGAAGATATCTTTTCTATTTTAGAACAAATTTAATTTATTTACCAATAATACAGTTTCCCCAAAGATCTATTATTCCTGGGAGGTAAAGGCATAATATGCTTTTGCTACTCCATAATATAATAGTAATTATAAATTGTCCACTTTGGGCATTGTATTAAGTGAGCTTTTCTCAAAAAACTTTTACATTTTAAATGTTAGTATTACTTATTTCATACATATATACATATACCAATATTCAAGGTTTTAAAAATATATTGATCACCACCATCTCATGGAATTGATGTTCCAGGGAATACATACTTTGAGAGCTAATGAATTGCATACAGTCATTTTGAATTTTGGTCGAGGTATTAAAGGTAGATTCTGATATTTTTCTTGTTATGCCATATGACAACTAGAACTTTCCAATATTAACATAAAATAATCACATGGAGACTTTTTAATTCAGAGAATAGTACTGCCCTACTGTGTTTTTGTTATTTGTTTTTGGTTTCATAACCATCTTCTGACTTTTTAAAGCTGTGTCTAGGTCCTCTCTAGTAACTTTTTTCTCTGTTCTTCATTGGATATTAAAACAACTAGATGGAAATCTTGATATTTAAAACAAACATACCAAAATAAGCAGAGATCAAACAACTGAGAGAAATAATTGAATTGATTAGAGTATATTTACACTGTTCTATTGACTCTGTACTGTTATCCTTATTTTCCCATGAAATGTCCAATCTAACAACTAGTCCCTGGGTCTCTACTTCTAGAACGCTTCCTTAAACAGTTCACTTCTCTCCACTCCAATTCCACAAGGCTAGTAACTTCCACCGTCATCTCTGCCTATTGCAATAGTCTCCTTGTTTAAAGTTGTACCCCTACAACAATTTTCCCACAGATTATCACTCACCACTTAAAACACTTTAATGGTTTATAAGACCCTTAATCTGATTTTAAATGGTACCTATTTAGGGTTTTTTTTCCTCTTCTTTTTTTTCTTCTTTCCCATCATCCATTTTTCTAGCTACATTGGACTTTCTATTGCTCCAAGCTATTTTTTGCCATTGGATACATGTGCAGCTTCTCACCCTCCATGACATGAATTCTTCACTGACTGCATAGCTGGTTTATTGTGCCATTCAGATTTCAACCTAAATGTTACCTTTTACTAATCACCCAGTGTAAGGTGGCCACATAATTTGTTTGCATAGAATTTACATTATTTTTTTTTATTGTTCATCTCTTCCCACTAAATTAAAAAGCTCAATAATTATATCTTGTCCTTTACTATCTAGTGTCTGATATACAGTAGACAAGAAATTTGCAAAATTAAAGTTGACTAAATGAGTAACTAACCAAATAACTAAACTCAGCTAGCTTTAATATGAAGAAGAGAACTTCTTAACAAATTTTCTCTAATTCTTAGCATTTTTTAGCATTTAGGCTGATAAAAGATATCCTAACTTAGAGTTTTTAAGTTTCTGTTAGGACTGAGCTTTGCTTCAAAAGGAAAGAAAAAAATTTATTACACTGTAATTTTAATTGTACTACAGTTCTGAACAATTATCATAAGAGCCTCAATGAATTGAGCAATACGAAATGCTTGTAGCTTATAGCCACAGAAAGTGTTCCCTATATTCTTCAATATGGTAGAGGGGAAACCATCTTGTTATGAACAAAAACTATTTTTAAATGAATCATCATGTCTGGATTGCACTATAATAAAGTATTACTTTAAGAATAGCTTTGTCAAATTGAACATACTAATGAACAATCTTTATATCACTATGTCAATGATACTGGTAGATACTAATATATAATTATTTGAGTCAAACATTTGAAACAAGTATCTTTTAAGGATTTTTCAATATTGCTATTTCATGTTGAGTACCAGATGTCAGAAGAGTTGAAAACATGTTTATTTTGGTCTCTTGGTCCTTCAAGATTTTTCTGACTCAATACCATCCTCGCCTTGCATGGATATGTATTTAGCCCCATTTAGTGAACAGGCTTTGAGGAACAGCAATCTGCATACTTCTCAAAGAAATGATTTGGCCACCTGCACTTTTGGAAAATCGCAAAAAAAAAA
>NW_011888792.1:10318019-10332401 GCF_000151845.1 Pteropus vampyrus | reverse complement strand
CCCCCCCACCGCTCACTCTCCCCCACCTCCCCCAAATTTCCATCATATTCTATCTGTCTTTTCCTTTTTGGAGAGACTCAGGCATTCATGTGCTATTAAGGGCTCTAGAAATTCTTTTAAACAACTTAACTTTGTTCCATTCATGTTTGCTTCATCATGAGTCCTACTAATACCTTTATGCAGAACACAACCTGGGAAACTCTGATCTAGATGGTAAGACTTGGTTAATTGCAATGCTGTAGATATGAAGTAAGACTTGGTTAATTGGAATGCTGTAGATATGAAGCTATGCCTAAAATCAGAATTTACTTCTTCAAAACCATCAGATGAAATTGAACAAAGTTTACAGATTATTCAGAGCTAATCAGAAGTAACTTTCTGGACCCTACTCTAAAGTCTGTTATTTTGAGTTCCAGATTGTTATGAATTTACTAATGTCCCCAGAAACTCTAAAGCTTTCCAATCTGCGTTTCTTGCTTTACACCTGGAGAAACTGTGGTATTGATCTTAGGCAGAAAAAAATATGTCGATTAAGCCTGGATTCAGTCTAGATTTATTCTGTTGTGTTAGAAACCCAAAGGACCTTCGCATTTACAATTTTTGTTGCTGTTAATTTTAATGAGTATTTCTAATTGGTCCGAAGCTTTCCGAACCACTTCTACTTCTATAAATATTAATGAAAAATATTTTAATATGCTTATTTGACAAGTGCTTATGAAGATTTATCTTTCTAGCATTATATTTGGAGAAAGATTTTTAGTTTTCTCAATTTGCATCTATTCTATATAACTAAAGCTATTACCACTTTACCTCTTTAAATGTATGAACATTCTTTCAAGTGATGATAATAATGCCCTTCAGTTTAATTAACTAATTACATTAAAGGATTTGTTATTGGTAAACTGCTATATTTCAAAAAATGCTAATATACTGATTAACTGTTCAATATAATTAGATATACTTGAAAAAATAGTCTCCAAGTCTTACCAATTTTAATGTGATTTTTCTTTTAAGAATTAACTTTGCCTATACTAGTTAACCCTGTTGACCTAATGTAGGAGTTTGAAGAACTGAGTATAAGAGAATAAGAATGATTATATTATAATACGATTTTGAACGTACTCTAATTTTTATATGTAAATATGTTACGATGTTCAAGTTATTTCCAAACTTCATTACTTTATTGTTACGGATAAATTACTTCAAAGAGACAACCACCTCATTTCAGTACAAAACAATGATATAACTCTGATTGAGATTATTTGGTTAGGACAGTGGAATTCCATAGTTTTTTACCTGAGTTAGGAAGAGAGAAAAATCTCACTTTTATGGAGAGATTAAAAGTATTCGAGGTGATAAAGACAAGTGATCTGAGGGAGGGGATAATGCATTTACCATCATTTGCTTTAGGCACAGGCTTGTTATGATTTTTATTTGAACTCTACACATACCATACTTTTTTATCACTAGTTCTCAAAGTGCTGTCCTTGGACAACATAAAATAGAATCTTTTGGGAATACTTATGGTATAAACAAGTTACAAAGCTAAGCTCTAGATGTACTGAATGACTTAGAATGAACGTATTAAAGTAATACCTTTATTGCTATTAATAAGTAAAGTTTGAGAGACAAGCTCCAATTATGGTAATCTAATCTAAGAAAATACTACATATTAGTGCTGAAATAGGGTGTTCACTCAAACAATAATACAACAAATTGATTGGGTAATGAAGATAAATAGATAACAATTCATAATTGTTTGCAAGAGTAGCCATTGTTGAAAACCACAACACACTCAAAATCATTCTGGTGATGTACTAATAACAACAAGTCCTCTAAAAAAGTTGCAAAAACCACAATTATCCATAAATACACATGTGCAGTAGCTTTACTTTGTTGCTAAACATTGTGGAATAGGGAGACTTCTTGCCCAAATACTAACAGAGCTATGAATGAGTTTACTAAATTAACAGTTTAGTTTAGCATCACAAATATTAGCACTCCTTAATCACTTATTTAGTAGGTATTAATAAGTAGCTATTAGCCATATGTAAACCTAAAAGTCTATGATATTGCACTAATACTCCACACTAAGAGAGAAAGGGATTTATATTTTGTATCATTTCTTTGGCCATTAAACTTAGTACAAGCTTAGTACCATTTGTACAAGACTTCCGGTCCTTAGCTTGATAAAATCATCCCAGTTCTTAAACTCTCAATTTTCTCATCTGCCCAGTGATAATATTAGTAGTTATATCTACCTTCCAAGATGTTTGTACAATAAAACCACTGCATAGTTATGAAAATAAAAATTGATGGGTAATTATAATGGTAAGAGATAAGCATACTTAATTCATTTAGTTGATTCAACAAATTTATTGACTTTTTAATTTTATTGAAATTGGACTATCTTTATATTTATTTTTCACTCATTTGTCCATTCAGCAAATATGTATTAGGGACCTCATAATATGCCAAGCATTCTGCTTGTTACAGAAAATGAGACCAAAGGTTTAATCCTTTGAACCCTTGGAAATACCAGTCTGGGGGAGATATAATGAAATACAAAAAAATCATAAAATTACAACCATGTTAAGCACTAGAAAATACTGTCATATAGCTCTCTAAGCACATACCTCAGGCACTAAAACCTGAGGTATGAAGAATAAATGAAGGTTATGCCAGGAAATGGAGGTGGTAACGTATGGGAATAGATAGAGCATCACTGAGCAAGTGACCATGATGTATTTCTGAAACGTTCAGACTGAGTAAATTGTGACAATTTTTTTTCTGAGATTTGATTAAATAATAGAATTAATTATCTGTAAGCAAAGTGGAACATTTTGAAGAATAAAGTAATGTTTTGTTTTAACATCTCTATTTATTAACTTTTTCAGTGTGCAAGCTAAAAAGATAGTTGTATATTTAATATATGAAGAACACCATCAAGCTGAATAAGGTTAAGATGAACCATGCCATTAAAAAAAAATCAACTAATTAAGTCATCATAGAGAGTAGCAAATATGTTACGCTATTGTAGCACTAGAAATTGATAGCTCAGGAAATAAAATACAAGAATTTCTGTAGCTACAGTGCAGAGTAAGTATTCAAAAACTTGTATGGTCACTGAGATGGACAATGTTTTCTTACTTTAATGTCACTCATTTGTTACAACACAACTATCTTTGTTTTATAAACTAGAAATTACTATAAATCTTACGCAATTTCTATTTGTAATTCTTTTTGCCCATCCAGCATCTGAAAACTTTTCTTTGGGAAATTTCCCCACCAAAGAAAGCAAATCCTCACCTAAGAAGATGAAAAAGTCAGATACACATTTTCCTGACTTTTTTGTCCACTGAGGAGGTATGTGACTTAGGTTCCTCAAATCGGTGGGCTCCAGATACAGCCATGCCCTATGCCAGAGGGCAGGCTGTAGCTTTTAGCAGTTGATGATGCAACCAAGGCTTTCTTCAGTGGGCCAGTTCTTGAAATTGTCTATCCATTTGCCTACCCCTGGCCACATAAACCTCTTCTCTAGACCTCTCAGCGGTAAACTACATAACACTTTTCTAACACTTTTCTCTTTTTTTCTTTCCTCCTTTTCCTTCTGACCTTCTTTCCTTCCTTTCCTTCCGTTACAAGTTTACTTGATGTTCTTTCAGAGCCAATTCTACTGCCTGCTAAAAGTTCTGAATAGGCTACCCAAAATCAAATTGTTTTCTTCTCCCTTAAGATGTGGGCTACTTGACTTTTCCTCTAAACCACTGGGTCTTATTCTCTAATCATGAAGCCACAAGAATATGACTTCTCAACATTCTGTTACATAGTAATTAATTTTGTGGTCCTTTTAGATGTTATGCATTCTTCTTTTTAAAAAAGAACTATTTCATTTACTTTTACAGCATTCTGTCATAATTTAATTGTAATGCTCTTCAATTTAATATATCTTTGACAAATCTCTATAATTATTGCTATTATAATAGTTCAAGGAGAAATGTCTGAGACATCATAAATATTTTTACATATATAAACTTCATTTAGTGGTTATTACTGTAACCATCTTTCTAATGAACAATCAATAAATTATTAAGATAATTACAATAATGAAATATCCATAAAAGAGTAGATATCAATGATTAATAACATATTTACTATTTTTCAATATGTAATTTTGGTCACATAAATCCAACTTGACTTACTTTGAATTAAAATCTTTTTTTTTTTTATCCTACTGAGAAGTCATGATTAAATTTAAAAACAATTATAAGGGCAAATTATGGTTTAAACTCTTAGTTGTTACATAAAATCATTTTAACATACTGCAACTCTAGGCACTGATTTAAGCAGGACTATACATCTTTTCCTAGCTCTGCATTCAGTAATGCCATGTGAATAGCTTGAAGCTGGCCAGGGTGGGAAGATTTACACCACTCTACCCTTTCTTATTGGTGAGCTAGTGAAATAATTACCAGCACAAATGTGATTTAAAGTTCTATAGGAGATACCTCTCTCTTTTTTTGAGATGAATAAAGACAAAGCACTTATTTGGACCTAATAAATAAGTTACTCTAACTGTCCTTGGATATGATATGGTAGGTCATGGCAGGACAATAATCCAACATTAAAACTAGGAAAAAACAATTAAATTATACTATTTAAAGACATCGCAGAGATGACTGTAACAAAAACTAGGTAAATAAAATTCCAGAGAGTAGAGAACCTTTCAGAGGTAAGATGACTTCCAGAACCATTTTTTTCCCTGAAAACATTTGGTAATTTTAAGCTTGAATTCAAGACTGAATAGTATAAGCAATGAGCCATTACTGGGGGCAAGAAAAACCAAAGCCCTAGCTGCATGAATCTGGAGTAGCAATCTGGAAATTGGAGGGTAGCACAATATGGTGGAAAACTAGGGCAAAACTTCTAAAATGGTAAATCTCCCACAGTCACAAGTATTTAGGAAACAAATATCTTCTGGAATAGAGGCAAGTTTCAAGTATATATATAGTTGGTCTCATTCTCAAGATACCAGATTTGAAGTTTCTTGGATCTGCAGCCTAGAAGATATGCTGAGAAGTTTAAAGAACAGAGCTCACTCTCCAAAATCTTTTAGGGCTCAAAGAAGCCACCTCTTGGGTACTCTCTTGAAGGCTCTGAAGGCCACATTCTAGGATTAGGAACAGACCATAGGAAGACCTAGTCTTACTAAAGCTGCAAAATATCCTCAATTGCCTCAATCACTAGTTGGATTGATGTGTGAACTGTCCCCTTACCCTAACTTCCTAACAGAGAATAAAAGGAAACTCTCTAATGAAAGATAATATCTGCAGCTCAATGTTAATTTATACACAAATTCTAGCATATGTCCAAAAATTGCCATAAATATAAAAAGTAAAGAAATTTTGATTGCTATTCAAGTGAAAAAAAAAATCAGACAATAAAAACAGGCCCATTAGATACTTAAAATATTGAAGATAGCAGAAAAGGATTTAAACTAATAAAAATATCATTTTAAAATCCTGCTTTAACTAGCATATTCACCAATAAAATTTTGAAAATTTTCCACTGAAGTCTGGGAGAAGGAACCCTGATATCATCACTAGAACTCATCATTGTAATTGCAAATATACCTAATGCAAAAAGTTAAGAAAAAAATGATTAAAATACATAAAAATTAGATATAAAAAAGTGAAAATTTTATTATTTGTAGAAACATGATAGTTTACATAGAAAATCCAAAAGAATCTATAAGCTGTCCAAATGAAGAGTGAATTTAGTATAATAGTTAATTACAAGTTCATTTTGAAAAATAAAATATAAAATAAAATTTAAAAATAAAATATAAAATAAAATTTAAAGTGCTATAATTTGCAATAGTATCAAAATATTGAATATCTGGTAACAAATTTACAAGATGTACAAGAAACTTGAAACTATTACTTTAAACTATTATGAGAAATTGAAGAAAACAAATAACTGGAAGGATATATATATCCATGAATTAGAATAAATATTGGAAAGATGTCAGCTCTTCCCACATCATTCTATAGATTAAATGTAATCCCAATCAAAATTCTAAAATTGTTGGTGTAAATTGAATAGCTGATTCAAAAATGTATACTAAAATTGTATAAAACAACAATACTTAAGGTAATACTGGAGAAGAGCAAGTCTGGAGAAACTACAGTACCAGCTATAAACTAAAGAACTAAAATGCCATAAGTAAGCGAGCAAAGCTATATTGATTAACAGAATATTACATTAGTATAAGAAAAGAGAAACTGAACATTAGAAAAGAATAAAGTGCACAGTCACAGAACCAAACAGTCACTTGATTTATGACTTAGTTGTCATTGCAATTTCATTAGAAAAAGATGGTCTTTTCAATGACTTTGTTGTCAATTGTATGTTTACATTTTTTATATTGCATTTTAATCCTGACATCACACTTTACATAGAAATCAATTATAGATGGATTGAAATCTAAATATTAATGTTAAAACTATCATCTATTAGAAAATAGACAACCTTGGAATAGGGAAGGTTTCCTTAAACAGGGTACCAAAAATGCTAACCATAAAATCAATTAAGAAAAAAATAGTTTATATTTGCCAACATAGTGAATATTTACCATTTCTAATATTCTTTATTCCTTCTCTTAAATATAAATTTCTATCTGGTACCATTTACCTTCAGCCTGAAGAATTTCTTCAACTTTGCTTTTACGGTAGGTATGCTGGTTAGGAATTCTAATTTATTTACTTGAAATGTTTTTATTTCACTAGCAGAATAGGGAGAATAATGGTTCCCCCAACAATAACTCTTATGAACAGACTAATTCACATGACAAAAAGGACTTTGTTGATATGATTAAATTAATAATCTTGAAATGAGTAGATTATTCTGAATTATCCAATTGTGTCCAATGTAATTACAAAAGTCCTTATAAGTGAAATAGAGAGAAAAAAGAGTCAGTCAGAGGAGATGTGATGACAAAAGTAGAGGTCAGAATGATGCAAGGGCCAAGGAATACAGGCAACCATTAGAAGCAGGGGGGGAAAGCGAGAAAATTCTCTGCTAGATCCTGGTCTAGAAGGAATACAGTCTCAAAAACATTTAATTCTAGCCCACTGACAAACCATTTCAGATGTTTGACTTCCAGAACTGTAAGACTAAATATTTGTGTTGTTGAAGCCACTGAGTTTGTGGTAATTTATCACAATAGCAGTATGAAACCGTAAGATTCACCTTCATTTTTGAACATAACTTTCACTGGCTACCTAATTCTGATTTTTATTTTCTCAGCACTTTATAGTCATCACTTATCTACTGGCCTTAATATTTTTATAATGAGAAGTCAGCCATTATTCATAGCTTTACATGATATGCCTACATGTGGTTTTCCTCTTACTTATCTTGTATATGGGTGAGGTTCCTGAATCTTTAGATTTATGTTTTTAACTTAATTTGGGAAATTTTTAGCTATTATTTCTTAAAATAATATTTATGATTTAACTCTTTCTCTCCTTCTGATATTCTAAATACATATGTGTTAAACCACAAGATGTACCACAAGACAGTGGGTCTGTTAATTTTTTCTTCATTTTTAATCTCTTTCTTCTTGGAGTACAATAATTTCTATTAAGCTATCTTCAAATTTCCTGACTCTTAAAGTTTCCCAGCTTTAACTACTTTTAAGCAGAACCATTTTTTAAAAAATTACAGGTAATGCAATTTTGTTATAGAATATTCATTTAAACTTTTTTCATGTATTTTTCTGATGTTTCCCATCTTTTCAATTCTTATAACAAATTTTTCTCTATTTTCTTGGACATATTTATAATAACTGCTTCAAAATCGTATTTTGCTAATTGCAACACCTGTCATTTTGTTTTCTATTTCTATTGACTTATGTTTTCTTGACTATGGGGCACATTTTTCTACTTCTCATATGTCCTCTCGTTTTATTTTTCTACTGGCCAGATCCTTTGTAGACATTCTAGATTCTTTTATCTTCCCCTAAAACATGTTAACTCGAATAGACTAAAACAACAAACTCTTTTTCTCTTCTAGAGGATAACAGCTGAAACTCACCTGAGCCTTTCAGTGCTGCCTTCTGGAGGGCTTCTTACAGTCTCCACTATGACTACTTAGTTCAGAGGTCAACCAAAGGCTGGGGTAGAATTTACATTGAGGTTTTTTACTTTTCCCTCTGTGTCTCTTTCATTTCTGAGATTTTTTTTTCTTCCTTTTCCGTTTCTTTTAAAAAAAACTCTGAATTCTTTCTTCTGAGTCCTTGAGCTAGTAAGATGTAGATTTCTGCTTCAGCTTAAGGAGCTCCATGCTATATGGACCAGAAGCTATCACAGGTTAAAACTAGCAAATCTCAGTCAATGAAGTTCCCAATTTTTATGGGTTGACTCTCAGATTCTTTTTGGTTTCATTCAACTTTTCAAAGCCTTAAATTTTTAAAAATATTTTTTTAAAGCTCATAAGAGTTATTCTGAGTTAAAAGTTAATTTCTTCTAACATTAATAAAATCAGAATGGTGTTAAACATAAGAAAATGGTGATAAAGGGGCTACATCAAAATTAATATATTACTTTTACAAAAATTACACGATTAAGAATGTCAAAAGGCAAGCCTCATTTGAGAGAAAATATTCTCAAGTCCTACATCCAAGAAAGACTTGTATTCAGAATACATAAAAAATTCTCATTCATTCATATGGAAAGGTCAGAAAACCCAATAAAATATGGGCGAAAGACTTGAACATACACTTCAAAAGAAGATATCTAAGTGCCCAATACATGTAAGAAAAAGTGATCAATTTCACTCATTATTAGGCAAATGCAAATTAAAATCACATATAATTGCTAAAATTAAATAAAAAGAAAATAATATTTGTGAGATGGTGGAACAACCAGAACTTTTGGATACTGATATGAAAGTAAAGTCTTTGGCAACATTTACTAAAGTTGAACATTTGATATCCAATGACCCAGCAATTTCACTCCTCGGTTTATACTAAATAGAAATGTGCACCTAGCCTCACTTAAATGGAATGTTTGAGTGAACATGCATAAATAACCATTTGAGAAGGACTCAGTAACTATCAATTTTATAATGTATGTATTATTGTATATCTACCCATCACATAGTATAAAAAAGTAATACTCAATAAACTAGGACTGCATACAACAATACCCATTAATCTCACAAACATGTTAAGTAAAATAAAAGGCACAAAAGAATGTGTATTACATAAAGTACAAAAATTGATTAATGCTGTTAGCAGTCAGATAATAGTCAGGGGGTGATATTTAGTAAACAGAAGGAAGTGACAGTAGTTGGGGTGTATTGATATCAACAAAGTCCTTAAAATATTTTAATACTGTATATATGAAATTTAAAACTCTAAAAAATTCCTCTAGAGTGAAATCATATGGTTTTCTTTTTCTGTCTGACTTATTTTGCTTAGCATGATCATCTCAAGATACATCTATGTTGTTGCAAATAGCAGTATTTCATCTTTTCTTATGGCTGAGTAATATTTCATTGTTTATATGCACTACTTCTTTATCCAATGATCTATCAAAGGGCACTTCATTTGTTTCTATGTCTTGGCTATGATAAATAATGCTGCAATGAACACTGAGATGGATATATCTTTACAGATAAATATTTTCAAATTTTTTGGGTAGATAGAAGAGGAATTGCTCAGTCATATGGTAATTCTATTCTTAATTTTTGAGGCATACTGTTTTCCATAGTGGCTATAACAATTTACATTCCCACCAGCAGTGTATGAGGGGTCCTTTTTGCCCACAACCTCTCCAACACTTGTTGTTGCCTGTCTTGTTGCTAATAGCCATTCTTACAGGTGTGAGATGGTATCTCATTGTGATTTTGATTTGTATTTCCCTAATATCTAGTAAAGTTGAGCATCTTTTCATATGTCTGTTGGCCATTTGTATGTCTTCTTGGAAAAAGTATTCAGATCCTCTGCCCATTTTTTATTTAGATTTTTTTGTTGTTGTTGAATTGTATGAGTTCTTTATATATTTTGGATATTAGCACCTTATCAGAGGCGTATTTTGCAAATATCTTCTCCCATTCAGTTGGTTGACTCTTTGTTGATGGTTTCTTTTGCTGTGCAGAAGCTATGTGGGATATAAAACTAAAAGCAATAAATAAACAAACAAAAACTCATAGACACAGACAATAGTTTAGTGATTACGGAGGGAAAGAGGGAGAGAGGTGGAAGTAGATAAGGATAAAGAGGGTCAAATATAAGATGACAGAAGGAGATTTGACTTTGGGTAGTGAGCACACAATGCAATATACAGATGATATATTACAGAATTGTACATTTAAAACCTATAAAATTTTATTGACCAATCGTCAATAAATTTAATTTAAAAATTATTTTAAAAATCCTGATTCACATTAACCTTACAGATAAATAAAATCTGAAGTTTATTATAGTTTAATAATCATCACTGACTTGGATTATCAATCAGATCTACTGGTTTTTATATATTTTATAAGCATATGTTTTGCAACTTTAAGGGCAATGGCATATTTTCATAACATCAACTTCCTTGTGTATTTATGTAATAAATACCTGTCTAAAACAAGAATTAAGTCTTATAGTATTGTTTATAATAAAGCTCCAATGAAACCAAAATTATGAAGAGTGGGTAGTGTTTTAATCGTTAGTATATTTCCTTATTCCTTTCTTTAATGCCTGACACATGTGTATCAGAATTTTCATTGTTTGAGTCTTCAAAAAAAACTGCATGTCTTTCAAGCATTAGGAGATGTCTTTCAAAACAACATACTCTTCTATTATTTTCCACTTTACAAGTCCACTTCCCTTCCCCCTCCCTAAAAAGGCTCCAAACCCTTCAGGCCTTGAATCATGTCACTATCATTCCAGCTAAAAGGAACTGGAGAGCACTCCCCTGGGTTCCTATTAACACCTGCTACTTAATCAGCCAGAGGGGCTGTTGGTGACTGATAGCACATAGTTCCATCCATTCCTCCTCCCTCCTTCCCCAGAGGCCGTACCACCATTGCAGCCATCCCAGCCTGGGGAGTGAGAGTAACAGAGATGGGGCAACATGGAGAGTTGGAGAAATATATACAATTGTTCAAAAGCTGGAATTTGCTAGTAGTAAATTCCCAGTTATAAATTTGTAAACCAAGAACATGCAGCTGTGGAATGTATTAGCTGCAAGTCTATAATTTTTCAGCTTTCGGATTCATAAATATTTTAGATATTGTACAAATACAGCAGCAATAATAATAGAGACCTCCCTGGATAGAAGGTTGCTACAGCTAAGATGTATGCAGCTTAGCATGGGGGTGGGGGGCCTTACATTTTGAGCGAAGAATAAGTTTAGCAGTGCAGCCATCTCTAATTTAGACTGTTTTCTTAATCTGCTGCCAGGGGACCATGCTGGGTGATTTACAGTAATGAACTCCACCTGGATGCTCTGTAAATCTGAAGAGAACTGCAGCCTAGTAACTGTTGTTACCACAGATCTGGTTGAGTGAGTTCTAATTTGATCATTAAGTGACCATCCCACCAAGGAACCATGAGAAATGCTTAGAGACTGCCATTCCATGATAGTATAAGAAGGGTTGTTTATTTAAATAAGATTATTATAAAATAAAATTACCTATAATAAGAAAAAAAATCAGAAACGTTTGTAGAATAAAAATACTAAATATTTAATCTTCAACCAGTGGATCATGGTGTTAGTTCAATGCGATCGGTATTTTTTAAAAGAGAAAGTAGTAATATAAATTTTCAAAACACACAGAGCTCTTTACTAAAATTGTTTTAACACCATTATACAATCGATGGCTGATAACTTTCCAATGGCAACTGTAATACTGGGAGCATCTGGCCTTATAGAAATAGTACACTAAGTTATACATTATAATTTACTGCATAATAAAACATTGAGTAAGTAGCATTTTTACAGATGTAGAATGCATATGTCATTGCTGTATAACAATGGTAATAAAATTCTATCTATATCCTAAAATGTACAAGTTGAACTGTATGAATTGAATTTACTTTTTAATTTCTGTCCAAAACTCTGGTCACTATCTCAATAATTTGAGAACAAGGCTATGGCCACTACCACTGTTTCTGCTGCTTTATCAAGGCCATTGGGAACCAGTGCTATCGCAAAATAGGCCACTGATTGATCTTGCTGCTCCCTGTTACTGAAATTAATTTTCTGTCCATCTCTTGTTACAAATTCTTGTTCACTTTAATGGTCATTTATTGCACTTTCTTACCTATTCACCCTTCTTCTGACAATAGAACAAATATAACAATCATGTTTCTCTGGGTAACCACACTTCCCCTATTTACAGTTTTTGTAGTCTGAGTGATCAGTTGGAACATAGGTCAAATTTACCAAAAAAACTTAGCTAAACGAGCCAATACAGACTTCACTCACTCATTCATTCATTCATCCATTCATTTTGCTTAACAAAATCTTGCTTAAATTCCAATTGAATCTTGATAGTATGCTGATCTACCATGAGGTAAATCATGATTAATAGTACCAAAAACAGGATTTTGATACCCAGGTTTGTTATTTTATATATATGTGCATATACTTGTGTGTATAGAAACCGTGAAAGACATATGGAGAAAATTATCATCCACATGGTTATTTATTTTGAGTCAGATTTTTTATATATTAGCATTTTCTAAAAATTATGAATATCTGCATTCCAATTAATTTTACAAAGTAATTAAGACATATTTTCAGTCAATATTGAGTATTCTTTTTACTAGATTAATAAATGAATCAGCTATCTCAAGGGAGAATGCATTCTTGTTATTGAAAATGTATTAGCAAAAGCTGATAATTCCTTGGTGGGTATTTTGTAGTGGAGAGTCTCACTATATTAGATAATATTTGATATTTCTATTAACATAGGTATTTTATGATTCATAAACTCAGCTCATACTTAGTACAGATCGAAGAACTCTAAGCACCAAGTAGAAATGAAAAAGAAATGAGCAAATACTCTTATACATTTAAAACAGACTTAGATCAAGTCAAATAGAATACAATACAAAAATGAACTGAATATTTCAACCAACGGAATGATATATTTCTAGCTCTATATATAAACTTAAAGATATTTTCACAAAGGTAGTTAAAAAATAAAGATTTCTAGCAGAATTCTATTTTGAGTCCAATCACAATGATGGCACATTAACTTCTATAATTCTTCTAAAACTCTGGTCCTTCAGACTTTTTAATTTCAGTTACTTTCCCCCTTCTCCACATGTTACCTACAAACATAATTTAAACCATTTTATTTCTTGGATTCACTGATAACAGAAAATATCATACAGTATTCTTTCCCAACTCAGTAAACGGCAACTCCAAATTTTATGAACTATGTGTTTAAAATATCCCTAAGAAGTCTAATCACTTCTTATCAACTAATAGCCTTATAGGGAAAAAAAAATAGACAAATCTACCACCATACTTGAAGATTTTAACACTCCTCGCTCAATAATTAGAATAGGAAACAATACATAAGGATATAAAAGACTAGAACACTTCCAACTATCATAAACAAATTTATTCTTTTTTTAAGACTATTTGTTTAGAGAAGTTTTAATTTTACAACAAAATTGAGAGGAAGGTACAGAGATTTCCTGTATACCCCTGCCTCACACATGCATAGCCTCCCCCATTATCAACATCAGTCACTGAAATAGTACATTTTTACCAAAAATGAACCTACATTGATACATCATAATTATCCAAAGCTTATATATGTTAGGGTTCACTCTTGGTGTTATACATTCCATATATTTGGACAAAAGAGTATTGACATATAGTCATCATTATATCATATAGAGTATTTTCACTGCCCTAAAAATCCACTAACCTTTTTAATTGTTTCTAGTTTGCCTTCCCCAGAATGTCATATAGTTGGAGTCATACAGTACATAACCTTTAAAGATTGGCCTCTTTCACTTAGCAGTATGCATTTAAGGTTCCTCTATTTCTTTCCTGTTTTGATAGCTCAGTTCTTTTTAGCATTTAATAATAATCCAATGCTTGGGTTATCACAGTTTATTTTTTCATGCACCTACTGAAGGACATCCTGGTTGCTTTCGAATTTTGTCAAAAATGAATAAAGCTTCTATAAACATCCATACGCAGGTTTTTTGTCGACATAAGTATTAGGTCCTACAGATAAATACCAAAGAGCACAACTGCTGAATTGTAAGATTAGATTTAGTTTTGTAAGAAGCCATCTAACTATGGCCCATTTTAATGCACATTATTTTCAACTATGGCAGCAAACACATTCTTTTCAAGT
>NW_011888792.1:10313077-10315619 GCF_000151845.1 Pteropus vampyrus | reverse complement strand
AAAAGATGGGATCCCTAGATTAATTTTACATTACTAAAGTCCATAGATTTTTAATGATTATATATCATATAATATATAAGACTTTATACAACACACTCAAAATCCTCTGAAAATAGAGCAAGAATTATTTAAAATATTAGTAAATAAAATCGAATAAAATGTAAGAAAGTAATATACCAATACTCTGATAGATCAAATATGGAAATATTTTTTGTAGCTCCTTCCATCAAGAGGTCTTAGACTTTTTTCCTTTTCCCTAAGAAATGGATTATATACTTAGTTAAGTAAGTTTCTCGATTTGTTTCATGTCCAAAGAAATTTGGCAGCTCAGAGGCAATTTTGATACAGTCACAGAAGTGAGTTTAGGCAAAACCAAGAGAAAAACCACATCTCCCATCATGGTTGTTTTGTCACTACATTTTGAAGTATTTTCTTATTCAGCCCTAGATAACTGATTGAATAAAAAGATGAAGTAAAACTGTATATTTGTACAGGACATGACTCTGTAGAAATCCTAGGAATCTACACAAAAGCTACTAATAAGTGAGATTAGTAACTTTACAGGATACAAGATCAACACAGAAACACCAATTTTGCTTCTAACAAAGAAAAGTTGAAATTAAAAACAGAATACCATTTATAACATCATTAAATATAAAACTCTTAAGGATAAATCCAACAAAAGATGTGCAAGACCTGTATAATAAAAATTATAAGATTGTCGAAAGAAATTTAAAAGATATAAATAATAGAAAGGCATGCTGTTTTCATGGTCTGAAGTCTCAACATTTTAAAGATGCAAATTCTTCCTTGATATAAATACAATGTAACTTTAATCAATACACCAGCAAATGTTTTTGAAGAAATTGATGCAAATGATTATAAAATATGTATGGAAATCCAAAAGATCTGGAATAGCCATAACAACTTAAAAACCTTGAACAGCAAAAACAATATTGAAAAAGAATCAAATTGGTGGATTTATACTATCTGACTTCGATAAGCATTATGAAATTATAATAATCAGGATAGTGTGATTTTTAGCATGATAATAGATCACTGGAGCAGAATAGAAAGTTCAGAAATAGACCCACATGTGTATGATAAGTGGATATTTTAAAAAATCTAAAAGGAAATTCAGTAAAAATAGACAATCTTTTCAACATGTATTGCTTCAACCATTGGATATCTATACGCAAACATTAATAAGTTACTTTAACCCATGTTTAAAGCCGTTTTAAAAAGTCACTTAAATCATAAACTTGTATCAAACCTAAAACTATAAACTCTTAATAAAATAGCATAGAAATTATTAACCTTAAGTGTTCCTCAGTATAGTACCAAATCTATGCTCCATAAAATACATATTAGACATATCAAAATTAAGAATGTTTGCTCTCTGAAAGTCACTCATAAAAACAAAAAACAAGCCATACACTGAAGGAAATTTTTAAATATTTGTAAATAGCATATCTGCTAAACGAATTGTATCAATATATACAAAGAACACCCAAAACTCAGTAAAGCAAACATACAAACGAATAAGAAAAAATAATGAGCAGACTTCCACTTTTCATTTTCACATGTGAGGAGTTGAAAGTTATCACTCCCTCCAAAGAACAAGTTGAACAGATTGAAAAAATTAACTATTCTTTATAAGAGAGAAGAGGATACAAGGAAGACCACTGCTCCAAGATTGGAGAAAGAGACAAATGAATGCAGAGTGTCTTGGCTTACCAGAATAGAACTCACAGGCAGATAGTGTGGAATAAACCAGTGCTGGAACAGAGAAACCTGAAAGGCAATTGACAACTTATTAGAGGCTCAGTGAGGACAAGAGTCAAGAATTAACAACTTTACTGAACTAAAAGCACCAGGCTCGGCTGATTTCAATGGTGAATTGTACCCCACACTTAAGAAATTGTACCTATTCTCTACAATATCTTTCACAGGATATAAACAGAGGGAATACTTCCTAATTCAATCTATAAGTCATGCATTATCTTAATACTAAAAGCAAAGACATACAAGAAAGAAAAATTACAAATCAATATGTCTGTAAAAATACTCAACAAAATAGCAAATTAAATTTAACAAGGTATATAAAGAATTGTACACCATGACCAAGTGTTGTTTATCCCAGTCATGCAAGTCTGTTTCAACATTTAAAAATCAATGAATGTCTCAGGTCTTATACTTAGATCTTGGAGCCATTTTGAGTTAATTTTGGTGTATGGTGACAGATAGCAGTCTATTTTCATTCTTTTGCTTGTGGCTTTCAAATTTTCCCAGCACCATTTATTGAAGAGGCTTTCTTTAGTCCATTGTATGTTTTGGTTTCTTTGTTGGAAATTATTTACCCATATATATTTGGGTTTATTTCTAGGGTCTTGATTCTGTTCCACTGGTCTGTGTGTCTATTTTTCTGCCAATACCAAGCTGTTTTGATTATTGTCTCTTTATAGTATATTTTGAAGTCAGGCAGTATGATTCCTTTGGTCTTCCTCCCCAGTCCCCTCAGGACTGCTTTGGTCTTTCATGA
>NW_011888792.1:10291112-10313027 GCF_000151845.1 Pteropus vampyrus | reverse complement strand
AACAAGTTGAACAGATTGAAAAAATTAACTATTCTTTATAAGAGAGAAGAGGATACAAGGAAGACCACTGCTCCAAGATTGGAGAAAGAGACAAATGAATGCAGAGTGTCTTGGCTTACCAGAATAGAACTCACAGGCAGATAGTGTGGAATAAACCAGTGCTGGAACAGAGAAACCTGAAAGGCATTTGACAACTTATTAGAGGCTCAGTGAGGACAAGAGTCAAGAATTAACAACTTTACTGAACTAAAAGCACCAGGCTCGGCTGATTTTAATGGTGAATTGTACCCCACACTTAAGAAATTGTACCTATTCTCTACAATATCTTTCACAGGATATAAACAGAGGGAATACTTCCTAATTCAATCTATAAGTCATGCATTATCTTAATACTAAAAGCAAAGACATACAAGAAAGAAAAATTACAAATCAATATGTCTGTAAAAATACTCAACAAAATAGCAAATTAAATTTAACAAGGTATATAAAGAATTGTACACCATGACCAAGTGTTGTTTATCCCAGTCATGCAAGTCTGTTTCAACATTTAAAAATCAATGAATGTCTCAGGTCTTATACTTAGATCTTGGAGCCATTTTGAGTTAATTTTGGTGTATGGTGACAGATAGCAGTCTATTTTCATTCTTTTGCTTGTGGCTTTCAAATTTTCCCAGCACCATTTATTGAAGAGGCTTTCTTTAGTCCATTGTATGTTTTGGTTTCTTTGTTGGAAATTATTTACCCATATATATTTGGGTTTATTTCTAGGGTCTTGATTCTGTTCCACTGGTCTGTGTGTCTATTTTTCTGCCAATACCAAGCTGTTTTGATTATTGTCTCTTTATAGTATATTTTGAAGTCAGGCAGTATGATTCCTTTGGTCTTCCTCCCCAGTCCCCTCAGGACTGCTTTGGTCTTTCATGATTCCAAAGAAATCTGATGATTTTTTGTTCTATTTCTTTAAAAAATGCTGATGGGATTTTGATAGGGATTGAATTAAATATATGTATTGCTTTGGGTAATATGGCCATTTTAACTATGTTGATTCTTCCAATCCATGAACATGGAATATCTTTCCATTTCTTTGTATCTTCTTCAATTTCTTTTAATAATATCTTATAGTTTTTAGTATATAGATATTTCATATCCTCTGTTAAGTTTATTCCTAGGTATTTTATTCTTTTTGTTGCATTATAAAAGGAATTTTGTTTCTTTTCTTTTTCTGAAATTCCATTGTTAGTATATAAGTGGAAAGGTTGTAGGGGAAAAGGATCTCTCCTCATATACTGCTGGTGAGAATATAAGTTGGTACAGCCACTATGGGAAACCTTATAGGGGTTCCTCAAAAAATTAAGAATAGAATTACCATATGACCCAGTAATCCCTCTTCTGGGTATCTACCAAAAAAAAATTTGAAAATATTTATCTATAAAGATATATGCACTCCAATATTCACTGCAGCATTACATTATTCATAGTGGAAAAGACATAGAAAAAATAAGTGTCCTTTGACAGATGATTGGATAAAAATGTGGTACATATATACAATGGAATATTACTCAGCGATAAGAAAAGATGAAATATTGCCATTTGCAACAACATAGATGGATCTTGAGATAATCATGCTAAGCGAAGTCAGGCAGAAAAAGTTGAGAACCATGATTACACTCATATGTAGGATAAAAAACTGAAAGCAACAAATAGAAAAGACAAAAACTCATAGACACAGACAACAGTTTAGTGGTTACCAGAGGGAAAGGAAGGAGGGAAGGAGGAAGGTATATAAGGGTACAGGGGGTCAAATATATGAAGACAAAAGGAGATTTGACTTTGGGTGGTGAACACACAATGCAATCTAAAGATGATATATTATTGAATTCCATACTTGAAACCTATATAATTTTATTAACCAATGTCACTGCAATAAATTAAATTTCAAAAAATCAATGAATGTAACCACATTAATATGGTAAAATAGGTAAATTACATGCCCATATCAATAAATGCAGAAAAAGCAGCTGACAAAATCCAACACCCATTCTTAATAAGGACTCAGTAATGGAGAATAACTTTCAACTTGATAAAGAATATCTCCAAAAAGCCTACTGCTAACGTCATATTTAATGGTGAGAAATTTGAGCTTTCTCACTAAGATCAGGAACATAGCAAGGACATCCCCATTCAGAAGTCCTCTCTAATATCATACTGGAAGTTCTAGCTAATGCAATAAGACAAGCAAGCAAAGAAATAAAAGGTATACAGATTGGGAAGGAAGACATAGAACTTCATTCCTTCATTGATAATATGATTGTTTATGTAGAAAATCTGATAAAATTAACAACAAAAAAATGCCTGAACTAATGAGCAATTTTAATGGTTGTAGGATACAAGGTTAATATATAGTCAATTGCTTTCCTATATACCAGCAATGAGTGAATGGAATAAAAGTTAAAAACACAATAATATTTATATTACTATCCAAAAAATAAAATGCTTAAGTACAAGATCTACATGAAAAAACTACAAAACTCTGATGAATGAAAACGAAGAAGAATTAAATAAATAGAGCGATATTCCATGTTCGTAGATAGGAAGAATGCTAATTCTTCCTAACTTGATATCTATTCGATGCGATCACAATGTCAAGTGTATGAGAAAACAGTCCACAGACTAGGAGAAAATACTTACAAAGACAAATCCAATAAAGGGCTGTTATTTAAAATATGCAAGGATTCTTAAAACTCAACAGTAAGAAGAAAAACAACCCAATTAAAAAAAATGGGATAAAGACCTTAAAAGACATCTTACTAAGGAAGGTATACAGATGGCAAATAAGCACATGAAATAATGCCCCACATCATATGCCGTCAGGGAAATGTGTGTTAAAACAATGAGATACCACTTCATACCTATTAGAATGGCCAAAATCACTCTAAAGTCAGAATTCCTAGGTTAAATTCCATCTGCCACTAATTGTGCAACTTTTCAGCAAATTATTCAAACTCACTGGGCCCAAGTTTCCTCATCTTTACAACTAAGATGATAATAGTACCTCCTTCATCATGACATTGTTGTAAGGATTATGAGTTCAGATATACAAAGCAAAAGCACTTTGAATAGCACCTGGTATTCATAACGTGCTATGCAAATGTTAGTTCTATTACTGTTGTTGTTAGTACTAGTATTAAAGGAAATATAAAAATTTTCAAAATGAAAGAGATCATTAAGTATTTAGAAAATCAAATAAAATAGACTCACATCAAGATACATTGTCATGAAATTTCAAAAGCCTAGGAACAACGGGAAAATGGTAAAGCTTCCTTATAGACAGAATGATAAAAAAGGGAAAAAGAAATTGTTCGCTTACAAAGGCTTAGAGCCACAATGGAAGCTCCACTGGAATATAGAATATAATCCAAAATAAAAATAGGAAAGCAAAATATATCAGACATGCAAGGAATTTCTTACCAATTAAATTAATGGAAAAATAAAAAAAATAATCATGAAAGGGAAACACACAAGACCAAAGAAAAAGATAATCCACTCAGGATAAACCATAGGTCCAGCAAGTACTGGACAGACAGAAGCAGGAAGCAGAAGATTCCAAGAAATGTTTTCAATGAAAAGAGAGATTTGACACATCTGACATTATTCTAGAAACATTGGAAGAATGATAGGTCTTTATCAAACAGTTATTATAAAAGAAAAATCTAGCCAAAACACTTTGGAAAAAATCAGCACAAGAAATATTACATATTGCTATTACTTACTTTGACAAAAATGAAGTTTAGCAATATTTACATAGGTATAAAGTTTAATATTTGACTTAGAATTGAATCCATTATATCAAAGGAAAAAGTCAGTTAAGAAGTAAAAGCAGTTAGAACATGAGAGAGTTATATTCTAGAATTGCTAATATCCTCTTTCAGAGTCAAGATTTAAGAGATAACATCTATAGTGAATGGCACAAAAATAAAGGAATAAACTATATTCTATGAAGTTCCAAAATAACCAATAAAGTAGGTAAAAACAGCAAAGTGACTATATTGAGATGAGGGAGAGAAGGAATGGCATATTGAAGCAAACTAAATATTAGCAAATAAAAAATAATACTTCAAGTCAATATATATATCAATAAATTGAAGTTTATTTGTATCATTTAGAGGTATACTCTAAGAATCAATCAAAATAAAAGTAGTAGCTCCCTCTAATGCTAGTAGTGTACAAGGGCAGTGGATAGTGTATTTCATTATAATCTTACTACAATTTCTACTATTTCTTTGTCTTTTATGCATGTATGTAAGAAAAATTACTGAAGGTAAGAAAAATTACTGAAGGTAAGAAAAATTACTGAAGATACTACAAAGATATAAAATGCTAGCTAGTGAGTAGAGAAGATGACAATTAAATGGAATAGAGTCTACAGACAAATGAAGATGTATGAATAACATTTATAATTATGTTGAAGATTTCAAATAAATGCTAAAAATATTATGATATTGGGACAAATAGTTATATATAAATAAAAGCCTAAGTTTAGTCCTCTATATGCAATGCACAATAACATCTCAAATTTCAGAAACAATTCCCTAAACAGTCTTATTGTATTGAAATAAAAAACAAGGAAACATTTTTTATAATTTGAAGTAAAGAAGGCCTTCCTGAATAAGAGCAATAACCTGAAAGCACAAAAACTGTAGGATAGTTAATATTGTGCACTTCTGTTTAAAAATAGACTTGTTAAAAACAAATTTGTTAAAAAGCGTGTAACAGAATGGAATAAAATACAATATATCCAGCTGAAAAATATCTGTAAAAACAAAATTATCAGATGAAAAGTACCATATATATGAAAATATTATCTACCTAATTAATATTCAAGGAAACGTAAGTTATTTCACTCATACTTTTGACAAAAATGAAGTTTAGCTCAAATTCCCTTATGAAACCTCTTAATGCTTGGTGCTTTTTTGGTAAATTAATAGTTCTGTATTTCTTTAATGGAAAGTGTTCTAAATGAACTTGATTTCTTTTAGGGTTGATTCTGGGGAATTATATTTTTCTTAGGAAATTATCCATTATATCATGTCATCAAATTTATTTGCATGAATTATGCAAAATAGTTTCTTACAAGTTTTAAACAATTTTGTGAGGTCCATTGGTTTATTTAATATTTTGCATATTTGTGATTCCTTCCCCTTTTTCTTGATTTGTTTCTCTAGGGTGTGTCTGTTTTAATTTTAAATTATTTCAATTAGTAATTGGTTCTATTGTTTTTCTCTTATCAATTTAACTTATGACTGTTTTTATTATTTTCTAGCTTCTAATTTGTGTTTATTTTTTTATTTCTTTTATAACTTTTTTGATTTATGGATTACATTTCTTTTATTCTTCATTTTTCACATGCATATTTAATGCTATAGGTTTCCTATGGAACTCTGCTTTATTGTATTCCCTAGATTTTGTTATGTTGATTTTGTCATTATTTTTATAATTTCCTCAATTACAGTTTTTACTCCTCTGTGATACAAGGCTTGTTTAAAAAATAGTTTCCTAAGTTTTCCAAAGAGAGTACTTTAGTTTGTTTCCCAATTTTATAATTATTTTCCGGTTTTATTGCCATTTGATCAACTAATTTTGGGGTATTATTTCTACTTTCAAAAGAATAATTGTTTTGATAATCTTTAAAATAGTAATTTGGGGAAAATAAACAATAAAAATAAAACAAAAAATATGCTTACTTTTCATCCATTCAATCATCATTGTATTACCATACTAGTTGCCCTTGATAAAATGATACACAAATGTGAAGCTAGAATATTGTTCATTGCTTTATTTTTACTTAAATATTTGAAAATTATTTGTGTTTATCAATGGAGAAGTTATAACCATGTGATACAACTATGCTTTGGAATGTTATGCAGTCATTAAAAAGAGTGACATAAATCTAGACACATTGAGAAAAAAGCAAAATGTCAAGAAAATATGTATGCTAAATTGTATTAAATTTAAACAGTATACTTACAAATATGTATATAAATGCATATAACAGAGATTGATTGGGATTTTGTATACCATACTGTTTGTAGGAATGAAATAGATGGGTGAGTGGGTAGATTTAAAGGGGAAAAATCTAATTTATGATTTATAACCCTTCCCCTGTGAACCAGGACAAAGCCTGACACTATCTGAAACCTCATCCTTGCTCAGGGTTTATATCTCTCCTTGCTTTATTTCTTCTTTACAGATTTCTGTAAAAAGTACACTCTCAGTAACCAGAGGCCACAGAGTCCCTGTCTCAGTACTGTTCTAGAGAATCTGACATTGACTGGTAGAAATGATTGTGAAGATATATGGCCAAGTACACTAAAGAATCAAGTATGAGAGAGAGATGGAATGCGGTTTGTGAAAGTTTTATTTACATGAAACCAAGGGGCACTTAAACATGAGGGGCATGGTATTCTTCAAAAAAAAAGATAAACATAAGAGAAATGTTGGTAGATTGTAGCTATAACTTCACACAGACTGTTAATAGTAATTCTTAAATATTTTTATTTCCGGTATATTTTAGAGAATGCACTGGTCTTATCCTTTACACTACAAACTCAGATGTTTGTTCTTAGGCATTGATTCCTGCAATCCAAGTTATTATGAGAATTACCTTTGGTATAGCACTAATCTTCTCAAAGTAATACTTTTAAATAGTACATTAAAATAATTGATGTAAAAGATGGTACGTTTTTTGTATCTTTTAAAACCATTTTGATATAGATTTATAATCTTTAATTATTGAGTATTTTTTAATAATATATATATATATGAGTACCTCACTAAAAACATGTTTTAGAAAAATTTACAAAGCCCAAAGTTAGAAAAACAGTATAGCAATTCTATGTTTTCCTGTTTGTACATAGGAAATATTGTATTTTTCTTTTAAACTCCAGGAATAAAAACTTAATAAGAAGTTGATGAGAGGTCAGATACAACATACACATACTGTCTGATTGAATACATTGAAGCAGTTCTGATTATATTTTGCTTTTTAAAAATTTATTATTCAATTAAAAAAACTTCAAGAAATCACTAATAGAGAGCACTTAGTCCTATGGAAGAAGACATTAAAGGATATTTGCCATCAGAGATTACCTACCAGAACTATAAATCACATGTCATTTAATGATGTATCCATAACTACTTAGCTGGCATGACAAAATCGGATAGTGATTACATGATTTATGAGGTATAGAGAAAGAGAACCCCTCAAGGGGAATATTCACAGAGACCAAAATATTTGAACATGGAAAGAATATTTTACTTTTCTTAATATCAATTCAGATTTACATGGGGAGGAGAAATCTAGTGGGTAATTTAAACACAATTTTATGGAGTTAGATCTAAAAGAAAAAATTAGAATGATTCTATCAAGATGATAAACAAAAATAAAAAACACAGTTTAAAGACAGGGTCTAACATTTTTTCTCTGAAGAAATAAAAAATATGATTCAATAGATAAAAAAAGACAGCCTATTTTAATAGATGAAATATGTGCTTGCATTTCTGATTTAAATTCAATCTTCATAATTTTATTAATTTTTTGATCATTGCACTATTATTTAACTTCTTTGTGCCTTAAGTTATTCATTTACAAAATTGTGATTAAAATACCTATTTGGTAAGAATGTTCTGAAAATAAACAAATAATCAAACACTTGGAGCCATGCTTAGCACACAGAGCCACTGGTTTTAAATGGATAGCTCTCATTATTAACAAGAAACAGCGTATATTGACCATGCAAATCTTTTCTATTGAAATCGCTTCGATTTTATCACAACATCTGTTTAAAAGAATATGTGGAAGTGAAAATATAAGTGTTTGGACTGTCTAAACGAGGTAGATGTATGACTATCAGTGGCCTGTAGAACTAATATTCAGTTCAATGTATTCTTTTGTTTCCATTAGACTTGATTAAGACATACTGAAATTAAGGCAAGAAAAACTTTTTCAAACAGCTCTTTATGTAAAAATCTCTTTTATAAAGACAAAAGCCCCAACATGAACAAGGAATCTAGAAAGAGGCTGATTTTAGACGATTCATCAGTTGTCTCTGGTCTACTCAAAGGCAATGACTAACATTTATTAAGGTCTATTTGCAACACACTGCTCAAAACATGTTAAATGAATTGATTAATCTTTACAACCTCATAAAATAGCATTATTATTCTCATTTGCGCTGGTAGAGATAAATGTTACATGGCTCCTGGCTTCACATTCTGCCAGAGGTAGAGGCAGATGCATTTAAAAACAAACAGCAAACAAATAAATATACAAATACATATGGTAAAATAATTACACACACATGTTTCAGAGAAAAGCAAAACTGTGGGTTGATCAAGTCTACCTGGAGCCTGGTAGTGTTTCTCTCTTATCTTTGAAGCTTTTTCAATATTTACACTCTGGGTGCAAGATGTATTTTTAAACGTCCACACAGAATGTCTTTTTTAGGGTTCCAGGACAGAAAAGAACTTAGGATGAAGCTCCACAAACAGTCTCCATTTAATTACAGGGAATAAACGGGGGCCAAATGAGAAAAATGGGCATCTGCTTTTGTTTTTAGATGCATTGAATTTCAATTTATCACTTCCAAATAGTTGACTACAACTCTAAAGTATCTTCCCACCCCTTCCATCGCATCTTGTACATATGCATCCTTTCTCTTTCCTATTATTTGTCAATCAAGAATGTTTGCTGTCCAAACTGTGAGCTATGACTTATCCAATCTTAAGGATGTTATACGTTGGGACAAATCTGAACTCAGGAACCAAGGATAAGAAAAAATTAAGGTAAACTTCTTTTTCTCCAAACTTTTAACAACTTTATTTCTTCAACTCAATAAAACTTTCTCTTCAATGTCAAAAATAGTGAATAAGTTGATATTTTATATCTTCCTCGAATATTGTTTTTATGCTTCCCTCAACTCTATTTTAATTGGTACAAACTGACAGTCCCCAAATACATCATAAATTGAAGAATAGATGACTACTGCTTTTCACATAATTTGTGCTGTGCTATGTTTGCCACTACTACTTACAGAAGAAGTCAGACACTTCTCAAAGAGCAAAGCCACAATGTAATGCCAGCCTGATGTCAATGAAAGGCACTTAAGGAAATCAACGTCAAGAAAATCTGCCTCATCCTCCTTCATAAAGTCCTTGAAAGGGAGCCAAAACTACTATTTCCTAATACATAACATAGTTAACACTGATGGCATGAAGTCTATATTTTGGTACTACATAGACACATTTTTTTGAATTAGAATAATTTTAATTCATTTAAATATTTATTGAAAAATATTCACTTTCAACTTCTAATATGGTATAGGTTTTAAAATAATCCTTAAAGAAAAAAGTATTAGTTAATTTAAAGGTAAAAAGATAGTACTTAGGGCAAAGTTCATAAATCTGGTATATAAATGAGTAAAATTTGGGAAATGATAGGCTAGACAAACGGTGTATACAGGATTGGCTTGGAGAATTTAAACTCTTGTTTTTCAGAACTAGTTACTCTCAGGCTATAAGCAGACAGACCAACCCAGTTTCAGATTCAGAATTAAAAAGCTGCCATTATGTTGCTATTTTTCAAAAATGTATAGACTTTTACATTTTAGGAACTATAGGGCAATGTCAATTTTCTCAATCACCTCTTTTATTAAGTATGCAATCTAAATGGTAAGAAAACATTTATTCTGTCTAATGAGAACAGAATTTAGCATTTTAGTACTTTTTATCTTTATTCCTGCAAAGTTCCTATTTTTATTTGAAGAAAAGCAGGAAGATCCTGGAAAGGTCTTTATATTTCATAAGTGGATTCTAGTAGCAGATATCTATAATTTAATCTGCACTGAAACCCCTTCCCTATGTGTGTCCTTGTGTTCTTGGACTGAGCCTTTCCTCCATTAGGCATAACTCTGGGCTGGGTAGATGATCTTGGTCTGGACAATTCAAGTGCTCCATCCCATCACCATTGAGATTATCTCACGTGTGGAGCCGAGAAAGGTATTAAACTTCTCTTTTCCAACAAATAAACTTCTCTTTTCTAACAAATCTTAAAAATTAAGTATTTAAAAATGCTCAGAATAGTACCTGAAACATTCCATAAGCACCCATAAATGTTAGCTATTGTTATTATTACATTAATTCTGAATTGGTAAGATTTGAGTCTTGGCTACTAGAATTCCTTTGAGCTTAACATAAACCTTTTAGAAACCCTGGATTTACAATTATAAAATTCAATTAATTTCACCTTATATATTAATTTAATAGTAAAGCAGATGCCTCCTCACATATGTCAGAATGGCTATTATCGAAAAGTCAACAAATAACAAGTATTGGCAAAGATATGGCGAGAAAGGAACCCTGGTACACTATAGGTAGGAGTATACATTGGTGGAGCTACTATGGAAAACAGTCTGATGACTCCTCAAAAAAAGTAAAAATAGAACTACTATATGACCCAGCAATTCTGCTTCATGGTGTCTATCCAAAGAAAACAAGAATGCTAATTCAACAAGATACATGCACTCTTATGTTCGCTGCAGCATATATGGAAGCAACCTAGGTGTCCATTGACAGATGAATGGTTAAACAAGATGTGCTATATATTTACAATGAAATATTACTCAGCAATAAAATAAATAAATCTTGCATTTCATGACGATGTGCATGGACCTATAGGGTATTATGCTAAATGAAATGTCAGAAAAGGAGAAATACCATATTATTTCACTTATCTGTGGAATCTAAAAAAAAAAAAAGCATAAACAGACATAGATACAGAGAACAAACTGATGGTTGCCAGAGGGGAACAAGATAGGTGGATGGGTCATAAAGGTGAAGGGTAATAAGAGGTACAAACTTCCAGTTATAAAACAAATGAGTCACGGGGATGTAATACACAGCACAGAGAATATAGTCAATTATATCGTTATAACTTTGTACTTATTTTTTTACAGGGGGCAAATTATTATTTAAAAATTTGATTACAACCAAATTTGTTGGCATTAAAATTAGCAGTATTTTAAATTTGAATATAGATATATGGTTACTGGACTATCATGGTAGTCACATTATAAGGGATATAAATGTTGAATCACTGTGTTGTATATCTGAAACTAATAATGTATTGAATGACAACTATACATTAATAAAAAAATTAAAGTTTTTTACTTTTGAAACTAAAAAAATTTTAATTGATAAATGCTTATTTTTTTATTTTGTACTATGATCTACAATGTTGCTTAGACATTTTGCTTCTGAATAATGAGGTTTATTTAAATATTAAGACATTAGAGTATTATATATGTGTATATAAGTATGTATTATATATACACACATGTATAAATATAATTTGGCATATACCAACTACAGTGATTTTTCTTCAGTTGTTGCACAATATAGTAAGAAAGACATGTCGCACAGTGCTTGATTAAACAATAGTTTAATGGTGATTTTTCACTTAATTATAACTATAAATTATATATTTACCTATGGACAGATACTTGAAAAAGACATAAAAATAAGAAAATATAAACATCTTATGACTAAATGTTGAGATTCCAGGTTAATATTTTCCTTTCAAATTAATTTTACCTGACTATACTTTTGTTAGGATTACCAAAAGTCAGAAGAAAAAATATCAATTTATGGATGTTTACACTTTTCTAACATTATACCTCTACTCATGCCAATACATTCACTTAAAATGCCCACTCCTTTTCTCTTCATTTCTCAAAATTTCAATCTGAAATGAATTCTCCTAGCTCTGAGCTCCCCTGGAAATTCTTGTCCGCACAATGTATTTAGAAATGAATCATGCATTGTCTTAAGAGAGCCTGGCCTTTGAAGTCAGACAGACTTAAGATAAATCCTGACTCTGCCACCAAATAGCTACATGACCTTAGGCAAGTTACTTGGTCTGTAATAAAGACAGTAACCATCTGGTTCTTGCCATGTGCCAGATATGATTTAAAATGCTTTACATGTATTAGTTTACTTAATCCACACAATGGCCTCATAAAAAAAGTGGTGTTATGAGGTTTTGGGTTTCTTTTTTTATGGGTAAAGGCATTGACACAACATGTATGTCTCTATATGTATCTATATCTGTAAGTCCCTATCTATAGCTATACAAAGTGTCCAAGGCCTCAGTGTAGGCTACACAAACAGCATTCCAACACAGGCAGCCTGGATGCAGAGTCCATGTTTATTACCTCTCAACTTCTGTGCCAGCAGTTCATGATGTTTACTAAACACAGGCTTATTAAGTAGGTAAAATTACATTATACAAAGTGCTTGGCACATAGTAGGTATATAACAAAAGCTACTTGGTATCTCCCTTGCTTTATTGCTGCCCCAAACTGCCACTTATATCTGTTCTTAAATTTTCCTGTGCTTATATCTTTCTTGCCTGTGCACATGGATCCCATAACAACTCACCCTTTGTTGAGCACACTGCTAAGCAAGGTATTTGTGTATCTTCAGCTTCACCTTTCTCAACTCTGACTTCTATCCTGCAAACCTTCTGCTGTTTCGCCACTTCAACCATTCCAACTCTCTTGCCCTGCCACTCTCCATGGCTAATGCAGACTCTTACAGACTCAGCTCTGCCTCGTCTCCTTCTCAAAGCTATTCCTAAACTCTCACGTGGGAAAAGAGCCTCATATCTGTGCTCCTATAGCACACTCTGCATGCCAGCATTTATGGTATAATGAACCAAGTAAGCACAAGTTATTTCAAAACATTGTGATAAAATCTAGAAGGCATGGACTTGATTCAAGTCACCTTAGTATTCCTAATACTTTGCACAATAACTGGGGATGTGGGCATTCAATGGATGCTTACTGAATTTTCCTTGACACAGACTTTACTTGATTTGCTCTAGAGGAAGTTTTAGCAAAAAGTATTCCTAGTAAATCCTCTTCCATGAATTACACAAACATTAGCATTTCTCAAAATGTGTCAGTACAGCAAGATGCTCTGTGGGGGAACAAAATGGTCGTGTGGTCAAATATATTTGGGAACTACTGTACTTTCATTCTGGGAAATATTAAGAATCATATATTTAATATACAGAAGTAATATGATAGAAATAATCTATGCCCTTATAAATTGTATGAACTATCAAATCTCTGAGAAGTCTTGCAATAAAGAAACATGTTTTACCTTGTTCAAATCAATATATCTTAAAATATTTGTTCAGAATTCTTTAATGCATATCAGCATTCCAGACACCTATTACAGAAAATATTGTCCATCAGTGTTACCCATATCGGATTTTCTCTTTTAAACTTAAGCTTACTCCTTGTAATACTTCTGAGTTTCAATAAGAGAAAATGATAATTCCTTAGTTAACACAAATTATTAGTCAAGTATTAAAATAGTTAGAAATGTTTAAATTAAATTGAAGTTCTATTTCATAGATACTTTATATTGTTAAAATGATGTGCAATAGATATTATAGCACTGATGATAAAAGCAAAAGCGATATGTCATTGAAAATTCCTACTAGAGGCAGAAGCAAGCAAAGATTTGTAAAATACTAATTTACTGATTTGCAGTTGCTAGGTTAATGCATGCTGGATTTATATAGTGTTTGGCTGAATTCAGCCTTTGCTATGATGCTATAACTTTGCATCTAAAACTCTAGACTATCCTACTAGAGTGAAACGGCTAATTAAAAAAAAATTAAAATTAAAATACCAAGTACCACTTTTCTGTCACATGTAGTTATTTCTTGGGTGAAAAAGAAAGCTAGACTAAATTATCTCATCTGTTGTCTTAATTTTTTTTCATTTATTTTCATATTCCTTTGATGATGTACTAGGCAGAAAAAAAGTTATTTTATTAGACTTAATTTATTTTGATTCCTCACAGCTTTTAAATACTTGTTTCATATTGAAATTTTCTCTTTCTTTGGTATTAAGGGCTTTTTATGTGTTGTCTCCATCTACTCCTGTGAATATTCATTCTATATTCCCTCCAATAGTAACACCTGCTATTTTCATCTTCTCAATGGCGGTATTACCCAAGATTTAATAAGGAGATCTTTTCGGTGTAGTCTTCTGTCTATATTTAACTCTGTATCACCAGCAATTAAATCAGTGTTTCGAATATCCCAGGTACTCAAAAATACTTAGTAAATGAATGCATGGGATAAAGCTGAATAAACCACTGCAGATGTGTAAAGCATAAAGCAGGAGAAAAGTGAATAGCAGGAGATATAAAGGCTATTGAGGTACTCTATCCTCACTCCTTTTGCCATATGAGACAATGGTATCACAGAACTTTATGAGATAAATTACTAAATGAAACTCTATAAATACTAAATGAAACTCTAGCCTTGATAGAATTTATCTCCAAAATATAAATGTTATCAAGAGGGACCATGTATATTTATTTACCCCTTTATTCCCAGTGCCTTGAACAATGCCTGAAGACAGTACACATTGAACAAATATGTGCTAAACTAACAAATGAAGCCTATCAGTTGGACTAATTTATGAGTAAAAACATTGTCAATATCTTGCTCTTAGAATTTATCACAAGGATGATATGGAGAAATATCTGTTAATAGGCCATTCATCAGATCACAATTATGGCTCAAGAAATTTCTTACTCATATGCTATTTTTTTATATTAATATTCTAATCATAATATACAGTTTCTTAAATAAACACAAGGATAGATTAAATATATTTATCTTGAGGCTCAACGTTCCAGATGGACACATGAGACAATGTCATTTCTGTTCAGTCGTTCTCTATGTATAATTTGAAATTCCAAATCTAACTTAATTGAAATTTAGGCCATATTTTTAACATTCCTTAGCAATAGAACAGTGTCACTCTTTACCAAATATAGAATCTAGCTTTTTTGCAATTCACATAGTTGATATTTAATTAAGATTTGCTAATTTGATGAATTATGGAATATCAGTTTACTGACACCTTGAAAGTCATATTCTTTCCAAAGTTTCTTTAAAGTTGAATTATTTTCCAACTTGAATCAATTCTAAAAGGTGGCAAAGTCAGTGTTCAGCACCTCTTGACCTTCCTTACAACGGTGAGTTCCTCATTCTTTTCCTTCTTTATTAACTAGGATTAGAACTCTGAATATGCCATTCTCCTAAAAAACTTCCATTTCTCTTCCTCACGTCTCCTAAAAAAAAGTTGCCCATATTGTCTTTTATTTCTTGAAAAGCCAGTTCTCTAAAATACTAGAATGGAGAAGCCCAGTTTTCCCAAATGGCTCTGTCTTTACAAGTCCCCAGGTGTTATCAAGATACGGTACAGAGATATTGTATGTGTAAAATATACTAGACTAAGCTAGAACAAAACTAAGAAATGACCAAATACATAAATTATACAGTACTGCCATGTAGCTAAAAGTTTTGAACAGTTTTCTCCTTTCTAGAATTTTTTTCATAATTGGGCATGATATATTATTCCTCCCATAAAGTGAGATTAAGACACAAATGGGTAAATTGGAATAGACATAGTCAGTGAACACCAACTTCATATTATGTGAATTGTATACCTGAACTTCTGTCAAAAGGAAACATTGATTTTTCCAATAATGATGGAAAGAAATTTAACTTTGGGTGGTGGACACAAATGCAATATACATATGAAGTATTATTGAATTATATTCTTGAAACCTTTATGATTTTATTAATCGATGACACCTCGATAATTTAAAAAAAAGAATCAAAGGTCCATTCATGAAGATTACAAAGTCAATTGTCTAAAGTTTTAAAAACTGATCTCAAATCCAATTAAAATAAAATTGGATTAACACAGTATAATATTGAAATAATTGAACCAAATATACAGGTGTCTTTGTCCATCTGGAAATCTGAGACAAATTTACTTGATACATTTCATGTTTAGTTATAAAACTACAAACTGAGTTTAGAATGTTAACATCACAATTGTATAAGTTAGAAAGCCCCTTTTTTAGTGTCCTCTAGCTTTCTAAAAGTTCCTAAGTAATAAAATCACTATTAATACTTTTATAATGATCTCTCATTATAGGAAAAAACAAGTAGCATTGTAAAGCTAGCTGTCATGTAATGTACAAAATAGTGAATACATTTGTTATTCATTACCTGATACTTTATAGTTATGAATTTTTCATATCCCTGTAGTGTCATCTTACCCCAGCTGTCCTGGCAAACATCCTGGTTCAAATCAGGGCCAGCCAAACATAAATAAATAAATGAAGTTGAACAGGTAGCTCTTGGAGGTCCTTTTTATAATATAGAGAAAAATCTTTGTCTTGTTTTTTAAAAAGATTTTCGTCAGGTAGGTATTGGCAAAAGGTTAATATTAATAAATAATTTAAATTTATTCATACTTGAAACAGTGGATATTAACTCTAGAAAGTTCAGAATGTCCATAGAACTATATTGTTTCACAGAGCAATAAAAGTTAACAAGTCCTTAGTTGTCTATTCTGCTTTCATTATCTTACAAATATATTAAAGTATACTTCATAAAAGTCTCTCATTCACACTCACATGAGAAAGTAGTCCTTCTTATCATAATACCACATTAATGATATTTCAAATATCCTTTTCTAGGTGGATTTAGAGGCATGCCTTAAATGGGGATGTTCTAAATTAGCAGATGAAGTATACTGTCATGAGATGGATCTATCTGCATTCATTTTCACCATTACACCAAGATAATTAATATTTACCTGCAAGACATACTCAGGACTCTGTATTCACCTATAATTTGTTCTAACTTGATCATCTTCTTTTTTACTTAAGAAAAAATATCAAAAAGTGAGAGTAATGATTGTACAAAACCAAACTTGAATTTTCTCTACATATGTAAACTGAATCACTCACAAATTTTCATATTTGAGTTTTTGTTAATAGCAAAAATACTTGAGACGGAACTTAGATTGAGATTTTGTCACATGCCACTTATAATTGTTAATGTAATATAGCTGTGATCTAAGTTAACTGGGCTTTTTAGGACATAACTTGTTTTGATATTTAAATCAGAATGATGTCAGTGATAAACTAATGTTAATGTTGAAGTTCCATTGGCTTCTTGTGAAAATGGGCCTGAAGCCTGTTCTATTAAAGATGATCCAAAGAAGTTTCTTATCTCAACAATTAAGTCAGAATCATACAGGCTTTCTCACATTTTAATAACTTCCAGATGGTGGATGAACTAAAATAAAACTCAGAATTCAATAAAAGTTTAGAAAAATATTAGCATAGTACAAAAGACTAAGAACACTAAGGAAGTTATTTTCAAACTAGTTTTTCCTTGCTTTAAAAAATGCCACTGGCAAGAATAATGATGCTTCCATAATGTTACTAGAGTGCTATATTTGTAAAGCAGCATGTAAGCCTCATAAAAGGGTAATGAGTTCCTTAAGTGATAGTAAAATAAGCTTTCATGTAGCGATATGCTGAGGTACTACTGTTCATGGGCAGCAGTAGAGTCGCATTACCTATTTTGTATTGCAATTTTCACTAACAGAAAAAAAGAATTACAGTAATGGTCACATTTTCCTTTCTCCGACATAAAAAAAGGACTTTAGTGAAGTTCAACTAAGTAGAGAAAATGATAAAATCATATATAAAATTTATACTTATTTGGTTGTTCTTCTTTATATAAGCATGTCATTTGAGTTGACTAGGAGTAAATTTATCTTGCTGGCCACAGAATTACCCCCAGATATCTCTTTTCTGGTTTCTGCTAGGTTTATCAGTTATTACAGCTTCATAAAATATGCATAGGTTCTTTGACACTTATATTAAGTAACACTTGTTCTCCCTTCCATGTTTGCATGTAAAATAATAGTTAATAAAAGAAATCAATGAGTATTGCTGAAATTGTTTTTAATAGGAGGCATGTAAGAAGTTTCAAAAAGTTTCTTCAATCTAGTTTCTTTCTTACAGGAGAAACATCTTGTCTATCATATACAGTTATGCACTGCTCAATGACAGAAATACATTCTGAGAAATGCAGTCAGGCAATTTCATCATTGTACAAACATCACAGAGTGCACTTACATAAACCTAGATGGTATAGCCTACTACTCACCTAGGCTACATGATGTAGCCTATTGCCCCTAGGTTACGAACCTGTACAGCATCTTACTGTACAAAAGAAAATGAGATTAATTCAAGTACAAGAGAAAATGATCAAAAGACAGTAAACATGAGATGTATGAAGCTACTGTCAGGCTAGCAAAGCATACTGTTTTAGAACAAATTATTTTTTTATAAGTAGAAAGAGTACAGCCTAAAATAATGATTAAAATTATAACATAGTAGATACATAAGCCAGTAACATTCATTTATTATCAACTATTATGTGCTATACTGAATTGTTTGTGCTAAAGTTTTATATGATTGGCAGTACAGTAGGTTTGTTTATACCAGAATCACCACAAACATGTGAGTGATGCATTGCGCTACCACATTATGATGGCTATGATATCATTAAGTGATACGGCTATTTCGGCTCCATTATAATCTTATGGGACCACCATCATATATAGTGTCTGTTTTGGACCAAAATATCACTGTATGGGCATGACTGTAATTGAAATGCCCAGAGAATGAAAACTCCACATTAAATTCTATTGGCTAATTGCCTATAAAACCAAGAATGCTATTCCTTCACCTATCATAATTCTTAATTGGATTTCATGCTCTTTAGCAGCAAGAGGAAATAGATGTTTACAAAATTCAGAAATTTCCAGTAAGTGATAGGTACATTAAATATATTAATATTTTGTCATATTGTTTGGAAAGGCAATGTGTAGAGTGAAGGGAGAGATTATATCTAAGAAGCTTGTATGGTTCTAAAGGATTCAAATGAATTATGACTTCAGAGGCAGACATCTGAAAATAAATGTTTTTGAATGATGGCCTCCAGACAAATAATATAGATGACTGTGGTGAGGAAAAGCTCTCATTCTAAAGTCTAAAGTATATATTTCCCCCAATAAAAGCACAACCCAAAAAAACTACAGAATAGAATTTTCTGTGGTTTCATAGAAAGCTTAGCCCATTAGCACCAAATTATTGAAGTGCATTCCTTTAAACAAATATTTAAAATTTCTCATCAGTAATATCAAGGCAAAAAGTACTAAGATGCTAAATTCTGTTTTCATTGGACAGGGTAAATGTATATTTCTACCATTTAAATTATACTTTATTTAATAGAAGAACTAGATGAGAAAATTGATGATGCTCTGTAGCCACTAATGTTAAAAGTCTGTGCATGTTTGAAAACTAGCAACATAAAGGCAGATCTTATTAATTCTCAAATCTGAAACTAGTTTTCTGGTTGGGCTATCTGCTCAATCTGAGAGAAACTAGTTCTTCAGCACATAGTCTGAGGCGAGACGATCATGTGAAGACTAAAAAATATATTTTTTTGTGACAATGACATAAATTACTTTCATCAATTATTCCACCTAAACTTCATAAAAGCATGGTAAGATAAAACTATGCTTTCCCATATATTGCAAATTGAAAATTGAGGTACAGAGAAGTCAAATAACTTTCCTAAATCCTTACAGCAAGTTAAGTGCAGGAGCTGAGATTTGAATTCCAGTAGTTTAGCCCCTTGGTTTGTGCTCTTAACCACTAACCTAAGACTTTAAGAAAGTAGGGAGGGAAAAAGTATTTTAATTATATTTTTAGGCAAATGGCTTAAAGAGAGCCTATCACACACCCACTGTCCCCATCCCAATAAAAACATCTATAAATGGCATGAGGACAGTACAATAATTCTTCTGTGTCCAAACATGCAAGTAGTGAAGGAACACAGATGGATGGCCCCATCATTCTTCCAATGTCTGGTGGGATCGGCACAGTAGTAAAATTATTCCTTGCACCTAAAAGGGGCTAAGCACTAGTAAAAAACTGTAACTAAAGGTATTTTCAAATAAGGAGAAAGGATAAAAGAACTCTCAGAATTTTTGTCAAAACAAAACTAACTCTGTCTCTGTTCCTAATCTACCAATACAAAAAGTACTCCTGAATATGTCTCATATCTTATTTTAATATTGAGATAAAATGGATGTTTTGCAAATAACAGGATTTCAGTCATTATTCTCATCAGGCATTTTGCATAAAGTTAGAGATTTTATAATTTACTTTGCATATATCTATTATGGGTTAACTTTCTGAAAAAAGGTTTTAGAATTAAAAAATAATGAATTTTATATTATCTATATATTTCAATTCTATAACTATGAATGGATGGTTGAATATCATCAGTCTAGAATATGAGAATCTGGAAAATTTAAATAATTAAATTTAAATAATTAAATAATTTGAATAATTTTATCATAATTGTTTTAGTACATAAGTAAAATTTTAATCTACTTGTATGCTTTATTTATGAGTTTTATAGCTACATATAAATTTGAAATCTACATAATATGTACACATATCTTTTCTCTTATTGTCAATCTTATTTTAGTACATCTGTCAGCAAAAAATATATATATAAATAAACAGTGTTTTTTTTGGAAAGACCAAACAGCAAGTGTGCATTGCATTTACACTTGTGTTTTAAGAGACCAGTTAAGAATGAGATCATATATTAACTCCATGTAATGATAAAATGACGCCAGAATGCTTCTTAGTTTTAAAGTGAAATCTAGAAATTTTAGAGCTAAACTTAGCTGTATATCTTCAGATTCATCACTTGGTACCATATGCTGTGTTTCTGATCACAATTCTCATAATCTGTGGAGTGGCTACAGATGTCTGCTTTTAAATAAAAACAGCAATTCATTTTCCAAAGAATGGACATAGGCCACGTTTCTAATTTTAAGTTGGAAAATTTGTTCCATGTTACGGATTTATTTTTACTCCTGCAAACTCTTAACAAATTTACTATACCTGACTATTCTAGATAGTTCATTTTTATCAGTTTATCCATTTCAAGTAATATTTTTCAAAACCCCATCCTGAGTCTACATTCTGAAATTTTATGCAGTAATTACTTTCACCTATTATTTTTAAAAAATCTTTTAGGACAAGTGAATTCATAATTTTCTTTTTTATGGTTATGACTAGATATGAGTGATTTCAAAACATTTTCACTCTTTATTTTTCTCAATTGTGTATACCTATCAGTGAATGAAAAAAGTAGACTTTATATTTTACATTCATTTTAGACATTCCTAAAAATTTAATCCCACAAGTTAGGAATTGTTATTGAATAATTCAACAACTATTATTGAGTAATTCATTTAATTTATGAATAAAGAAGCTAAGGCTCACAGAAATTAAGTGAGTCGGGTCAGAGTACTAGAGAGGGGGCAAATTTAGAGCTGAATTTAGAAAATCTAATTCACTCAACTAAGTCAATCATCCCCTTTCATTGTTAAAGAAGCAAAGAGAACATATGATTTTTTAGACAGTGTTATCTAACACAGGCATATTCTACATTTCCATTTCCAAGGTTCCAAACACTTTATATTTAATTGTTTTAGTAAGTTTAACTACTCCCTTGAATTCTCAGCAGGTATGAGGTGGTGCTTTCTATTTTAAAAAATAAGAAGTACAGATGTGTACATATATGTATAGATGTTGAACAGTAAATAACATTGTGAATCTTTCCAAGGCATAACTTTCAGAAAGTATGATCCACACATCCATTTACACAGAGGTGCAATGAAAGTAAATGATGTGTCCAGACACTGCCACACCTATTACTAAATACCTTGATTTTGCCTAATTTTATTGGAATACCATACTGGTTATTTATTAACAGTTGATTTAGGATCTCTTTCTTTGTAGAGATCTTTTTATTCTTATTTTTTCTAGAAATGTATTTTCCTTCTCATAATTTCCAATTCATATTTTTTT
>NW_011888792.1:10279663-10291062 GCF_000151845.1 Pteropus vampyrus | reverse complement strand
TTCTCAATTGTGTATACCTATCAGTGAATGAAAAAAGTAGACTTTATATTTTACATTCATTTTAGACATTCCTAAAAATTTAATCCCACAAGTTAGGGATTGTTATTGAATAATTCAACAACTATTATTGAGTAATTCATTTAATTTATGAATAAAGAAGCTAAGGCTCACAGAAATTAAGTGAGTTGGGTCAGAGTACTAGAGAGGGGGCAAATTTAGAGCTGAATTTAGAAAATCTAATTCACTCAACTAAGTCAATCATCCCCTTTCATTGTTAAAGAAGCAAAGAGAACATATGATTTTTTAGACAGTGTTATCTAACACAGGCATATTATACATTTCCATTTCCAAGGTTCCAAACACTTTATATTTAATTGTTTTAGTAAGTTTAACTACTCCCTTGAATTCTCAGCAGGTATGAGGTGGTGCTTTCTATTTTAAAAAATAAGAAGTACAGATGTGTACATATATGTATAGATGTTGAACAGTAAATAACATTGTGAATCTTTCCAAGGCATAACTTTCAGAAAGTATGATCCACACATCCATTTACACAGAGGTGCAATGAAAGTAAATGATGTGTCCAGACACTGCCACACCTATTACTAAATACCTTGATTTTGCCTAATTTTATTGGAATACCATACTGGTTATTTATTAACAGTTGATTTAGGATCTCTTTCTTTGTAGAGATCTTTTTATTCTTATTTTTTCTAGAAATGTATTTTCCTTCTCATAATTTCCAATTCATATTTTTTTTGAGTCGTTATATAAACAGATAAAAATTGAGTCCAGAGAGAATATATTAACTGGCCCAGGACACATTTGATACTCCAACTCTATGATAAATCAAGAAATATATTAGGGTGGATAAAAATGATGTGATTTATCTCCAGTACTATTGATTTTCTTTGGTAGTTTCTTAGAACTATCACATAGCTGGATATAATAAATACAATGACATAAAATGCAGGATTTCCAAAAGTCAAGTTCGTACAATTCGTTATAACTTAAATAAAGTATCTTTGACATATACAATTGCTGAGTTCACTGGATGCATTTGCCTTAAACATTTTGTTGCTTATTAATTTATTCATTCGAAAAACCAATAGGGAGTGTTGGCTGCGTACCAAGTTTTTACTCTATAAGGTGCCACCTGTTACTCATATCAAAGAACTCTTAGCATGGTGATCATTATTAGCATGACAGCATCATTATGATAATAAATAGAACTGCCAGTGGTGCTTTTTGCAAGTTACTTTCTTCTTGCTCACTTGCCTTCCATCTTTACTTGTAAATATAAAAAAATAAAGAGGCATTTGATTTGCAAATATGGGAGACATTATTAATTTATCACATTGCTAATTAGGACCACATTCATCTCTTTTCTATCAAAGATATGTTTTACTCAGCTAGTTAGATGGTACTTTGGTAGATGAAATAACATTTCCTTACTTGTGCCATTTTAAATGCAATTTATGAAGTCCATTGATAAAACAAAAGGCCATTATGCTCAGTACTAATTCATTGTTACTTGTTAGCAGTCAGATTTTGTCCTCAGAATCTTCCTTACATGGTCTTTCATTTTATCAAGATGATGATAGAGGATAAATGAATAATAGTATTTATATTTAAAATATAAAAGTACATAAATGTATCCAAGACTGCATTAGCAACACATTACAGCAAAATTAGACATATCTCAGAAATGGAAAAGTTTAAGATTAGGTGTTATATAAATATACTCTTCTTCAATATTTAATAGATTTAAAAAATTGTGGAGAAAACATACTCAAAAAAGTTCAACATTTGTTTATGAAAAAGCTCTTGGCAAACGAGCTCTACACAGAACTCAAACTGTTGAAGTTATAACTCCAGATGTGATTTTAAATGGTGCCTTCTCTTCAAAACTAGAATCAAAGGCCACTGTCACAGCTTCGACATTAAATCAAGAAATTCTAGCCTATAAGTATTAAAAACTTAGAAAAATACTTCCATGTTTGGAAATTTCATAAGTGAAATAAACAAATTAGAAGTGATCAGGGATTTCAGCAATAATGCTGAATGCAAAATCTTTATATAAAAGGCACTGTATTATTATGCACCAGTGACAAAATATAATAGCAATAATATAATTGAGAGAAAAATATTCAAGAATATGAAAATTCCATGTAAAAAAATTTTTTCATTTTTCTTTGGTTTATTCCTTATTAGTTCCATTTTTAACCAAACCTTCAAAAATAGTCACGATGTGATTGATTAAAATAAAGCAAGAACCAAGAACACCCAAGATAATTTTGAATAACAAGGTGGAGATGTCAAATATCTAACTATAAAAACTACAGTCATTAAGATGATATTCACACAGAGACAGATAAACCAATGGAATGTAATCAAGAATCTAGAAATTGACCTATTTAATATGGAAATGGAAATCATGTATGAAAAACATGGAATTACATATTGATAGTAAATACTAAGTTTTTACATCTGTAATTTTAAGTGAAAAGACGATGACTTAGTGTTTATGTTGCTCTGATCTGAATGTACTATAGATATTTAAAATAATTTTAAAGTCCTTTTTTAATTGTTTTTAAAAAACTAGGTAAATTGAAATGATTGTTTTGAAAATTTTTAATGCTCAATATTAACTGTGTAGAACTCATAGGATTATTTATAAAAGCAGTTATTAACTTTTAAATACTGATATGTTTAATGAAACATTCTGGAATTTTTTTCTATACAAATTTTGTTCTAGGAAAAATATCAAGTTATCTTTTTTATGTTTTTGGAATAAATTTCTAAAATGTTCAGTTCTTCTCAATCTGTGCTTTATTACTTGTCATTGAAATTTTTGGCCTTATGGCTCCTCTTCATTCTTTTTTATTTCCTCAAATTTTGCTTTTTCTCTGTTAATACCTCCATTATATTTGTTTAACCTATTTATTTTTATTTCAAAGTAATATTTTCTAGCTTTATTCTTTTTATTTAAGGCTATGACTTAACTTTGAAGCACCACTTAAGTTTCATTCTATAAATTTTTATATGCAGTTTACGGTATTGTTTATTTCTGTTTCTACTAAAGAATAGTTTTTGAAATGTAAATTTAGAGGTGTATATTTCCAAATTTATAAAGTTCATTAATTTCCTTTTTACACTAAAGTCTAAGATAATTTATACTGTAGTCACATGGGGCTGTCTGTATAGCAGATTCTTTGATTTTTGTTGATGTTAATTTTATGCAATAGCGTGTAGTCAAAATTCAGGAATACTCTGCATGTGCTTGAAAATAATGCATATTTAGATTAGTGTGTTATTCAAACATTCTATATCCACTCAAATATTACTTTTTTGACATACTAATACTGAGGAAATAATTTAAATATTCAGCTCCAATGGGGAATTTGTGAATGTTTCTATAATAATCTTAATTTTTGTTTATATATTAATATCAGATATTCATTTTATAATGTTCTATTTCTCAGATAAATTGTGTGTTTAATCATTAATTAAGCAGGCTCAATAATTCTTTCTTGTCTTGAAGTACATTTTCCCTGATGGAAATTTTTTCTTTAAGTTAGTATTTGCTTGTTATTGCTTTTTGTATTTTTATTTTCAATCTTCCTATTTTTAAGTTTTATTGCTAGATTCTTTAAGAAGGAGATAAATATATATTTTTCCAGTTTGTCAGTCTGGAAATTTATTTCCAGTAATTGGAATTTTACATTATATTACTATTACTAATAGATTTTTTTAAATCATCTTAATCTTGCTATGTACCATGCTATTTCCAGTTTTTTTCTTTAGTCTTTTTTAAAATTAATTTATTTTTAATTCCACTTATTCCCTATATTATTTTGGTAGTTAATTATATTTATTTTCTTAGTGGTTACTGCTAAAATTTTTAAATGCATACTACACCTTAAAAATTAAAATGACATCTATATTCTCCTCTCAAATACACAGGCCTTAGAATATTTTTATTTTTAAGCATTCCTTTGCATTATATTTCTGTATTTATGACCATATCCTCTAAAGTATTTTTTATTTTTGCTTTATTATAAAGACATATAATGTATATCTCCTTTTTACTAAGATATAACTTTTTAATCGTCTCTTACTCATCTTGCTGAAATTAACTGTTGGCTCTTACACCATTGGCTCTTAAAAGCAAGCCTCTTACTTACCATGACTGGAAAATATCTATAGGAAAGTTGTAGTTTCAGCTTGAACTTACTATCACAGATGTTATCCCACTATTTATTTCAGGCTGTTTAGCCCTGTTTCTAACCCTTTAGTATTTTTCTTCATCGCTTACTTGAGAGCTTTGTTTATTAGGTTATTGCATTCTTCCTACATGTTTAGATATGTGCAATCATTAAAACACCTGCAGGAACATTTTCATATTTAGAACATCAATTTATCAGATGTAGTAAACCTATTGTTCTTTTAAAAGTACATTGCATTTGATTTCTAGCATCTATATTCTAAAATGGTATCGAGCTGTAATTTTTACTGCTACATTATTTTTTAAATTATGCTTTATTTCTAATATTTATGTAACTATCTCAATGAATACAATTTTAAGTACTTTAAAATATTAATTTATTTAATTATAACATATTAGGAGGTAAATAGTATCATTTCACAAAATCTAATAGAAAACCACTGCAAAAATATTAAAACTTATGATAGATTATACACCTTGTAAGTGCTAAAGGTAGGATTTAAACACAGGCACTCTAGCTTGAGAATAATTATTCCCAAATTTTAGGCTACGTTTCCTACCAGGTGTGTACCATGATGATCAATATTTTTAAATTATATTTTTCTTAGAAAACTATTCCTCTCTATAGAGTCTTAAATTTATGACTAAAACATCTTTCATGGTATTCTTATCTAATTTTCATATCTCCTTTATTTCTGTATTATACTCATTCACCTAACATTAACTTTTCATTTGTAATTTTTCCCTAGTTACCCATTATATTTGAGAAAGCAAAAGATGTTTTGATAATTTTATTGTTTTTCCTTTTAAATGTTGGCCTTTGCATTTTAACAATTATATTTTCTACTTCATAATTTTATAATTTGTGCTTATATCTTTATTAGGCTTTGCTTTTTTCATCACATAAACGTTTCTTTTTAAATGTTGAAAAAACAGATAACCAAAAGTTTGCAGCATCAGTGAACCCTGTGCGTTAATTCTCAAGAATCAGAGAAGATGGAGGTCGGTCAAATTCAAGCATATGAGTGACAAGAATAACTGAATAGAAACATTCTCATGGTTAGATTTTAGAACCACTGGTAATCTTGACTCTACATAGTGTCCTTGGTATCCACCTGAAAAATGGACTGATAACACTGGAATTTTTTCTCTAATGGCTTTATGTTAAAAATTCAGTTATAATCTATTCTTTAAATGCCCAATAAAAGGTCTAAAATTTTCTGAGAAGCTGTTTGAAAATAACTAGAAGGTAATTTGAAGCAAATTAATTTGGTATGAATTTCATCTTTAATTCGATAGAAAAAGCAAAGAGTTTTTAAAAATGGCTATCTTTTCCTGAGAAATCATTTCTAGTTAGAAAGGAACCATCATGGGGCTATCTTTTCCTGAGAAATCATTTCTAGCAGAAAGGAACCATCATGGGGTTTTCAGAAGTTATAAGGGAGTTTCCTTGAATTTTGATTTTCATCTCCCCCCATCCCTTGATTTCTGATTTAGAAATTTCCAACTTGGGAAGAAAAGATGCAGGAATTGTTAAGTATAGGCAAATACAACTTTAATATTGCCTCGTATAATGCAGACTTCTCTCTCATAGTCAGGGAGCAGTCTAGATCCTCTGGGGACCTGAAAAGAAGCCATCTTTCTGATGGAGACAAATAAATACACAAAGCCTTTTGAGATTCATGAGCAGCAAGCTTAAAGATTATTCATACTTTCCTGCTCTTTGAAGTACTGGTGTGGAAATAGCCTTCCTCTTAGATCAAAATAAGAAAAAATAAGGTTGGTAAAAGAATAGTTAAAAACAATGGAAGTTTAGAAAATTAATTTATACCTATGTTGTTAAATTTCTTTAAAAATTTGTTTAGATTGTGTAAACACGAATCTTATAAAAATGCCCTTTATTCTTTTTTCTTTTTAAAATAGTACTATTATTGTAAAAGGAATGGCCCTTAATTTTCTACATGGTCAACAGAAGTCAACATTGACTGTTGTTTTTTTTTTTTAATTTTATATATTGTGGTAAGAACATAATATGATCTAACCTCGGCAAATTTTTAAGTGTACATTTTACTTTAGGTACAATGTTGTACAGCAAATCTCTAACAATTATTTATCTTGATGATTGAAACTTTATGCTGTTGATTAGTAACTCCTCATTTCCTCCTTCCTCTAACTCCTTACAACTACCATCCCACCGTGACTTTATGAATTTGACTATTGTAGATACCTCACATAAATGGAATCATGCTGTATTTTTCTGTGACTAGCATATTTTACAGCATAATGTCCTCAAGGTTCACCCATATTATCACATATTGTGGAATTTCCTTCTTTTTAAAGGCTGACTAGTACACCATTGTGTGTGTGTGAGTGTGTGTACATGTGCGTATTGCATTTTCTTTATGCATTCATCTGTTGATACATATTTAGGCTGTCGACTTATTTCTACATTTTGGCTCTTGTAAACAGAGCTACAATGAACACAGGAGTGTTGATATCTTTTTGAGATCCTGATTTCAATTATTTTAAATAAGTGCCCAGAATTATGATTGCTGGATCATGTGGTAGCTCTATTTTTATTCTTTGTGGATAAACTGTTTTCCATAGAGCTGTACCATTCTGCATAGCCACTAACAGTGCCCAGGTTTCAATTTTTACTTCGTCGCCAACACTTTTTTTAAAAAATAAATTCCCTCCTGACAGTGAAGTGACAATGAAGTGATATCTCATTGCAGTATTGATTAGCATTTCCCAATGTTTAGTGACATTGAACATTTTTTCATATAGCTGCTAGCCATTTGTAAGTCTTCTTTAGAGAAATTCAAGTCCTTGGCCCATTTTTAAATCAGATTATTAAATTTTTTGCTATTTAAATAGAGAAGTTGTAGGATTTCCTTATAGGTAGATTAAGCCCTTATATATATGGTTTATAAATATTGTCTCCCATTCCATAGGCTGTTTTTCAACTCTATTGACCATTTTCTTTGCTGCGGGACTTTTTGGCTTTATGTAGTCCCCCACTCTGAGTTGACTTTTGTATATGGCATCTACCAGGTCAAACCACCACATCTATTCTCCTCTAGGCAGCTACACTGTGCAGAACCCATTAGAGCTCCAAGACTGGCAAGACAGAAGCCATTTCTCTAGGGAGCCCTACCAAAACTGTTGGGGTTTTGGGAATGCAAACCAATCCATCCTCTTTCCTATGTGAAGCTAGGAGCTGGAGACATTTTTTTCCTAATCAAATCCTGTCCCAGGGTGGGGGACACTGGCAGATAGTGTCCAGAATCTCCCTATAGGCCCTGGTAAGTCTGATTTCATGTTTTTCCAGGGTACAGGAGCCTTTCAATTAGTTTGATTTCTCACAAAAGGAAGTTGCTCATAAGTTGTTTACTTGGCGTGTTTGGGAGGTGGGAGGTAGGAGGCGATGGCTCTGGGCTTCCTATTGCACCATCTTGCAGATGTCATTTTTATTCTGCTTTCCTTTTATATTTCTTTGACTGAATCTTTAATTAATTTCAGTTCTTTCCAAGTTTTAATTATGAGAAAGTAAATGAAAAAAGACTGTGTTTCAAAATATACTTGAATTTATCAGTTTTTTGTTTTGTTTTGTTTTTTTTAAATAATGGTAACTTTCTTAATAGTTTCCTGGCATACTTACTATTCTCCTCTGGTGCAGTTGTCCCATTGTTGTCTTATTGATGTAGGAAGGAATTATTATAAATTTTGAATCATTTAAATAAATCCATAGAAACTTCAAAAATTTATTTTCTTCATAATTTTATATACAATAACATATAAAATTTCTAAGAAAACCCGTGTTTAAAGGATTCTGCCTGGTCAGAGCAAGGTGAAATGAGAGATGTCCCAGATTTCTCCCCTTGAAACAATAATAAGCCAAACATCTAAAACTCAACAAAAAACACCTAACCTGCACACAAGCACATCTGAGTAAGGGATATGCAAATAAGAGCTACCACAGGAATGAATTGGATCTTGGAATTTGAGAAGTTAACAGAAGTCCAAATTATCTCAACCCAAAAAGGCCTTCTCCAAGACACATTATATTAAAATTAATCGAAAATTAATTACAAAGAAAAAATTCTCAGGGCACCCAGAGAAAAGAAGACAGTAACCTATAAAGAAAAGCCCATTAGATTATCATCACATTTCTCAGCACAAACCTTACAAACAAGAAAGGAGTGGAATCAAAAATTCAAACTATTAAATGAAAGGAACTACCAGCCATGAATAATGTACTTAGCAAAACTCTCCATTAGATATGAAGGAGAAATAAAGACCTGTCCAGACATATAAATATTGAAGGACTTCTCCACTACCAGGCTTCTTACATTACAGGAAATAATGAAAGGGGTAGGCTCACCTAAAACAAAACGACAAAAAATACATAACTATGAGTAAGGCGACTTGCAGTCAGATAGAAGAGGAGGAATGCACCCCTTATTAAGAACAGTGAATTAAAAGCTTAAACAATAAGAAATTTGCTATAGCAAGATAGTAATGAATGTTCAGCATACATAGGGACAAACAGACAACAATAATAGAAAAGTGAAGGATTCAAAGATCCAAATTCTCAAAGGGGAATGGAGATAAGGCATACACAGAAGAAAATAGACTGCTATATATGTAACTATCCTTTACATATCTGCAATGGTAACCACATGTCAAAGATTCAGATTTTCCACTTTAATTTCCAAATGGAGCTGATCTATTGGAAGCAATTTGGAAATAGCCTGAATGAGATAATAAATTTTGAGGTCAGATTGGATACTCTCTTGTTCTGGGCCTTCTTAGATTTTAGAGGCAATATATTCCTCACAGGAGTGTGCTACCCTGGTCCATTTACTGAGTGATCCAAAAAGATGCTATTTTTGAGTGGGACCTAGAACAAAAGAAGGCTCTGCAACAGTTCCAGGCTGACATGCAAACTGTTCTGCCACTTGATCATATGATCCAGCAGATCTAGTGGTGTTTAAACTGTTATTGTCAGATAGGGATGTCATTGGTATCTTTGGCAGGCCCCCTACAGGCGAATCACAGAGCAAACTCTTAGGATTTTAGTGCAAATCTTGCCATTCTCTGTGGCTAACTATTCTCCTTTTGAAAAATAGTTTGGCCTACTACTGGACCTTAGTAGAAACAAATGCTTAATGATGGGCCACCAAGTACCATGTGAGTTGAACTGCCCATTGTGAACTGAGTGTTATTTAATTCACCAAGCATATACAGCAGGACCTTGTCATCAAAGTGGTATGTAAAGATCAGACCCAAACAATCCCTGAAGGCACAAGTTATATGACGAAATGGTCCAAATCCCATTCCTGCCATAATACTTTCTCTCTTCCAGCCTGCACCTATGGTTTTATGGGGGAGTTCCCTACCATCAAGTGACAGAGAAAGAGAAAACCTGGGCTTCGTTTACAATGGTCATGCATGACATGCAGTCACTACCCAAAAGTGGACAGCTGTGGCAAGAGTCCCTTTTAGAGACATCCCTGAAAGACAATTATAAAATGAAATTCAGTGGTCAAAATTTAAAGTAATGCACCTGGTTGTTCACTTTGGAAAATGGACAGACATGTAATTACATACAATTAGAATGTAGACTATGAAAAATTAATAATGCATGTTAAAACCTTACAACTACTACTGAATTATAGTAGAAATACCTCTAAGAAGGCACTGTAGGATATACAACAAGAGACATTTTTAGAGAAAGCAAAAAGGGAAACAAAAAAGAATAAGAATACATGAATGAATGGAAAACTAATACAAAAAGAGTAGACTTAAACCTCATAATATATAAACTATAGTAAATATAAATGATCTCATTACTCTAATTAAAACATGTAGCTTTTCAGAATTTATACACTAAAAGACAAAACCCAACTACATCCAGCCTTTAAGAAACACACTATAATTATAAATATACTGAAAGATTAAAGTAAAACTATGAGAAAATAGAGCATTCAAAATACAAATCATAAGACAGAGTATCTCTATTAGTAACTTACAAAGTTAGCTTTAGAATAAGGAATATTATGGCACAAAAATACCATAATAATAAAGGATCAATTAATTAAGAACACATAGCAAAACTAAATGTTTACAAATGGGAAAGTGGGTACACACACACACACACACACACACACACACACATTTAAATATAGCAAGTATGATAGTCTCCCCGTATCCAGTTTCACTTTCTGCGGTTCTAGTTATCTGTAGTCAATTGTAATCTGAAAATATTAAATGGAAAATTCCAGAAATAAACAATTCATAAGTCTTAAATTGCAGGACATTCTAAGTAGCATGATGAAATCTCACACCATCCTGCTACATTCTATCTAGGATGAGAATCATCACTTTGTCCAGTGTATCCACGGTGTATATGCTCTCCACCCACTAGTCACTTAGTAGCCCTCTCTGTTATCTGATCTACTGTCATGGTATCGCAGTGCTTGTGTTCAAGTAACCCTTATTTTACTTAATAATGGTCCCAAAGTGCAAAAGTGGTGATGTTGTCAATTCAGATATGCTGAAGAGAAACCATAGAAAAACAAAAGCAATTGTATGCTGAGGTTGGTAAAAACAAATCTCATATTGATGAAATTGTGAAGAAGGAAAGAGAAATTCATGCTAGTTTTTGCTATCGTACCTCAAATGGCAAACATTATAGCCACTGTGCATGGTGCTTAGTTAAGATGAAAAAGTCATTAAATTTATGGATAGAAGACATGACAACTTTGTGGCTCAAAGCTTGTCATTCTGTCATACCTTCAGAAGGTCAATAGCAGCCTAACACTATGTCACAATGCTTATGTCATTCACCTCACTTCATTTCATTATGTAGGCATTTTATCATCTCTTAGTATTACAAAAAGGGTGAGTATAGTACAATAAGTTATTTTGAGAGACAGACCACATTCACATAACTTTTATTACAGTATATTTTTACAATTGTTCTAATTATTATTATTGTTAATCTCTTACTGAACCTAATTTATAAATTAAAATTTATCATAGGTATGTATGTATAGGAAAATACATAGTATATATAAGTTTGGTACTATCTGCAGTTTCAGGCATCCACTATGGGCCTTGAAAATTATCTCATGGATGGGAGGAGAATTGTATAGCAAATATACAT
>NW_011888792.1:10274660-10279003 GCF_000151845.1 Pteropus vampyrus | reverse complement strand
AAACTAATAAAATAAAATAAAATAAAATAAAATAAAATAAAATAAAATAAAATAAAATAAAATAAAATAAAATAAAATAAAAAAGTAAAAATCAATGGAAGGAAAAAAAAAGAAGTCATGATAGAAAAAATTAATCCCTAAGTAGGACACAATAAAGAGAAGAAAGCAATGACCTAGCCTATAAAAGAAATGGGGGGAAAAAAAAGAAACCGAAAGTTATTTGAAAAAAAAAAAAAACACAATAAAATTCAAAAACCTTTCAACTGAGCAAGTAAAAAATAGAGAACAAAAATTAACCAATATCAAGAATGAAAAAGTACCATCCCACTGAATCTATGGGTGTTACAGTAATATAGGAAGAATATTATAAATAATGAACACTAATATAGTCTGTTTAAATGGAATGGACAAATGCTTGTAGAGACACAAATGACTAAAACTGCCAGAAGAATAAAGAGAAAATATAAACAACCTGTTTTTACTACAAAAATTGACCTTATAATTTAGAGTTTCCACAAATGAACCCCTGGGACCACATGATTGCACTGGTAAATTCCATCAAATATTAAAGAGATAATTTCAACCTTACACAAATGTTTCAGAAAACAGAGGAGAAAACACTTCTCAAGTTACTTTTGGATACCAGCACTACGACCTTGATATCAGAAAAGGACATACTTGATACGCAAATCAGGCATGGACATTATAAAAATAGGAAATTACAGACCAATGACCCTTACAGATATAGATGCAGAAATCCGCACAAAAAAAAATATTGGCAAGTTAAATAAAAGAAAAACATATAAAATACATATCTCATTCCCAAATCAGTTTTATACTAGCATCTGCACACTGAAAATTATAAAACATTTCTGAGAGAAATTGAAAAGAACCAACAATTATCCAACAATTATGAAAACACTTACCTATACAAAGCCTCAGACATGAATGCTCATAGTAGCGTTATTCAAAATAGCTGAAAAGCAAAAGAAAATTTCATCAATAGAAGGATAGATAAAGTTTAGTATGGTGTATAATACAACATGATGTTCAAGGGGGAAAAAAAAAAAAACCTGCTTCATGGGAAAATTTAGATGTAACTCCAAAACATCATTCTGAGCAAATCAAGCCAGACTAATAAATAAATAAATAAAAACTGAATTATTTCACTTATATGAAACTCTAGAATAGGCCTAACTACTCTCAAGTAACAGAAATTAGAGCAGTGGTTGCCAGATTCTGGTGTCGGTGTTGGGAATATTGACTGCAAAGAGTAACAAGGCTACTTACTCATTAGGATGATAGAAATGTTTAATGCTTAATTATGATGATTACACTGACGTACACATTTATCAAAACTCATCAAACTATACACTGTGTGCATTTTTATTTTATGTTAACTATCCATCAATAAAGTTCACATTAAAAGAAAATAATAACATTAGTTTTTTTTTTATCTTGGGAAATTATTAGAAAATATTTAAGGTAAAACTGTTGAGTAAATAGAGAACTCACTCATAAAAAAGATTCTCTCTTTAAAAAAATACATGAAAAATTGTTTACCATGATTTTATGTAATAGTTTTTTAAGACATAATGACTAATAATGAGAAACTAGCTAATTGAATATAAAAAAGTTTTATGTTCCAAACTCCTTAATACACTGTTTCCCTACATGTGGTAAACTTTAACATCTGAAACTCTGAGACTAGATGAGTTAACTTTCCAAAGGGGATCATCTTGAATACTAATGTTCATAGTCTTCTGTAGCTCTGATTGGGTACCTAAAAGTAAAATGATCAATTTTCACTTACAGAGATGTTTAGAAAAAATTAACAAGTGTTAAAGTCATCAAGATCCATATGACTTTAGGGAAAACTAGCCTGGTTTAAAGACTGCTGTTTTAGAAATCAAACATTTAGATGTCTTATTCAGACATAATACATTCTTGAAAAGAATGTTGTTTTTTTTTTTTTTTTTTTTTACTGAAGTTTAAGCCTTTTCAATTACTACATGAGGCTTGTAACTTATGTCTAATTAAAAAGTATTTTTATGAAGTTACCTATGTTAAATACATCTTTACATATAAAATGCCACATTTATACACACATAAATAACATATCGACATTTGAACATCACTAAAACATTTAATATAATCATTCTGAGGAAAGAACTATAAGTTAGAGCTTATCTTTAGGAGAAAAATATGCAGGATGTTTCTAGTCAAGCAATGAATTTTAAATAAACTTTCTAAGAGGTCTCAAATATAATAAAATTAATGAAAATTAACACAATGTGAAACAGCAGAAATGGAGTCTGACCAGCATAAATTGATATTAAGTCCAGAAGTTCTAAAAAGATATTATAATTCTGAAAACAATTATCTTAAGAAGTCATAATAAGAAAAAAAGGCAATAAATCTATTATGGTCACTCTCAGGAGTGTTCCCCTTCACCTTATTATTGAACTGTTAAAATAAAACACAAAACTGTGCTGTAAGCTCAGTGACCTCTCCATCAGTTAACACAAATGCTTTGTGTTCTGAGGCAAGGTCAAAACTCCAAGTCAACTAAAGATCAAAAAGGTCTTGTGGCATGAGTAACATATCATGTAATTTTCAAAGAGGTTGCGACCTGACTCAATTAAAAACAAGATATAAAAATGGATTTTTTATTTGCTTTCAAAATATTGTGGATTAATTTTAATACAGTGACCGTAATCTCCTTTCCCATATGTAGTTCCATTCCACCTCAATTTTCAAAAATTTTATCAGAAAACACTGGCTTCACATAAATAAAATAATTCCTCTATTCTAGTGTACATGCGCCTAAAAGTCTTTCAGTTGTAAATGAGCATTTTTATTTAACTTTGAATGACTGATATTCATGGTCCATATTTTTACAGATAGCACATTGCTAACTTCAAAACTATCACCTATTTGCTGAGAAAAAAGGCCTTCACTATTCAGGGTTCATGTATTTACTAATCTTGCTTGAGTGGCTTATAAAAAAAGATATATATTTTTCTCTGCATGAGATGCATACCTTAGCAAGTTTATGCAAAATGATTACTTTTCATATTCAATTTAAGAAAAAAATCTCCACAATATTTGTTTTTGGATAATCTAATGAAAGTACGATTTCTTTTCAATAGCAAAATATTCAGATCTGTTTTTATACCTAAGTGAGAAACTATTTATGAAAATGCAGTCTCATTTAGAAAGTGATATTTAAGATTGTGCTCTTTCATACTCTGAAGCAAAATTAGCTAAAACTAGGATTTCATAAAACTACCTTTGTATTACTATGTTTTTCCCAGCCACTATTTTGCTTCCCTTTTTCAGATATATCACATATATTATCATAATAATAATCTAAAAATAGAGTGAAAATTGGCTGGTAAAATTGCCTGTAGGCTGACATTATTGTGAAACTATCAAGAATGAAATGCTGAACCAAGGGATACGGGATAGTGTCTTCTGGAAATTAATTCCAGTTGAGACTTTGTGAAACCTTAATCACATAATCCTGACTTACCAAAATCATTTTTAAGAAAATTTAGTGCTCAGGATAACTTCTGAGAATAAAATTTTATGGTAATCTGTAAGCAAGGCAAAGGCAATGTAAGATGGACAAGCTTTTTCTCCATCTGAGCCTCAAAACTCTAATAACGGCTCCAAGGACTGAGAAGGTTATTTGATTTCCTTATCCACTCTGTGGCCTCTGTTGAAACTTCTCGTTAATATTTATCGATGTTCTTTTAATATTACCATTTTGTTCACTGAAAAGTTCACTGGTAGAATCAACTTATTTCATATTGTTAACTGAAAAAGCTTAGTTTCTATTTAGTTAGAAGACTGTGTATTTAAAGTGACCCAAACCATGACAACATTTTCTATTTATCAACTAATTTTCATTGAAGAAAAACAAATCACATAAGAAATTAAGTCTGTACTAATGATAAATTCAATAAAAAAAGAGTAAAATTATCTAATATTTCTATGAGACTGATAAAATGTTTTTTCAGTCTCACATATGGTTTAAGCTGTAGTGTTGTGTCAATTACTTCAATTTAGCAGTTTTACTCATTATTTTACTTAACAATTATGACTCTGGTTTGATTTCAACAGCTTGGGTTTTTTTCAAAATGGCTGGCACTTTGGAAGACTTTTAATAAATTTGTGTTCTCTCAAATTATGTGTATAAAGAAGTTTGAATAAAACTTATTTACTGAGAAATAGGATCTCTGTACTTCAACTGGAATGATTATAAGCTTCTGGAGGGTGAGAATCTCATACATTTTAATCTTCTTTAATGCCTAGAACATTATCTGGCACATACGGGG
>NW_011888792.1:10259660-10269660 GCF_000151845.1 Pteropus vampyrus | reverse complement strand
AGGCAGAAGTTTAAAGACTAGTGACCAAAGCACACCAGCCAAAAAGTCATATTCTTTAGCACAGGATGAGGTTCCTACTTTCGTAAAAAAAATTAAAAAATAAAAAAAATAAAGGTTTGCAGACAGGGAATTCTCCTAGGGTTATTGGTCTGCTCGTATATATCTTGCAAATCGTGAATGGCTTTAAGAACTACAAAAAGAGTACTTCTTTTGGTGCAAGTTGAAGTAACCTACTCCTGTGGATCTGAAGGCACTTGCTTTCTCCAATGAGAAATGTGATAAGTGAGAAATAAGTTATAGGTGAGAAGTCAAGGCTTGGAGTATCATGAGAGCCTCACAATAGGTAGCCATACTGCCCTAGATTTGGCCTAATGCAAAAGAAATGAATTTTGGTCAGATATAGATACTGCCTGCTTTGTCAAAAAGGAAACTTTCTTACATCCATTCAGTTATCCAAGGAAACTGTGCAATTTCCATCCCTCCTACTTTCTGAGAAAATGAAGTCAATAGGCTACTCACTTTTCAGTTTACTGTTTTTTGGTTTCTCCCTGCGTTATTCCACTGAAACAGCTCTCATCAAAGTTCCTAATGATTTCCTTGGTGCTAAATTAAACAGATCATTTTCATAGCAGTAGCAAAAAAAGTAGAGGCTCAAATCCTTAATGTTTCACTTACTAGCTGAGTGATCTTGGGGATTTCCTTCATCTTTGTTCTTCAGGATCTTAGACACGAAATCGTGACAATAATAGTATTCATCTCTTAGGGTTTCTGTGAGTATCAAAAAATTAGTCCATATAAGGTGCTAAGGAGAGTTTGTGGCAACTTGTAAGCATTAAACAGGGTTATTTTTAATTGTGGGTGCAACGATTCCATCAGCTTTCCACACGGATCACTATGCTTCTTAAAATACTCTCTACCCTGACTTTGCACTAAGCCAGTTTGAAACCATAAATGTTTCTGAATTCTATCTATATCCAATTTGCTTACTCAACTTCAGACTATCATTGACTCTGATGGGGTTAGAGCAGGCTTATTTGTCTCTATATATCCACATAGCTCTACCATTTAGACAGAATACTCTTGTTGCTATACAATCTGATTATTCACCCCTTTATTTAAATCTATTTAATATTCAATTAGTCTTACAATAATGTACAAGCTCTCTTAAAGTGGACTTGAATTGTCCCACCCAAATCTACATGTATTCAGCCTCTTCTTACTGTTAGCTAACCTCTCTCTCTCATTCTTTCTTCTTTCTCACCCCATTCACAGGGGTATTTCCTTCAGTCCTTTATTATTTACTAACTTTCTCCTCCCATAGGGTTATACACAAAATGCTTTTCTCTTCGTTGACTAAAAGACTCTTACTCAACCTTTAGGCCTCAGCTCAATGACCACAGTTTCAGAGAGATCTTTTGAGATCTTTCTGTCTTTTGTAAATAACATTGTTACATGGTCTAGGAGAAACATATATGTTTCCTTCAAATCAATTATCAAATTCTCAACTTTAAATTTTATTGGTATGAACAATTATTTGTCCATTTGCATGACATGGTAGGTCCCATGAGGACAGGATGGTGTTGGGTTTTGATCCTTTATGCTAAAATCTAGCACCATGCCAAATGAATGCATAGGGTACCTCTTGCCTTGTCTTTGAATTTATGAAATAATTAGTTGAGTTCAGCAGATGTTATACTATCTATTATATACTTGTCATATTCTACGTTGTATAATTTCCACGTACACTCAGCTTATTTCCTATGTCAAAATATAAATTCTTTGAAGGCAGGTATTGTTGTGTTTTTCACATTTTGAAGATGTATTAATTTCTTATTGCTGCTATAAAAAAATTGCCATAAACCTGGAGGCTTTGGACAACAGACATATCTTACATTCACGGAGCTCAGAAGTCCAGAATGAGTCTCACTGTGGTTGTAAGGATTATGCTCCTTCCAGAGGCTGGACAATCCATTTCCCTGGAGTTTTTTTTTCTGATTTTTAGAGGTTTTCCCCCATTTACTTGTGGCCTTCTTCTATTTTTAAAGGCAGAAATGCCCATTTGAGTCTCTTTTCACATGGCATCACTCTGATTCTCACTCTCTTGCTTGTTCTTTCACTTATCAAGACTCTTGTGATTATACTGAGCTCTCCAGGATACTCTCAGTCAGCTAATTAGCAACCTTAATTCTACCTGCAAGCTTAAGACCCCTTGCATGTGATAAAATATATTCACAGGTTCTGAGAATTAGGGTACAGGTCATCTGGGGATCATTATTCTGCCTACTTTACACCTCAACTGCACTTAACACTGTGCTCTGCATATAGCAGACAGTCCAGAAATATTTGCAATCTTTGACAAAATTTAGAATTGCATAATCATTAAATCATGTGACATTCTAGAATGAATATTTAGTGGTCAATTAAATCTTCAATTCTCAGATAAGAAAACAGAAGAGGTTTAAGGAAGTAGTACTGTATGTTACATGTCTCATTAATGGCAAAAGCCAGTTGCCACCATTGTTTATCCCTAATCTAGGGTTCTTTCCTATGCATTATTAATAAAAGTTGGAAAAAAGTGATATCTCATTGTAGCTCATAAAATATTAATTTTTAATAATAAACTTGTAATTACTTGAAATTTTCTCAAAATAGAAAAATATCTAACAGGCCACCTTATATAATAGAAGAAAAAGAAAAAAAAAACCCTAAGTTTAACTTGTAAATAAAGAAATTTAAGTGACAGGTAATAATCATCCTCTTTAGTAAAAACTTTTGATTCTTCCACCTGACTAGTGAGATCTTTTCACATAGAATTCATTGTAGAAGAATTTCGAGGATTATTGAAATTTTAAGAATATTTTAGATTAAAGTAATCTACGTAAACACTTCATATTCACAAGATTTTAGGCAAACATCGATGACTTTTATATTTTCCAATGGGCAGAGCAATTATTAAGAATTGATGTCAGAAACAAAAGAAAATTTACTGTTTAAAAGAAACACTAGAGCATCATGTAAGTAAGAGAGAACTGTACAATGATGTGAATCATAACTCACCCATCATTTATTCACCTCTAAAGCAGACATGAAATCATCTGCTTCAAAGGGGTGTTATAATTATGAACTGAAATGTTGTACATGGAAACAGCAAGAGTGCCTAGTTTGTGGGAGGCACTGAGAAATTTCTAGTTCCTCATTCTCTTTTATATCTAAAAATGAGTAAAAAGCTCAATATTGACAATAAATATTTTGCTTACAGTAAATGAGTGTACTTCAGCTACTCGAAACCAAAAGGGACTTGACTAAAACAATCATGAACCAAATATCCAACTCTTATCAACCATGTCCCTTTTGCACTGTCTTTGAGCCAATCATTTTTTCCATTTATAAGCTTCTTGCTTTCTTGTTTCTGTATTTTGCCAAATCTATTTTTCAATCACAGCTCTTTGTCAGAAATGTTCTTTTTTAGTTCCACATCTCTCTGCATATAAACATAACCCCTTTTAATCACCTCTAGTACAATGTTTGTTTGTTTGTTTCTGGTAATAGAACATAACTATTTCTTCTAAACCTCATAACCTATGTTCTTCTGATTCTTCATATTATCCTGACCTTTATTTTTACTTTGCCCGATTTTTTTCACATATATCTTTATGAGACAACTTGAAACTTTTTTGTTCTGAGAAGGAATACAAAAATCAAATACTTAATGATAGCCTTACCTTCTTGAAATTCTGTCTTGTAACTATAAATTCCTTCAACATATGTGCCATATATTATTTTATATTATCTATGGACAGAATAGTGCTTTATATATCATAGACATATAAAAAATTTGCTAGTTTATTCACTTAAATGATATTCATTAGCACCTTTATGCTTTTGAAATACAGATATAAATTATTTAATTGGATTCATGGCTAATATACATAAAGACCAATTTTCTGTTTCTAAAACAGATTCAGGCACCAAATCTTTTTAAACAAATTGGTGTTGTTATAAAGGATTTGACTCTCTAGCAAGGTCTCATTCTTGGCATCTTAAAAACTACTTACTAGTTTTTTAAGAGATATGACAATGCAAATGCAACTTTTCCCAAGCTTCTTTTCTCTACTTTCTTTCTCATCTAAGGCCACTTAGAGAGAAATAACCAGATTATTATTAATATTTATTGAATGAAAAAATGATAAAATGGATTTATCCGCTGTTTTTCTGATAACTTTTTGTTTCCGTATCTAGAGCAGCTTTTGTCTTAGATGTCCATATGTGATACTATAATCATCTCTTGCCATATCTTCTATATCTCATCTTCCTAACCTATAGAGTATTTTGACTTGCTTGATCACCTCCTTAAAAGAGTATAATAGCTAATTTTTATCCCTACAGAAAGCAAAATGTATTCAAGTTGACAAGTTTTAAAAGGAATCTGAAAATGTCTAAGAGTTGTGTCATTATGTTTGTATATAACTGATATACTACTTTTTGTTTGTAGGCTAAATATGTGCAATGAAAGAGTTTTTAACAAATTGTTCCAGTTACCTTTTTCTGTAAAACGAAGTGTCCTAAAATTTAGTGATTTAAACCAATGACCATTTCAGTATTTCTGGATGGGCAGTGCTCAGTCTGGCAATTCTTCTCATCTTAGTATTAACTGAGATCACTTGGTCATATTCGACTGTCAGATGGGCTAGTCTGGAGGGCCTGTATTTTGTGAGGATTACTGAAAGGCTAGCCTCAGCACCAGAGAGGCCTTTCAAGTGAGGCAGTAGCGAGAACTCTGATGGATCTGAGATTTTACCCAACTCGTAAGTAAACAAGTTAGCCTGTCATGGTTTAATGAACCCCTATCAAAAACACAAAACTCTTAATCACAGATAAATAACTTTATGACTCGCAGTATAAGAAAAAGCATCAGCATATTTGTGTCAGTTCTCCACGCCTCCAAATCCCACAGAGTAAGACAGGTAGGCCAACACACACAGTGAGTTTTATTCTAGGAGAGAACTCCTTAGCTTGGGTAACTTGAATTTTTAATAACTATTGGTAAGCATTGCTGCCACCTGGTCTGGAGGGAGGTAATATGTGTATCCTTCAAGACTATTCACTGTACAAATATCCTTAAAAAAATAAAATCCCAAGTGTCAATCACTGTGACTCTGCTCACGAGACATGCAGAAACACTAGAGATCCATGACTAATTTTTTCCCAACAGATGGTCTCAGGATAGTCAGATTTCTTAACGTGGCTGCTTAGGACTCAGTGAAATTGTTCAAGATGCCTGGTAGAAGCTGTAAGCCTTCTTATGTCCTAGTCTTATAGGTCCCATAATATCACTGTTGTCAAATTCTATAGATCAAATAAGTCACCAAGTCCAGCCCAAATTCAAGGAGAGAGGAATTAGGGTGCACCTCTCAATTTGAGGAATAGCAGAATATTTGCACCATTATTTAGTTACCTAACAAGTTTTATGTTTGGCTATATCAAGTAATATTATAATAATATAATGTAAGTAAACACTAGGCTTATGTGTTCAAAACAAGATATTCCCCTTAAAAATCCATGCATATATTTATCAAGAGACACTGACCTAATGCATTATAGCAATTTCACAGATAAGATCACTGGAATGAGGAAGATGGAAAGGCTCAGCAAAATTCATGTGTTGAAAAGTCACAGAGTCAGAAATAGAAATCAGGACTCCAATTTTTCTGAGGTCTTCTCTATCACACATTACAGTGTGGTAAGACATATTTATTTTATTAGGTTATAAATAATGTAGCCTAGTTTTAAATCCTGAATCCCATGTGCTGAGAAAATCTGTTGAAGTTTAGAAAATATATCATTAGAACTTTCCTGCTTTATTGTGCCTCTGAAAAGCATTGCATTATATCTAATATGTATTGTGTAATTTAATATTTAAGTGTAGTTTAAGAAGAGGTAAGAATAATTAATAATTTGGATCAGAATATATTTGTGAGTATAAGAAAATATCATATTTTATTCATGTGAAGCATACAGATCATCTAGAGACTAATGACAAAGCTCTAAGTTTGTAAAACAAACAAAAATTTAGACTTAAGAATTGCTTTCTGAACCATTCACTTTGACCATGTCCGCTAAGTATCATAATTGATCAACAAAATAGATTCTAAATATTGTTATATTATTGATTTGAATAACTGAGTTGGCATAAATCTAGTGATATTAGTATGTGTGAATTTTGGTTATGATAATTTCCAAATATTGGCAGTTTACTGATAAGCAAATCTGAGTTACCAGAAAGGAAAAGTAATTGATATTTGATGTTTTTGCAAACTTTCAAAATTGGATCTTGAATAAAGAAAAAAAGAAGTATGAGCCAAATGAAGCTATGCAAATCAAGAGCAGTAATAAAGTAGGTAATCTCAAAGCTTATCTAATTTTATTATCTAATATCATTAATTCTGGGATGTATTCTAACATAACACAATTGTTATGCATTTTTCAGTGTCTCAAATCATCAAAATCAACATATTTACTAATCTAGTTCTCAGTACTATGAAAATTTTCCAACTACATCTGTACAAAAATAATAGTAACCATAAGTAACATCATATATAAGCACCGCCAACAATATAAAAAAGAATGTAGATGATTACTACTTCGGTACATGATTAACTGTTACTGGACTTAACCATTAACATGAAAAACAACAGACAAAATACATAAAGCAACTGTTTACAAACACCAGACACATAGCATATTACTATTATCCTTGAGATAAAGCAGACAGACAGGTAAAAGCCCATGCTCAACAGATAATATCTGAAATTAATTTACTAGATATGATAATTTAAGATGAAGACTATAGAAAAGGGTCAATGAGCTTGAGGACAGAATAACAAATAGTACTTAATGTGAAGAGAGAAAAAGAGAGGAAAAAAAAAAGGAAAAGAGAGGCCTAGCAACAAAAAGTAATATCAAGTGATCAAAATTTCAAGTATGGATTTCCAGAAAAGGAGAGAGGGAACTGGAGGGAGAGAGGGAGAGAGGGAGAGAGGGAGACACACACACACACACACACACACGAACAACCAAACAATGACAAACTTAAAGCAATAATAAAATTTCCCCAAAATTTGGTAGAAAAATAAACAGAATACAAAGAGAATCACACCTACTCACTTCACAGCAAACTTGTGCAAATGAAAGACAAAAGGAAAATCTTAAAAATAGTAAAAAAAAGAAATATTTCATTTAGAAAAAATGGTGATATAAATGATACTGACTTCTTAAAAAAAACATATATTGACTTGAAGAAAACGGAATGACATCACCAAAGTGTTAAACAAAGAAAACTGGACCCTAAAATTTTGTATCCAGTGAAAATATCCTTTCAAACTGAGAGTGAAATGAATACATTTCAGCAGAAAATAGTTGAGAAATTCAGTGAGAAATTCAGTTGGAAATTCAGGTTGATGGGAACAATATAAAAACACTGGGAATGTTAAACAGATGGATAAATGTAAGAGACTATATTTAGTATCAAAGTAGACTGTGCTACATCAAGGAAGTATATCATAATCTCAGCAACCATTAAAAAATAATGCAAATAGCCATATTTAAAACAAAATAAAGTAATTAAAATACTAAAACTTACTAGATTATCTAAACAAAAGCAAGAATGAGGAACAGAAAACAAAGGATGGGATTATTAAAAAAATAAATGGGAAAATGGCAATCCTTAATACAAACACCTAATTATATTTAATATTTATGTACAAAACACTCATTAAAAGAATAGATTTTCAGATTTAAAAATAAGATATAATTAAAAGCAATCTATAAGAGATATAGTTCTAATATGCAGGTAAATAGGTTAAAGGGATGAAAAAATATATCATCAAAACTATAAGCATAAGAAAGCTAGGTAGCTTTATTAACATCAAACAAATTAAAGACAAAGGGGTTAGCAATTAGATGTGTCAATGTAGGATCACTAACTGTAACAAACATACTACTCTAGTAAGTGATGTCAGTAATAGAGGGGGCTACACATGTGCAGATCAGGGGTATATGGGAAATCTCTTTACCCTCCTCTCATTTTTGCTGTGAACTTAAAACTGCTTTGAATCTAAATTAAGATTTAAAAAATTGACAAAAACTAATTTGTACAGCAACTTCACAAGGAAAGATATATGGTCAATAAGCACATAGAAAATACTTGATATCATTAGTGATCAGGAAAATTTAAATCGCATTAAGACACCATTATACACATGTTAAAATAGCTAAAATTTTATAAACTGAGAATCCCAAAATTTGGTAAGTAGAGCAAGTGGAATTTTTATACACTGCTGGTAGAATTGTAAAATGGTACAATCACTTTGAAAAACTACTTGGTAGTTTCTTATAAAGCTATATTATTACACCAGTCCTATAACCCAATAATGACACTGCTCGGGATTTACATAAGAGAAAAATAGATATTCACACCAAAATATTTGTATGTACATTTTATAGCAGTTTTATTAATAGCCCCAAACTAGAAACTACCTGTCAACATGACAATATGAAAAAACATAATAGTATATGTATACAATAAAGTACTATTCCACAATAAAATGGATAAACTATGGATTCATGCAACATGAATGGCTCTCAATACATTATGTTTAGTGAAATAAACCAGATGAAAGAGTATGATTTTATTTATGTGGCATTCAAGAGTAGGTGAAACTAACCTATGGTTAATAGAAATTAGAACAGTGGTCACCAAGAGAGGTATAGGGAACTACTGGGAGGAAGCATAGTATATCTTGATTGAGGTGTTGGTTGTACGGGTGCATACACATCAAAACTCATGAAATTGTCCACTTAAGAATTGTGCATTTTAAAGTATTTCAATTTTACCTGAAAATACAAAATTTAGCAAAAACAATGAACCCCTTCATGACTACTGATTTGGATATTTTGCATAAATATCTCAGGTTAAATATTAACAGTCATTGAACATATTTTTCACTGCATGTAGCCACTATCAACAAGTATTTCTTGACCTATACTTTATTCAAATTCTTGTGATATAAAAGATTGTACTAACATGTTTACTTTTAATATGTGTTGTCCACGAGGACAGTTGGCTAGTAAAAGAACCTTAGTTCCTTCATCCTTTCCTTTGCTACACATTTCAGAGAAATTCTCTCTACAATTCTTACAGCTCCCAGCTGCTGGTTCTTGCTACATAGCAGCAAAGCATAAAATATTCAACACAAATACATATTCATTTGAGACATAACTCTTCACAAAAGATATGCTTATTGTATGATAAGACTTTCTAACTTTTTCCACTATTTATCCCAAAGAGGTTTTAAGTACTTAAAACTCTGGGGTGGGGGGTGGGGGTGGGGGGAATGGGACATAACCCAGGACAGAATTATTTCCTGCCTGCAGAGGCTTTTGGCTGAAATGCTGTAAGAGAAAAGCACCAGTTGTTCTGACTCATGCTGTACATTTTAAAGTCAATAGATTTAAATATAGTCATATCAACGTTTGAAATTGTTTCTGTCCCATTAGTATGTGTAATGCAATCTCATTTAAGGAAGGAATTTTTATCTCTTAATTGTAGAAGTCGCTCTTTCGGGCCATTATATTGATATGTTCATTAGACTGATATGGTTTTGTTTTATGTTCCAATCTGAGTTTTCAGCAGAAGTCACAGAACTCTTAAAAGCTGATATTCCCTCAAAGCAATGCAAATAAAACACCTGCCTCTCTTACATATTTCTTAGTAGATAGGTTATTGAGAATTATACAAGCATTAATAAAATTCAGTGAGGTCATTCACCTTTCTGCAAGGGAGATACTTATGTATGTCATTTTATAACTATAAACTATTTAGATTTTGAGAAGACTCCAAAAAGAATGGCTAGACGTTTGCACACCAATTTTACAGTTTAGAGAGATACATTTATTTTTCAGCTCCTTTCCCAATATAAGCTCAGATAAAGAGAGCAAAATG
>NW_011888792.1:10140396-10259610 GCF_000151845.1 Pteropus vampyrus | reverse complement strand
TATTTATCCCAAAGAGGTTTTAAGTACTTAAAACTCTGGGGTGGGGGGTGGGGGTGGGGGGAATGGGACATAACCCAGGACAGAATTATTTCCTGCCTGCAGAGGCTTTTGGCTGAAATGCTGTAAGAGAAAAGCACCAGTTGTTCTGACTCATGCTGTACATTTTAAAGTCAATAGATTTAAATATAGAGTCATATCAACGTTTGAAATTGTTTCTGTCCCATCAGTATGTGTGATGCAATCTCATTTAAGGAAGGAATTTTTATCTCTTAATTGTAGAAGTCGCTCTTTCGGGCCATTATATTGATATGTTCATTAGACTGATATGGTTTTGTTTTATGTTCCAATCTGAGTTTTCAGCAGAAGTCACAGAACTCTTAAAAGCTGATATTCCCTCAAAGCAATGCAAATAAAACACCTGCCTCTCTTACATATTTCTTAGTAGATAGGTTATTGAGAATTATACAAGCATTAATAAAATTCAGTGAGGTCATTCACCTTTCTGCAAGGGAGATACTTATGTATGTCATTTTATAACTATAAACTATTTAGATTTTGAGAAGACTCCAAAAAGAATGGCTAGACGTTTGCACACCAATTTTACAGTTTAGAGAGATACATTTATTTTTCAGCTCCTTTCCCAATATAAGCTCAGATAAAGAGAGCAAAATGACTTGGGAATCTAAATTCTGAGGATAATAAAAAGCACTAAGTTTTCTTTGACTTATAGAATAATAAGTACTTGATCATCTTATTTTCTACTATTCTACATAATAATTTTATGTTTGCTTTTACCATAATATTTTTGATATATCAAACAAGTATAAATAAAAGGTAAAAGCTCTACTTCTACATAGACATGCACCAGAAAACAGTAATTTCTAAGATTTTTATATGTATAGTTACAGATATTTACTTTGTATATATTTGTTATTGTAAATAAAGTTCCTATTTTAACTATTAAGATCTTTAAATAGGCTTTTGAATTTTTCCTTGTCTCAACTCTTGGTTGGAAAGTTTTTGCATTCTAAGACTGCAAAAAATTTCTTACGCATTTCCTCTACTCGATATTTCTTGTAATTTTTCCATATATGTATTTTTAACCCTATAAAAAGATTGTTCCTATGTGTTTTAAGTATGGGTAGACTACCTTGTAGATTAATCTATAGCTGCATTTACTTGTCTTATAAACACTTGTTTGTTGACAGGAATAGTATAAATTGGTTGATTATCTCAGTATCATTGATATCTTACATAACTGATACAGCACAATCTGAAGTGATCTTCATCACATTATATCCCCTATCAATGGTTCATTTTCTGAATCTTATCCCCTCTATTCCCCCCTGTTCTACAGAGAGAAATGAAAAAGATATTGTTGCTATTTCACAGAGACTTCAACAAGTTTGGGCATATAGCTATTTAGAAAAGAAATTTAAGACATGTGAGAATAAGGTAGAAAATAAATTCACAATTATAGTCTTAAAGTGGCATGGTGTATATTACAAACTAAATAGTTTTCTAGAGCAGGTGTTAAATGAACTCATTTTAAAACAAAATAGTATTACCTACAATGTTATAGCTTCTTAACAGAGTAAAGCTGCATCTTAAGTTTTTTTTCTCAAAACAGAACTGTATTGTGAATATGATTACCCATTGTATGCATTAAGTTATTTCACAAGTATGGAAAATACTTAAAACCAATAAAATGCCATTTATGATATATTTTTAATTACATGTTGCAAACATGCACAAATTTCTGGATATAGATGTAAGTTTCCTAAAACTTTTACAAATTTAAGCAAGTTTTTATCACATTGTAAAGTTAAATTTTCTTAAACTATTTAAAAAACCTTTTTTTTTTGTTTTCTCTGCTCGGCTTTGGGGAACACAATATCTGCTTCATTACTAAATTCCAGTTGAACCACCTGCCAACTTGATATTGGTATTTCTCTAATTAAAACTGTAATTAAATTTGTGACAAATATAATTAACCTAAGTTTTCAGCCAAATTCGAACCTTCCACTTTGCCCAGAAGCCCCGCTAACTTTAAAGATTCATGCAAAATTCTAAAAATTAGTAAGTGTGGGTTTTATTCTCTCTTAGTTACTTCATACTCTAAGAGTTTACAGATCTACTAAAAAGAATGCTGGGATTGTTTGTTTTGCTTTCTAAAATATTATCTGATCATTTTCCCTTGCCAATAAACTATCCAAAGGCATACTTTGCTCAGTGAGTTCTCCTTGAGCCCTGCACATTCATGCCAATGAAATATAAGATCCTCTCATGAGTAAGAAAATATAGTTGGAGTCCTTTGGACATATCATAGATAATGGGCAACAGGTATAGAAAGAATGTTTTTAAGGCTACAAAACCCCCCTTAATTTGATGAAACCTCATACATTTGTGCAACCTTTCCTCAATTAGAACAAAAATTAGATGCTGATATGGAATCATTTTGAGATACTCCTATGTCTGCGAAGTTAAAGATCTAATAACATTTAGATTATATTAATCTTTATAATTAATATTGATAAAACTATACTCAATTACTCAATATTTGCATGATATTGATATTGATTTTAATTTTATTGAGTATAAAACTATACTCAATACACTCAATATTTGCATGATATTGATATTGATTTTAATTTTTTTTTTAAATAATAGCATCTATCAAAACTATAAAAGCATAAACGAACTATCAGTCTTAGGAATGATAAGTGAAAAACAGATAGTTTGATAGTGTGATCAAAGAAAGAAGGGAAAATATATGCACATAATTTAAGAAAAACCTTTAAAATAATTTTAAAAGTTAAAAATCCACAAGGATGGATATGCTTTATTTTTTGTTTTAAATTGTGACCTAAAACTGAGCATTTAAAGACACCGTAAAATTCCTATAAATAGGGTCCATGTCTTGACTTTCTCAGATGAACCCTGATGAAATCATGGCTCCCTGAAGGATGTCAAGTAAGCTCCCTAGTGATGTGAACACAAAAATGATGTTTTATAATAGATATGCTACTCCCCACTGCATGAAGTGACCCCCAAACCTCAATTAGGATTCACCTATTATTCTGGGCCAAAGTGTGCTGGCCTCATGTGGAAAGGAAGCATGAGGAGTTGTGCAAAGTGTCCCAGACTTCTTCTGAGCCTTTTGGGTGCTTGTGATTCTGAATGAGATCTCTAATTATTCTAAGTTGATTTTTGACAATCCAAATCTTTCTAAATTCACTCTCAACAAATATTTATTGAAATAATTTGTTTCTCCCTCCCCTTTGAATGTAAAGTTTATAAATATCTATTGGATAGATTAATGTATCTTGCTTTCTTGCTTTATTAATGGGTTAAAAGTATCAGTGTTTTATTAATATTTTAAATTAATTATCTTAATCAGGTAAGAATTTTAGGATATTTTCCAACTGTGTCTATAAATGATATTTTTAAAGAATATTTAATATGTTTGAAGATCTCAAGACTCTGTCAATAAACTGATTTAACTTCTATGTTTTTTAGGGATATCTATGGAAAAAAAACAAAATATTCACTAACAAATACATGATGTGATTCAGGTATCTGAAGCCATGGCCAAGGTCTAACATCTTAAGAGGTTGGTTGACACACAATTCTCATGATTCCAAGATGGGAATTCTTTTCCGTCTCAGACATGAGTATAATTCCACTTAAGATGGCTTTTGGTAAATCTGTAAAGAGACAGAGTTCACCGATATTGGCTAAAACAAAAGTAAAAATATAATTTTCCTGTGGAGTTCCACAGATTCATATTTAAAAACTAGACTCTATCCCTTCATTTGTAGGATATTCAGTAAAGCTTAAAGGAAAGTTGAAATTCTTCGTGCTTCCCAAAGATGTTGCCAAAAATGCTGGAACCTCAAGAAAAAGTGTTGGAGAAGGTCTCTTTGCGGCCTAGTACAATATTCACAGTTCATCTGCCTCTGGCAATGCCAGGAATATCTAAGGCACATGAACAAAGAGGAGTGGGAGCTTGGAAAAGTAAGTAAAGAACAAAGAGAAATGTAAACAATATTTTATTAATCTATATAAAGAAGTTATAAAAATCTAAGAATCTCAGGTCTAGAAGAGACTTTAAAGCCAATATTATCCAACCTACCTTCAAAGTTTGAATCCCTTCTGCAGCAACCTCTCTCTGTATTTGTAGATCAGTTGGGATGATGGGCTTATTTCATCCATATTAATTTTTCTTTTATTTTTAAACAAAATTTATTAGAAATTCTTCTCTTTTAATGATCCCTAAATCTTCCACCAATAAGGGTGTGATACATTAACTTTTCTGGAGTCAGTCTTTCTGGGTTCTTCTGCTTTCTAGCTATACACTATTGAGCAAGACACCAATAATAATAGCAAAACAGGATAATAATAGTATTTGTCTTTTACAGTGCTAACTTTCCTTCTCTTTATAAAAATAGAGATAATACCTGCTTTGTAGGACTGTTGGGAAGAATGAATAAGATTAATGAATAAAGTGTCTATTTAAGTCAGTGCTCAATACTGAATTATTTTTATCAGATTAGTTCTCTATATTATTCTATTTTCTCTGATCTCATTCTGACTCATTTATTTAAGAGCTGTGCTAAGAATTGGATATGAAGCTTTGGGTATTGTTAAATCGTACAAATGAGAAGTAAAGCAAACTTATATCACTTATTTTTGTGAAATAAACTTCTAATACAATCTGCAAATTTATATTTGTTGTTTGGTCTGTTATTCATATCATTATTATGTTTATTGTCAATATTATCCTGAAGATTTGAATAAATTTTTTATTTAAAATATAATCTGTCCACTGATGAGATCTCACACATCATCTAGAATGCCACTGATGATCCAGAAAACTATGTGTACATATATTACCGAAAACAAGCACTAAAAACCAACACTAAGGTCCAATGCTCTATCAGAATTTCAGAAAAATTTTTATTACAAGTATAATAAAATATTTTTAAAATTGTCACTGTAGGCCCATTTCTGTTTAAACCACTTGAACAGAAGTAGAAATATCTTTTCCCCCAGCTCCAACATCCTTAGGCAAAAAGTGCAATATCAGTGCCAATTAGAACATAGTGTCTCTATCTTACTGTTGATCCAGTTTTTTTGAAAAACTGATGAGTTTCTCATAGTCTAAATTCTACAATTTTTCCTTATCAGATCTACTTCTGCTAAGGATGTTTTATATATGTTAGAAAGCCTACTAGAAGCTGGGCACTGAACATTAAATTTCTGATCAAACTAAAAGAGAACATGCCCCTATTTCTACATCAACTTTAAGTCAGGAACACATGAACATTCTTAGGCAAGATGGAGATATGCTGACTGTATCATAAAACGTGTAGAACACTTTACGAGATAAGATAAACACTATGAGTAGTGGTCATTCTTGGGATGTTAGCTATTTTATAGGCACTGTGACCCATTTAAAGGAAAAATTTGCCTAGCAAAACATTACTTGATTAAAGCCAATTAGAAACTGAAAATTAAACATCAAACTTCTAATCAAACTGATAGACAATAGACCCAAGGGAAATCATTATACCACCCCTTGTTTAACTGAGGGTAAATAAAGAGGGACAAGTAGGTAGGTGGTCTGCATTCACTCACACACACACACACACACACACACACACACACACACACACTTTCAGAACAAGGGAAAGGAGATCTCATATTGAAGAAAATGAGTTTTTTTTAAATGAGTTCTCAAAACTGGAAAAAAGATTAGAAAACTATTTTGCATTGTCAATTGGATAGGAAACCTTGGCATCTTTAAAATAGGAGCAAAAATGCATCAGAAGATAAAAGACTGAGAAGACAATGAAACAGAATGTTTTTAAAAGGAGATAAGTTATGAAAGAATTTGAAATAAAAATTTTAAACTCAATTTTTAAAAAACAAATTTTTCATATAACTGCAAAGAATTCACTATATTTGCAGATGACCATGTCAGTTTTCTTGGAATTCAAAGGAAAGAGTAATAATTAAACAATAGGAAAGAAAGAAGTGAGACATGAGCAGGTCAATAATAAAATATAACATGGGAATAATTTCTGTTCTGAAAGAAGAAACCAGAAAACATTACAGAAGACAATATTTATAAACTAGAACTATGCACATTTAATGGGATTACTAAATTATAGTCAAAATTAATGAAGAGCAGCCCACTGTAAGAATCATATTGATAATCTAGTTTTCACTACAAGAATAAAGGAGAATCCAATCAGCATTCAGAAAATAATACACTAAAATTTGAACACATGAATAAGATATTTCAGGCATTAGATTTTTCTCTTGCAGTATCTAATTCCGGAAGTCAATAGAGAAACTGGTAGTGAATTTGAAAAGAAAACTTTGTGAAACTTTACTCTAATTAAAATTTATTTGACGGTAACATGACTAGTAATAGCAAGTGTTGGGGAAAAAGGAACTCTCATACACTGCTGGTAGGAATGTAATTGGTATAGCCACTATGGAAAACAGTATGGAGGTTCCTCAAAAACTTAAGAATAGAATTGTCACGAGACCCAGCAACCCCTCTTCTGAGAATCTGCCCCTCCAACTTAAAAACATTTATCTGTAAAGATATGTGCTCCCCGATGTCCAATGCAGCATTATTCATAGTGGCCAAGCCATGGAAACAACTGAAGTACCCTTTGATAGGTGACTGGATAAAGAAACTGTGGTACATATACACAATAGAATATTACTAAGCCATAAGAAATTATGAAATACTGCCATTTGCAACAACATGGACGGAGCTCGGGATAATCATAGTAAGCGAAATAAGTGAGACAGAAAAAGCTGAGAACCATATGATTTCCCTCATATGAGGGATATAAAGCTGAAAGCAACAATGAACAAGACAAACAAAAGAAATCTCGGACAACAATACAGTGGTTACCAGAGGGAAAATGAGGTGGGGGTAGGTAAAAAAAAAGTAAAGGGGGTCAAATATATGGTGACAGAATAAAATTTAACTTTGGGTGGTGAATATGCAATACAATATACATATAACATATTACTGAATTGTACACTTGACACCTATATAATTTTATTAAGCAATATCACCCCAAAAAATTTAATTTAAAAAGTTTTATTTTATGTGAGGGACACAGAAATATAAACTGATATGAAACAATGAATTTTATTAATTACATAATATCCAAGGTGCCATAAAAATATTTAAAAAGAGCCATTACTTTAGCAAATCATACTTGATTTTCTATTGTAATGTACTTATACAGTACTGTAAATGTACCTTTTCTAATGGATGCTGTCTGTTGCTTAAAAGCAAACTATTTAATGTTATCCTTATTATGGAAACCAGCATGGGTCTATTGAAGATATTACCCTGTAAGAACACTTGAGTAGTCAGAGTTTAGTATTGTTTAATATCATAGCAAAGTAATCCTCAGAAATTAAATATCGTATATCTGTATATACAGATATTATATAATTTTATATATGTAATTTATATGTAATTTTAAACTCATGTGAAACGACTAGGAAAATAGCACATATATAAAAATGAAAATGTTGGATAATATAGAAAAATAAAAATTTGTATGTAATATCTAAAAACAAAGTGTATCAAAATATTCTAGCTATTATTGTTGGTCTCTTTTCTAAATTTCTATATTGTTAAATCTTCTTTGATAAACATGTGCTATTTTTAAAAAGATAATAATTCATAAAAATTAGTTTTGTCAAATCACTCTTGTTAACCCATATTACTCTATCCTTACTGCTTTGATTGGTTTTTAGAACCAGTTAAAAATAATGTTGATTTTTATTATATTAGATTTGGTCCATTGTTCTAGTCGAACTTTTTTTCAAATAGTTCTTATTCCTTAGTGTATTTACTACTTTTTCCAGCTATGTACCCCACTAGTTTGATGAGTATTTTCTCAATATTTCCCTCCAAACCTTAAGTTAGAGCCAAGAACAGAGCCAAGAGAATGTCATTCTAACTTGATGTAAATGCTTTATGATCTTTCGGTTTTCATCGTTCCACCAGTGACTAATTCACCCATATGCCCTTGATTCACATTCTCATTTTTCTCCTCTATTCGCAAGATTATAATGAGGAATTGAACCTAAAACACAACACTGAACTTCAGTTATATTCTTTGCTTTTATCTACTATTTGCTGTATTTGATTGGACTCAGAGTAGGCCACCCCAAAATATGCTAATGAGAAAAAGCCAGTGAAAGAAGTATACTCTGACCCTCCTCTTTGTCCCTCTAAAAGCAGGAAATAAATCTCCCACATGAAATGCACTTCTTGCACCAGGGATAGAGAGACCTTCTCATCTCCGAAAGTAGGAAATTCAGGGCTGAGTAAAAAGCTGAAAAGCAATGTTATATAAAAACCTAGGTCAAAAAAGTTAAAACAAGGGTGAGGGAAATACAAAAACACTCAGGGCAAAATGGTCTACTCCATGTAATTGTTGTTGATCAAAATCCACATAATAGAGATGGAGCCATAAAACCTTTTATAAGTAACTCAACCTGCATTATGATTTAGAAACAGGTAATTCATGAGATTAAGGTGCCCTTTATATATCATCAGGAAGCAGTCAACCTAAAACGTAATCAGTGTAAAATAAGCCGTAAATTTAGAAAGTTATGGAAGTGTACTGAAAAAAGAATGATTGAGGCTGTAAAGATGAGTACAAATGAACAGTGGTCATCGAGGAGCTTGTCCGGAGATGTGTTGGAGCGGAAGGATCTGTCAGTGTGTCTCTCTCACTGTGGAGTTACCTCTCCATAGATGGTATCAACTTATGCCTGTGAATATTTTACAAACTTTGCCATTCGAGTTTACTAAGAGAGGAAATGAACTCTGGATAAACAAGCTGGTCTGTACTGCATCCCTTTTGTCTGGCACAAAGGCTTCCTAAAAATGGAAATTTTATTTTGCGTTCTATAAAAATACCTTCTTGCATTTTGAATTCCTCTGCATACTTGATAATATAATTGTGTTTAATACGAATATTTTAAATGCTTTAACTGCTACTGATAAAAAAAAAAAGTAAGTCTTGCTGTAAAACTGGTACTCGAAGGCAAAGCACCATGTAGTTACACATACACCAAAAGTACTCTAGTTTCGAAATCATAGTTAAGGCTCTTCCGGCTGGCGTAAAGATATATATTCTCCTAAAGCGACATCCACCAAGTAGATTTGTCAATATATATTTTTTCATTTGCCTTAATTCTTGGAACAGGAGCCCCTGACACTGGACACCAATGTTTTGTCCTAGCAGGACTAAAGTACCAGATGCTCTAGGCCATCGTTTTAGAAGACTATCTCGTGCAGTTCATCTTTAAACAGGCTACTAGTTTGCATTTACTTCTTGGTTGGCTTCTTTGTTGTGTGGAAGAGAAAACCCCATAAAAAGGATGAGAGATGACAATCTTTAATTCAAACCTTTAAATCCTAAGCTACTTCATCACCCCCTCATCCAAAAAAAAAAAAAGTTCCCATTCCAATCCCAACACCTTACGCTGCCTGGCTCCTTTACATCTCTGCTTGCTTGCATGTGCCTGAATGCTTTTGTGATCTCGTATTCTCCACACTCTCAGGACCAACCAGTCCTTTTGCCTCCTTTACTTCCCTGGTTTCCTCTCTCACCCTGAAACTCAGTGGTTTTGTTCCATTTTGTGCTTGGTCCTCAGAATAGGTGAATGTCATTCAAGGACTTCTGGTTCTATTACTAAAGAAGAAAACAGGCTGTGGATCCTGTTTGTAGGAAAAGGTTAAAGAAAGAGACCCTGCCTTCGTTACCCTTGACGAAGCCCTCTTTTTATTATCTTATTCTTAACATGTGATAGAAAAATATGGAAGTAGAGTGTGAGTGCATGGGAATAAATACACCAATATATGCCTACATACGCAGACTTTTTTTCAAAATACTCATTTTACTAGTAATCTTAAAAACAAACAAACAAAAACAAAAACCAACAGACCAAAAAAACCCAAAAAACAAAAAACAAAAGCAAAAACACACACACAAACCTGTGATGCCAAAAGCACTAGAATTAGCTTCTGTGAATGGAAGAAAAATTCGAATAGGAAAGGTTTGCCAGAGTCTTGTTGATATGTTTTAACTTCTCACATCATCACTCTAAAACATATTTTAAGAAATATGGCCAGCAGCTATTTCAAGATGCAATACTTCAACTGCTGAAGTAAAGAATCCTGGAACCAGAGATGTAGGTTTTATTTTAAACAAAGTACCCCCAGTGAAAAAGTAGTTGATGAAGAGCCTGTTTGCCAGCTGAAAGAGGGACATATCTTCTAGAACCTCTCAGTGATATACAGGTTGGTTACTTCACTGCCACTTGATACCATTTATTTGCCTGAAACTGAATTTAAGCATCTGGTGACTAAGCAGCTTTACATTTATTGTAAGATTAAAACTAGAATGATGGTTTGGGAAGAGAGTGTGATGTAGACTCTTTTCTAATAAAATACAGCATTTTTCATGTAGAAAAGAAAGGTTATACATGTTTGACTTGGTTAGGACAGCCAGATTTAAGTATAATGTTCCATGTAAGAAGTTCACTCTATCCCAAGTACAAGTAAACATTTTTAGTACATCGTGAAGGCTTCTATTTACCTTGCCAATTCGACTTCAGACATATAATTACATAGTGACATATAATATTTGCTAAACATAATTGGTAAAACTATTTGGTAATTCTTTGTGCAAACTCATAGTAGAACAATACATAAAAAGGAAAGATATGGATCTATAACATATGTCACATATCAGATGGTCAAATTGCTAATGAAGGCAAAGATAAAACATGCTCACAGCAGCAGGTGATTTACATGGTGTTTAAGGAGATATCTGACTTCATAGCTAAAGAACCTTAGATTCTTACGCTCGAAAGTAGACAATTTCTTGATAACGCATGAATGGCTCGTCACATGGCAGTTTATCTCAGAAAGTCATACTTTCATGTATGCTGATCATCTGTGGATACTTTTCTTAATTATCTACATATCTAGGAGATATTGGACTAATGATTAATAGCATTTAATTTAATTGTGTTATTTTCACTTCAACTATTTTTTATTTCCTTGGCATAAAATGTGCAAGAAACTTTTGACACAAATACTTCATCAACTTTCAAGGGGAAAAGTCTAAGAAAGAAGAGACTACCCTGCCTATTCTCTCCACTGAGGAGACTGTGGGAAATGGTTGCTTAGGAGAATTAAATGCAAAAACGAGAGTTTCCTCAGTACTGCTGAGCCAGGTCTTTAAAACACAGCATTCTAGAACTATGAAATTTAAGAGCTATTAGTTAATTTAAAATTAATTCCAAGGACATGTGGCACAAATATGTATTAATATTAGTTTAAAATTAAATATAAAAATAAAGCACCAAATTTTGATATTAAGGTGGTTAATTAATATTTTTATTTTTCTACTCTTGCTTGTGTTCATGAGTACCTGATATTATTTATTTCTCCCTTTTAAAAAGCCTCTTACTCCTTACATTCTGCCTTCTTTCTCTCTGTATGTATATGCACATCTGTATTTCCTTCTATGATCACATTTTTCTTAAGATATTTTGAAACTATTTTATATTGAAAAATATTAAAAATTTTGAAAATAAATCTAGTAGATGATACATCTTTATGCACTAATGTTAATAATAATTAAGTCGAAATAATTGTTATATCATGGAAAATAAAATTTCTTCTAACTATATCTAAACTTCAGAAAACATGATATCTGAGAACTAAAATAGCATTTTTTAGTTTTCCACAGTCATTTTTAAGTATACAATTCTTACAGTAATTATTAAAGAAATAGTGTTTTATCATAACAAATAAATCTTAATTAAACGTAACTAACTTTATATTTCTAAAAAATTAAAACTAGAATTATCTATTGGTATTCCATTAAATTTGATATTCTGAATAGCTGAGCATTACCACATATTCTTGGAGTTCTAAATTTCAAAAATTAGAATAAAATCAATCATTAAAATGATAATGAATACTCTTTCTTTAATTGTTAATGAGGCACTTCAGGATGACTAGTTACACAGAACATCAATTAGCATTTTTTATATGCTAATGTTGCCTGGTTTTTTTTTTTTTTTTTTTTTTTTTTACGTTTAGGACAAATAGTGGGTTACTATAACAGCAATTCAAAATGGCATGAAGATGTTTTACCTTTTAAATGATATTAACCACAGTTTTTCTAAAAGGAGGAAAAAAGACTTCATTAACAATGCTACAGTAGAACAGGAGAGGTTAAGGTTAATAGGAAGCAAGGCATTTTCTTATTTAACAAATGAAAGAAATGTCATCCTGATTCGAACTGTCATTTTTTTTTTTTTTTGAACTCTTGTATATCATTTTTGGAAACTTCTAAAATGTCTTTCTTTTCTAAAATATTCTGGCTGACATTCAGCATCTTTTATTTTTATGTTATCTCATGTGACTTTTTGTTAAGAGACACTTCGGGATATTTTTCATAAAATGTCTTCACGTTAGAGCCTCAGGTTTATTTTATTTTTTACACTAATGTGGCATTATCTTTGCTCTCCTTACAAGAACAAAAATATCTTGAAAGAGTAAAGCTTCCCAAGGTCATTGGCCTGTGTCTTTCCGACTCCACAACCAGGTATTCATTTTTCTTAGTTTCTTGTCAATGCACCGCGATATCTTTCACATCTGTCTGTGCCTTTGCTTTTATTAGCAGAAAATACAGCTATAGCTTTAGTGTCATGTGTACTATAAAGACAGGATTTTCAAGAGATTTGACAACTCTCATATTTCCCGAAGTATTCTCAATGTAACACAGAAACAGTTTATTACTGTTAAGTAGTGACTGTCTCTCCAGCTTGAATAATGAAGTTCTCTAGGTCAATATTTTATACAATGATACATTTAAGGAAGCATTCCTCTTCAGGTTGGCACTAAAACAATGGCTGTCATAACACAGATCTATGTATTATCAATCTCACATGCCACCATAATCAATCTAATTCGTGGGGCAGGGAAAGTGTAATATGTTACTGAGTTAAACCAGGAATTTTCTCCTACCAAAATGTTTATAAAGGAGCATAATAAAATTATTTATAGAGATGAGCTCCTACTCTACAGTGTGGAATAAATTTAACCTTCTGCAAAGAGTGCTCACAGCTGTAGGTGATTTACCTGTGTTACTGGGAGAGGTCTATCAGGTATGAAAGCCTCAAGCCTGAGCTTCACAAAGCCACTCAGAGTATTGAGACAGGAGAGAAAAAGGCAGATATGCATTAAAAAGTCTGTCTCTTGAATCCAATGACTAAAACCCCAAACCCAAAACACAGCATAAAGCATGTTTTATGGAATCATTAAAAATCAAAATCTTGCCCATCTTTTGTTTGAATATTTCATGACAAGAGACCATTTCTAAGGGAGAAATGTTTCCTTGTTGGTCAGATAGCAGTAGGTTTTAGCATGGAATAAATTCACAAACTTTTCTCAAGAAAGAGAATTTAGGCCATTTCAGCCTACAGAAGCCAAAGCGTACATCTGCATCGATCCTCTTGGCAGCTAAAAGCAAGTCCCTTTGAAGCTTTAAGTTTGTACCAACACCTGTTAAGACACTGCCTGCCCTCAATTCTATTTTATATCTGGCAGCATTGCACGTGTACGCCAATTGAAGATGCTTCCATAGAATAAAGAAAATGTACTTTAGCCAGAGATGTACATTTATTCTTTTCTTTCTCATGTTTTTTTTCTTCTTCATATATGCTCTGTTCCTGTTGCTATGGGTGAGGAAAAACTCACTGGTTCATCTTCTCAGCTCTATGGGTTGGCAAGTATATTCAATCTGATTTAAACTTTGACCTGCATTTTCTATTGAAGCTTTATGCATTATCAAGCACGTGCACACACGCACACACGCACACACACACATATATATATATAAAATTATATATATATATATATATATATATATATATATATATATATATATATATATAAAATCTTAATTAGTTTGGAACCAGAAGAAGAAAAGGTTTGATTGGCACCTCAGAACGAAGCACAATAATGTGCTCACAATTCTTTTCACTTCACTTACATGGCAGACTGCTTTGTACCAAGATGAGTACACCTATATATATTCTATCCCACATGTTTTTCTTTAATGTGATAGTACTACTTTTCTATCAAGATATGAATCTATATCTTTTCTTTGAACTTGAGTGTGTCTTTGTCACTGCCTTAAATAGAATTTGGTGGAAGTAGCTCTCTATGACTTTCATGGTTATACTACAAAAAGTGAAAGGACTTCTGCCTCGTTCTCTTCCTCTCTCTGTTTGTGCCCAGACATAATGTTGTGAGGGAGACTAGGACACATGGAGATACCACATTAAAGTCTTCAAGGTACAGTCCTAGCTAAGACCCCAGCCAATCGCCAAGATCAACCATCAGACATGTGAGTGACCTGCCTTCAGATTATGCCAGCATTCAACTTTCAACATTTCCAGCTAAAGCCCGAAACGTCATGAAATAGATGAGCCATCATCACTATGCCCTGTACACATTTCTAACACACAGAAACCATGAGATAATAAATTATTTGTTTAAACCACTTCATTTTGGATGGTTTGTGATATAGCAATAGACAATGAATATAGTCCATTGCTTCTTTTAATTCTTATCTCAAAATTAGTCAGGTATTTATTAGCATCTACAAAATTGTATCTGCAAACTGTTATACCAGGTTCTATATGCTAGTACTTTCTCTCAACTCTGGAACTTTGTTTCCTGCCAAAACCCTTCTCAGGAGTGACAATCTCAATTTCAAAAGAAACAGACTCTTGTTCCTTCATTTTCCCATTGCTACATCTGTAGAAATCTTAATGAAGTAATTATGTACTTCCAGATATACTGGTTTGGGACCTGAAAAAAATAAAAATGTGCCTCAGACACTTCCAGAATAATCTGTCTATAAAAATGCCATGGGCCAAGTAACCTTGCCCAGAGCATGAGTAACTCGCCCGAGCAGAGGCCTGGAGGATTCAGTGAGCTACTAAGGACCTCTTTCTGTCTCATCTGCCCAGGGCATTGGAAACCTGAATGCAATTGTCACACATTGCACACTACCAAATCCACATACTATTCACATATATCCAAATGGGGTTCTTTGAAACAAGACTTTCTGTAGAGAACCAAATAACTGAACTGATGCTAGAAAATGAGAAATTGCTATATAATTAATTCTAACATAATTGTATTCAACAACTACAAATACCAAAGTTATTTTCAGTTCTTTTAGTCACAGAATTATTCTTCAGATAGAATCTTATAATGGTGAGCCCCAGACATAAAACAAATGAATAGCTCAGGTTTAAAGTAGCAATCGAGACTGCAAAGCCCCAGTTGCTTTGTCCTACTTTATTCTCCACTTCAGAAGTCCCATTGCTGCAGAAACCCCAATGAGACACAGGGGAGCATAGTTTGTAAACCACTGTTATAATTCCTTAATTCGTCTTTGATATAAAACTAGTAAAAAAAGAAAAAAAAAACCTTAGTTTGTTATGACTCAGGAATATTGTCACAGGATCTTGATGAGATTATCCTATGTACTATGCTTTTCATATTCTGCCCATTTTCTGTATTTTTGTTGTTGTTGTTGTTTACATAAGCATAAACTGAAGAACTCACTTGTTAACACAAAGGACCTTATCATTGATTTCATAGAATTCTATTGCCTTCTGTAATTTCTCAAAGTACAAATTTTAAAATCAGAATTATCTGTATAGCAAAGAATCTTTTGCTTTTTCTTTCAGCAATCTGATCATTAACTATTACCAGGGAAAGTATTTAATCCCATGTATATTTGACTGCTCCCAATTCTTTGTCCCAATATTCAATCATATTCCAAAGTTCTATCATTTAATCACCTCATTTTTACTACCTCCTTCTTACTCCTACACAAACTGCTACAATCTATTCATTCATTACCTCAGACTCAGTCTTTTACATTCTAACTGACCTCCATGCTTTCAGTTCCCTGCCCTTTCTCCTTTTTAAATGTTGATACCACTAAAATAGTGAACCATAGGCCCAGTTCTTCCCAGCTCCCACAGAGAATGTTGTGGGGAATACTAAAAGACGCTATGTAAAATGCTGCATGTCTTGGATATGTAACCACATTACCTTCTCATTTGACACATATTTTTTGTTCCCTGTTCTTGACCTATTACTGTGATTCCTGTGTCTGTGACTGAACATTTTTGCTAAATCTGGTGAACTGTTGTGAATTGTTGGGGGAGAGGGGATGTTTTGCACTAACCTGCTGATCTTATCCAACCTCCATGCTCTACTCTGCTAACTCTCTTGATTCCAGGGGTGCCATGAGCTCTAACAATCCTGTCCTAGCCCTACCTTAGCCTCTCTTTCTCTATATTTTCCACAAGCCTTTCAACTATGGAAAGTGTCTATGTCCCTGCCACTACAAGCCACCTCACAAGACCCCTCTAATATGCATACACTAGTGGAAATCTGAGAAGGTGGGAGGTAGGTTGTTTCCCCTGATTTTCAGTACTCATCCTACATTCTCTTTAAGGAAAATTAAAAGTTTTCAAATAAATCTGAACTCTCTCGCATCTTGAATTTCACAATCACACTAAAGAGAAAGCCAAACTTCAATCAACTTTCACCTCAGAAGAAAAAGAAGAAATCACTAATTTTCCATAAAACTTTTAAATATGTGACATTTCAGAAATGTTGCATTTTTATGCTCTATATTCAAAATCCCTGACACACAAAAGTGTTGTACCCCTTACTGAGATATTTCTACCCATTTTAATTTTTAAATTTACACAAGTTTCAATCTGCTCAGGTTCTGACTTCCTACACGAATCGTAACCAAGCTCCGTAATGTCTGTGATAGAGCCCTTTTATACTGCATGTGGACAGAGTTCATGTTTTAACATTATTTTGTGGTTTCCCTCCACGTTGATTTAATATTAAAGTGCAATTAGGAGGCATGCAAGATGTGGGTACTTAAATTACGCCATCCAGAAAGAAAGCACTATAACGCATGTGTGTTTATATTAAAGTAATAATACTGTGTAGTGTTATATGTAAGGAAATTATCTTGCTGAGAATTTGCTATGATGCTCTCAATTTCCGGGTTGTGTCAGAAGCTCAACAGTGAAGCTCTGGGTAAGGCTTCATCACTGAAAAGAAAACACTAAAATAACATCATTTTCCCCATCTTTAGTTTCTACAAAACAATGTAGTAATTGTTTCTGAGGAGGGGGAAAGCTATATTAATATGAGAATTGTATTTAATGGAGATGAAATGAAAATGAGGTAATAAAAATATGCTGAAAGGAAAATGAATACTAAATATAAAATGTGACTGAAGATAACCACTAAACACTCTCCGAACCAATATAAATTAAATATTTCATAGAAGGTATATATGAAATACGTAGAAATATATAAATTAATCATACTTTAATTCAGGGACTTTATTAAGATAATACTATGGTATTAATAGACACTGTTAAATGTCATTAAAAAAAGTTTCAGGTATAGTCAAGATATGCAAGTGTATGCTGTACTCAAAATGACCCCAAAATCTCAGTGGCACATCATAACGACTTTATTTCTCAGTCATATAAATTCCACTGTGGGTCCAGACAGCTCTCCAGTGCTACATATAGCATTCCAGGCTGCTCTAAACTTATGGAATCTCCCATATTGACAGATACTTTCACAATTACCTCAGCCAAACAATGAACACCAGGGAGAATGACACAAATTATAACACATCGCCTCAAATTCCATTGGGCAAAGCAATCCACATGACCACAAATAACTCTAGGGAGGCAGAGAAATACAATCCTTTTTGTGTCTAGAAAGATATTTAGTGAATAACTATAATATTGACCACACGAGTCATCTAGATTTTCATAACTGCTGACCAATGCACTTTGCCTCTGTTAAGGAGGTCAAACTATGATCAGATCACTTTGTGAACACAAGAACAGGGTTGTTAGATAATTTTCTTCTCTTATGCCATCAAGTAATTCTGTCTATACTAGTATATATGCAATGCAGACCAAGTATTAATATAAATAATATCTGAATTTATAAATAGCTTCTAAGAATGTAAAATGAATGAGATTTGCAGTCAAAATGTATTACCTGAGAACTCATAAAAAAATAGCAATGAGGCATGGACAAAGCCTCAAAAGAAACTATTGTCATATACAAATAAAATGATAGGCACAGAGTTCTTGTTAAGATGTGCTTGCATCCTTCCATGACTGCATTAAAATTGCAACTAAAATATAAAACCATCAACCTGGAGAACCACCCAAAGACTAGATGAACAGAAGTCCTCTAACTAAGGATATAAAGAAGCCATCTAGAGACTAGTAAGAGGGGCGTATATGCAAAAGGGGTTGGCGCCACACCCATATGTGCCATCCAAGAATCAGGAGGGATATCTTAGCTGCAGAGGTCCACCCTGAAGACAGAGGGGCCCCAGCCCGACATTGGGCTCCCCAGTTTGGGGCACCAATGCCAGAAAGAGCAGCCCCCAAAATATCTGGCTGTGAAAATTGACTAGGATTTTGTCTGTCCAGGTGAGACAGGAGGCAGCTGGACACCCAGAAGTTACCTGGAAGGGCCCACACACAAATTCACCCCCAGGTACTACCATCAGCTCCAGCAGAGGGACAGTGGCTAGGGAGGTGCCAGAGACACACAGGGAGAAACAGTGGTGTGGCTTCCTGTGTTGAGCCCTCTTCCCACGCAGCCAGCAGGCAGATGCCAAATGTCTTGTGTTGAGCTCTCCCCCATTACGACCAAATCTGAATAATCACTGGTCTAGTGAGCACCGCTCACTCCACCCTGGTGAGTTGAGATACCACTTTACCCAATCTGTGCAATACCAAAGGCTTTTTTTTTGTGGCTGTCAAGCAGCCATTGTTAGCCCTCATTGAAGGTTTTCTTAGACAGTCTCAGGGTCCGTGGGCTCCAGGTGGGCAGTGGTTAGCCTTGGTGGGCTGAGACTACTGCTTCCCAGTTGCAACACTGGCACCAAATCTGAACCTGCATTAACCCACTGAATACCACTTACCCCACACTGGTGACTCCTGGAGACCCTGCCCCACCCAACTTTGTACTACTCATACCACCCAAGGCTCTTTCAGTGGCTGAACATTATGGACAGCTGGCAGGCAATAGCAGGGTTAGTGGTTCTCTGGGTCTTTTGCTGAGATACCTCAGGCCCAATACTGGTGGCAGTTGGCCTCAGTTCACTGTGTGGCCTCTCCTAACAGAAGACTGCTTTGTAGCTCCTTCCTGGTAGCCCAGACAGTCACAGGCAGTGGCTGAACTTGGCCTGCCCTTCCCAAGGAGCTCCAGAACAAACATACTCAGAGGCTGGCATCAGACAACAAAGCACAACCTGATTAGTTCCACAAGCAGCACACACAGAGTGGTCTCAACAGGCACATGGGCGCACTGGGACAAATCCCATTCCTTGGGGTCAGCCCCGACATAGCAACTCATATGCTGTGATCGTGGCCAATTCTCACAGCCAGTCAGCCTGAGAGTTGATCTCACCTAATGACATACCAGGAGCAACCAAAGCTTAACTACAAAAGGAAGGCACACTCTACCTACACAAGAGACTCCTAGAGCACCCAACACAGGTGATCAGAAAACTGTGCACTGGGCTACAGAGGGTAGCTACTACATAAAGCCACATGGCCAAGGCTGGGAGATGTAGCAGATCTATCTAATACATAGAAACAAACACAAAGAGGCAGCCAAAATGAGGATACAAAGAAACATGTCTCAAATGAAAGAACAAGAGCAAGTTCAGAAAAAGAACTAAATGAAATGGAGGCAAACAAGCTACTAGATACAGAGTTCAAAACATTGGTTATAAGGATGCTCAGTGAACTTAGAGGAAAAATAGATGATCTCAGTGAGGGCTTCGACAAAGAGATAGTAAACATAAAAAAGGACATATTACCCATAAAAAAGAACCAGTCGGAAATGAAGAATGCAATAACTAAAATGAAGAATACATTAGAAGGAATCAATAGTAAATTAGATGAAGCGGAGGTTAAAATCAATGATTTGGAATATAAGGTAGGAGAAAACATCCAATCAGGAGAGAAACAAAAAAAAAAGAATCCCCCAAAATGACTATAGTTTAAGGAACCTGTGGGACAACACCAAGTGTAATGACATTCGCATCATTGTGGTACCAGAAGAAGAAAGAGAACAAGGAATTGAAAACCTATTTGAGAAATAATGACTGAAAACTTTTCTAACCCGGTAAAGGAAAGAGACATACAAGTTCAGGAATCACAGAGTCCCAAACAAGATGAACCCAAACAGATCCACACAAAGACACATCATAATTAAAATGACAAAGGTTAAAGATAAAGAGAGAACCCTAAAAACAGCAAGAGAAAGGCAGCTAGTTATTTAAAAGAGAGCTCCTATAAGACTGTCAGTTGATTTCTCAACAGAAATTTGCAGGCCAGAAAAGACTGCAATGAAATATTCGAAGTGATAAAAAACAAGGACCTAAAATCAAGACTACTCTACCCAGCAAGGTTATCAATTAAAATTAAAGGTGAAATATAGAGCTTCCCAGACAAGAAAAAGCTAAAAGGATTCATTACCACCAAGCCATTATTATAAGAAATGTTAAAGGTATTTAAGAAGAAAAAAGGGGATGGAGGAAAAACATAAATATGAATAATAAAATGGCCATAACTATGTACCTATCAATAACCACTTGAAATGTAAATGGATTAAATACTCCAATCAAAAGATAAATGCTGAATGGATAAGAAAACAAGACTCATACATATGTTGTCTACGAGAGACCCACTTCAGATCAAAAGATGCACACGGGCTGAAAGTAAAGATATGGAAAAACATATTCGATAAAAATGAAAATGAAAAAGAAGCTGGGGTAGCAAAACTTAGACAAAATAGACTTTAAAACAAAGGCTATAAGAGACAAAGAGAGACATTATGTAATGATAAAGTGCTCAATCCAACGAGAGGATATAACCCTTGTAAACACTTACGCACCCAACAAAGAGCACCTAAATAAACCAAGTATTAACTGATATAAAGGGAAAAAGTGACCGTAATACAGTCATAGTAGTCAACTTAATACCCTATTGACACCAAGGAGCAGATCTTCCATACCGAAAATCAACGGCAGCCTTAAATGACACAGTAGGTGGATTTAATTGATATTTTTAGAGCATTTCACCCCAAAGCAGCAGAATATTATTTTTTTCAAGTGCACGTGGAACATTTTCCAAGATAGGCCACATTTAGGCCACAAAACAAATCTCTATAAATTTAAGAAATTTGAAATCATACTGAACGTCTCCAATCACAATAAGAAACTAGAATTCAATCACAAGAAGAAAAATGAAAAACACACTCATGTGTGGGCTAAGAAACATGCTAGTAAACAATGAATGGGTTACAAAGAGATCAAGAAAGAAATCAAAAGATACCTTGAGACAAATGAAAACACAATGACCCAAAATCTATGGATTACAGTGAAAGCAGTGTTAGGAGGGGAATTTATAGTAATACAGGCCTACCTCAAGAAACAAGAAAAATCTCAAATAATCTAAATTTACACCTAAAAGAACTGAAAAAAGAACAACAAAGTTCAAAGTGAGCATAAGGAAGGAAATAATAAAGATCAGAGTGGAAATAAATGAAATAGAGTCTAAAAGAATAATACAGAAGATCAATGAAACCAAGAGTTGGTTCTTTTAAAAGATAAACAAAAGTGATAAACATTTAACCAGACTCATCAAAAAAAAAAAAAGAAGAAGAAAACAGAGGACCTAAATAAATGAAATCAGAAATGAATGATGAGAAGTGACAACTGATACCACAGAAATACAAATTACAAGAAAATACTACCAAATTATGTCAACAAATTGGACAATCTGGAAGAAATAAATTCCTAGAAACACACAATCCCCCCAAGAGTGAGTGAAAAAAAAAATCTGAACAGACTGATTTGAATCAGTAATCCAAAAACTCCCCACAAACAAATGTCCTGGGCTAAGTTTTAGGGGTGAATTTTACTAAATATTCAAAGAGCAATCAATACCTATCCGCGCACTATTCCAAAAATTTCAAGAAAATGGAAGGCTCTCAAGCTCAATTTACAAAGTCACCATTACCCTCATTACAAAGCCAAACAAAGACATTACAAAAAAATAATAATAAAAGAAAATTATAGGCCGATATCTCTGATGCAGAAATCCTCAACAAAATATTAGAAGCCGAATGTATCAATACATTAAAAAGATCATATACCATGATCAAGTGGAATTTATTCCTGTGATGAAAGTTTGGTTTGATATCCACAAAACAATTAATATGATATACAACATATCATGTCAGATGGTTGGTAGACTTATTATGGTGATCACTTCTTCAAGTATATAAATGTTGATAACTATGTGTGCACCTGTATCTAATACAATATTGTACATTAGCTATATTTTAATAAAAATCTTTTTAAAAAAATAAGCTAGGCACGTACTATGTAGTAAATCAAAAATGAGGAGATCACAGAAATGTCAAGATCGAACTGTTTAACTCCTTCATTTTAAGAAAATGTTATATAATTTAAGGAAACCCCAACAATAATGTGCTAAATAAAGTACAAAAACTTCAACTACATGACATGCAGAGTTGCTTAATTTCAACGTTACTGAAATGAGTGGGCATAGCTAACCAGTCCAAAGTTTTCAGAGCAAACATGCCTTCCATATCTGCCCTGAACCAGTTAAAACTTTGTGCTATCTGGAATGCACATTTTAATTTAAGTGTACATGGAGATGAAAAAAGTCCTGTGGCTTTGTGATTTCTAGTACAGTGGACATCATTTTAGTAAATCCAACGGCTAGTAGATGTACATTTTCTAAGGTCACGGAGTCTGGGTCAAGAGAACACTCGGATTAAGGAGAACTGCCATTCTCTATCTCCTTCCCCCATGGGGGCTGTCTGCTGTTTCCCCATCCAGCCTCATTTTCCCTGTACAACTCTAACACATCCAGCAATTAAAAAATTTAGCCTACTCTGATTTGAAAACAGGGTTAGATGGATAATGGAAGCCTATAGAAAACTGCATTGTACCTATCTAAATTTCTAATATTTCAGGTTTTGCTGTGTTTATTTTTTTAAAAGTAAGCAACTCTGAAAGTTATAAAGTAAAAGAATAGAAGTCTCTCTCTTGTCTCCACCCCTACCCCACTCCTCAGACAAAACAATTCATTCTAGAAGTTCAGATATGGGGCACAGAGAGTTTGAATATGCCATTCAAAGTCATAATATTATTTAATAAAAGTATTAAGAGAACAGTAGAGGATGTTATCTTTGTATAAAATAGTATTAAAGGGGGTATATATTTTGCTTCAATTTTTGCAACCAGAAAATATAAAAATTAGTATCTAAACACAAAATAAAAGTTTAGAAAATGTAGTATTAATATTTGTGGTAATCGTCATTAATTCACAAAATACTTTAATAAAGTACAAAAATACTTTAATAAAGTACATTTTAAGACTTGGATTTCCACTTTATGTTCTAAAATAAACAAACAAGTGCTAAATATTTAGTATACTTTGAATTTTAATATTTATCAACCTGCTAAAGTTTTTACTGCTACAACTCTCACTAGAATGCTATTAACTTACTCAAAGGGGCTTACTCATTAATAGTTTTTAATACTCAAAATTGGACATCACCCATACGAGTTTCCAGTCAATTAGTCCCAATAGCTCAACCAGTGATTTCATAAATATAACTAGCTTTAAGCAATTATTGCAGTTTTACATATCACAAGTGTTTTATTTGATTTTTATCCTGACAAATTAATTTACTTCTAATAGTTTGTCCTGGCTTTTGCACAAAAGGTCCAATTCAGTAACCCAGTATTAAAACTCCTCTTCTCTTGTTGATTCTGCATTATTGGTTCTATATTGCAAAAAAAAAAAAAAAGAAAGAAAGAAAGAAAGAAAAGGAAAGAAAAATTAATCCCCAAACTGAGATACAGACATGTCATTCAACCACTAAAACTTCATTCGGTACTCTCTGTAGATCAGATAAGATCCATTTTTCTCATCGTTATCTATAAGCTGTTCTTTACCTCCTCACCAATTTCATCTAGTCCCACTCACCCATTTGGTCACTAGGCTCTAGCCACACAGATAAGTTTTCAAAGAAAATATATGGGAAACATCAACATACTATACTGCATTGAAAAGATATTTTCTAAATAGTACTCCAATGATTAGATATAGCTCTTGTCACTTCAAAAGCTACACATCTTATTCTTCACTGTTTACTACCTGAAAAATCGGCAGCAACTTAATACTATGCATTACAGCGTCCTATATTTTACTCATTTTTATGGTATTTCTAGAGGCATCTGCCATAACGTTTAAGTGGAAAAGGATTCAGTTTCTTCCCTACGACTTATACTATAAGTGTATGTACGCATCCCTTTACTATCAAGTTGGAACTTAAATTTACCATTTCTGAGATTATATGCTTTTAAAATTTAGGGTTCACAAATATAAGGCTCTACAGAGAAAATTAATTTGAGCTACATGAAACTAGAAGTTTATGTCATAATTTTGTAATTATTTGTATCCCCTTAATTATTTAAACCAATTTACCTGCTAACTCTATATCCTTTTAATAATATTCTTTATACTAGAGAAAGCTGTTACCCAGGAAGATTCTTAGCTGTTACTCTAGCTTCTCCTCAGGGCCTTGAGAGATTTAACATGTCAGTCTAGCTCTTGTAAATGCCCCGGCTACAGCTCTTTTTATTATGTTCTCAAATAATCTTCTCATGTCAAGGGTCTTCATTCACTTGGAGCATACTTTTGGGCTTAGACAGAGACTCTACAGACTCAGCATATTTCTGTATTGTATCTTTGAGACCTATTACTGGGAGAAACTTGAATAACTGACACAAAACAGCCGTTAGATGACACACAAAGGATTCTATGAACTGGTTTGATATTCTCTCAAACAAATTTTAAAAACCAGAATTCGAACTCTACTTCTAATTAATTAGAGAAATATATTTTCTTCTTCCTTTTAATGCTAATGCTATATTTATCTTTGTTTAATTTGTTTAATAAAACCCAAATTACAACATTTTCTAATATGACGCAAATCTATTTGTTTATAACAATCATATACATAGAAAATCTGAAGGAATTCTTTAAAAACAAAGAAGCAAGCCACTAACTGGAAGAAAATATTTCACATTACATATATTAGACAAAAAGATTTGTATCTAGACCTGCACGGCCCCTTTTGCTACTAGCTACATGTAGCTATTTAAATTAAACTTGACATTAAAAATCGAGTTCCTTTGTCATATTACCCTCATCTATGGCTAGTGGCTGCCACACTGGACAGCATATAAAATTCTATTTTATAGAGCTAGCCTATATAACAAAAATAATTCCTAAAAAACAATTAATGAACATACTATGCCCACAAACTAGAAACAATCCAAATTTTTAATCAATCGGTAAATGAATAAATGTATAATGTATTTTTATATAATAAAACACTTTACAAATAAGACTTATTTTATAAATATAAAACATGAAAAAATTGCAAAGATCTATGTTGAGCCAAAAGAGCTAGATATACATATCATGAGATTCTACTGAGATGAAGGGTAAGAACTTATAAAACTAACCTGTGGAGTTAGTTTTATAAGAATGGAGAGAAATTTAAAAGAGTAGAGAGGGATTGACTGAAACAGGGTGTGAAGGAACATTCTAGGACTTCAATAGCCGACAAACATGCACATATTATATAGCCAATACATAAGAGAAGGTGATCACTTTCACTGAATATCAAATAAATGCACTAACCTAAATGGCTAAAATAAAAAATGCAGTTGCTAATTCTGATGAAGCGTTAAGTGAAAATGGAATATGAATACATTGCTTGTGGGATTGTAAATTGATACTGATACAGTTTAGCAGCATCTAGTAAAGTTGAATATGTGCATATGAACTGCCAATTCCATCCCTAGATATTTATCCCAGAGAAATTCACACATCTGTTTGCCAAAGAAATGTAGAAGAATGTTCATACCAGCCTATTTATAATACAGTTGTCTCTTGATATACGAGACATTGGTGCTCAAGTCCCTTATATAAAATGTCATAGTATTTGCATATAACCTATGCGCATCACCCATATACTTTAAGTCATCTCTAGATTATTGATAATAGGTAATACAATGTAAATGCTTTGTAAATAGTTGTTATACTGTATTGTATAGAGAATAATGACAAGAAAAATGTCTGTACATTTCCATTATAGATGCAACCAGTATAGACCTAACTACATAGTACACACCAGCAACAGCCTAACATTTTTTTCAAATATTTTTGATTGCAGTTTGTTGAATCCAAGGATGTGGAACCCATAGGTACAGAAGGCCATCTATAACTCTAAACTGAAAAAAATCTCAATGTTTTTTAACAATGTAGAGATAGATAATATATCTATATGATGAATTTTTATACAGCAATAAAAATGAACAAATCACAACTACATGGATAAATGTTTGAATCACACAATTATAATGTTAAGTGAAAAAACCTAAGAAGAAAAACAGTACATAATCTATGATGCTATTTATATAAAATTTAACTACAGATAAAACTGTTCTTTGGTGTTAAGATAATGATTATCTTTTTGATGGCAGTAAGAACAAAAAGTGGGATGAGGAAGACTGAGGTACTGATAAAGTTCTAGTTTTCGATCTAAGTGCTGCTTACATGGTAGGTTCACTTTAACAAACCTCATCACTTCTGTACAATTCTGATATATGCCATTTTCGCTATTTGCTTTATACTTAAAATATTTGATTTTAAAAAATAACTTATTGATCATAAGATACCATGAAGAAAATGAAAAGACAGAATGCAAGAATATATTTGCAGTGCATAATGTTTATTGAAAGTGTCCTATATGAGTTAGTAAATGGCTCTTTTAACATTCATCTTCTCAGATAATCTTAACAGCAACTACATGATTAACCCCATTTTACTGAAGAGGAGACTGAGGCTTAGAGGGTTTGAGTGACTTTCCTTGGGGCACATCAAACCATGTACCTATGCTCTTAAGTCAGACAGTAAATTGCTATAAGGATTTGGCAAGTCATTCCTCAAGCCGTAATTTCGAAGTTGTATAATATATATAATTAAGATAGATTTTTAAAGGTACGTGTTACTTACAGGTAACATACTCACTGAAGTACAAAGAAGCAATACAGTGTAACAGAGATCACAAGCTTTGGAATTCCATGGAAGTCTGATCCTATTATATATTGTGTGGTCATGGAAAGTAACTTCTCTGAATCTTGGTCTCTTCCTCAGTAGAATGGCAGTATTTCTGTATATATCTAGAATAGTGCTTGGTATCATGGAATGAATGAATTCTCCTTTAATGTGACAAAGAGGGTAAGTACTTGCAATGATTATTCTTTCAAACATGTTAAAATGTCTAGAATATTTATTATATGCACTCCAGTGTGGTGCACAATTTAAGTTGAAGCTGAGCAATTTTTTGTTTGTGTTTTAATATGTCCTATAATATTCTGAGAAGGTCTATTATGTATTAATAAATTGAATGTTTTATATGTAAGAAAAAACAACTGCTAGAAATATAAACAAAATTTCTTTTTTATAAGATGATCGTATAAACGTAGAGCATATTTTTAATTATTTTAGACATATTTTAACTTCAAAATAAAAACTAAAATTAAAAATGAATAAAAGCTACATAGCAATTTGTTACTCCTCTGACTTAGTATCAGAAGGCAAATTGAATAGTGTCAGCCCATTTTCATAATACTTAAATTTTTAGTCTTTGAAATTCCAGTTTTAGGAGAGTAATTCAGGCCATCACTTCCATTTCTGGAACCTGATTTCAGTATAGAAAATGTGGACATGTTATTCTTTTCCAAATGAATTAAAGCACATATTTGTGTAACTATTTTTTGAATTTATTTGCAGAGATTTATTTAAAGTATTTATTCAGATGAATTTTAACACCAATAAAAAAAAAAAAAAAGTCAAGTCTTTGATCCAGTCTTTTCTAGTGAGCTGAGAGAGGGATTTTCCTTCAGATGATATTAACAAGTTGCTATCTTTCATTGGTAAAAAGCATCTCTTAGTGTACTGTGTCATATTGTCTTCTGCTCTCTCTGTAGTACACCAGACAACTACATTAACCAAGCAATGCCTTAAACATACTATAATTTACATCACAGAAGACTTAATTCAGTGATAATGACCACATCCATGATACGTTCCACTTTTAATATTTTACTTCCTGAAAAAGATTCCTAATGAATAATTCAATGAAGAGTACTATGTTCAAAATAGCATTACCTTGAATTTAATTTTTATAACCAGACTAGATTCGATAGCAACCAATGAAAAAGAAAAATCTTTTGTAGTCATGCTTGATAATTTGGACTGGTTTACAATAACTTTTCAAGACATTTCTTACCACATATACATTTTTTTTGTTGTTGTTTTCAGAGTCACTAGATCAAAAATGTCTTCCATCACATTGTTATGGGTTGAATCATGTACCCATATTCATATGTTAATGTCCTAACCACAAACCTCAGAGTGTGGTCTTGTTTAGAAATAGAGTCACTGCAGATGTAAACAGTTAAGATGAGGTCATACTGGAGTAAGGTGGGCCTCTAATCCAATAAAGCTGGCATCCTCATAGGAAATTTGGAGACACACACATAGGGAGAACACCATATGAAGACTGGAGTCATGCTGCCATGAGCCAAGGAACTACCAAAGCTAGAGGACAGGTGGAACATTTCCTTCCCTAGCACCTTCAGAGAGAGTAGAGCCCTACTGTCATCTCGATTTCAGACTTTTGCATCCAGAACAATGAATGATACACTACATTTCTGTCATTTAAGTGACTCAGTTTGAGACAACTTTATTATAACAGCTTTAGTAAACTAATACCTACATCATATACTTATTAAAACCATTAGTGATATTAGCTAACAGAAATTAACTAAAATAGAAGGCACTACAAATAATTTCTCTTTCGCTTCTCTAAGTTCAGCTGTATCTGCATGACTAATTGTAACAATACTACTAGTTAGTCTATCTTTGGAAATGCTTCTTTCTGTTTGAGACACATTATTCCTATATTCCTAGTCTGTAAACAATATTTTGTTATGAAATTCCTAACATAAAAGGAAAATTAAGAGGTATTTGACATAAATAGAACCAAAGATATATTCTCTTAGCACTCTCATAAGCATTGTCCAGAAAAACAATATCTTAAGGACAGATGTGAACCTACCTCTAAAAAGATGGGGTGTCTCGGGATGACATAGCCTAGTGTCAAACTCTTGTTCTTTTGAATACTGCCTACCAAGTAACACTCTGATTATAATTTGGCTAACACGGCCTATAAAGGGAGAACACATCTGCCAGAAATAAATGTTTGTAAGCATCTTCCAACTGCATTTAAAAAGCTGGAATTTTAAGGTATAATAATTAGTGCCAGATAGTCTTCCTGAGGCCAATCGACACTGAATGATCAAGAGTACTAATGACTGACCCAATAACATGATAATGATGAGGCTAAAACTGGAGGCTTACCATGAGCCAGACACTATATTAAGAATTTTAAGATTTTGTATTCTACCCACATACCATCCCTATAAGGTAGGTACTATAATATATCCATTTTACTGATGGGAAAATTAAGTTTCAAAGTAGTTATGCCACTTGTTCAGGGTCCTCAGTAAGTAGCAAAGCACAGATGCAATTACAGGTTTGGCTTTGGAGCCTGTGCCCTGACTTCACTTTACTCCTCCCCAAGCAATGCTACTACAGGAATGACCTCTTGACCTCCCTGACCAATTTTTTTAAGATTTCCACAACTAGTGTATTTGAGGGTAAAAAGGTATGGTAGAAATTTGGGCTCTTGTAAGCCAAATTTCCAATCTAAAGCAACTAAATTATAGTGTTACAGATAAGAGTTTTAGCAGAGGTAATCAAAGAAGACAGGACATGGGCAAATCTTTTGTTATGTGTTCATGTTGCAGAATAGTAAAAGCCACTGATGGCCCTTCCTGAGTTGTTATTTTCTGTAACTGAAGCACTTTAGTCTTCATGGATGTCAGTCTTCACAAGCATTAATTCAGCTTAAAAGAAGAGCATGGCAGCTTCATCAGTCTCCTGAGACATTGTATTATGAATTGCTACAGAAGCACTTTGCATTTAAAATGTTCAGAAACATTATGCTTTGACTATAAGAGTTAAAAAAGCTTTAAACTCTAGGCTATGGCAACTAACTTAAGGCAGTGAACATAGAAATATAGTGGCAGTACCATATGTGATACTGATGGATGATCCTTTGAATCAAAATATTTGCTAACAAATGTATTACATAAAATTCTATTTTGAGAATATACTAATAAATACCTAGCAAAGGACAGGAAGGAAATAAATTCATGTGATTAGGCCTCTATGTTTTCAACTTCATAATTCATTTGATGCTATCATTTGTATCAGCTATAACTTCATCATACATTGTTTAAAAAATGTTTTGATATTCATTGGTCTCCTATCTAAATGCCATCAGTGAAAGGAATAATTATAGATAAAACTGCATCTCCTCAACCAAATATTCATAACGAATATATCTTTGAAGAGAAGAGACAAAATTCTAAATGAAAAAGAGTGTTAAATCTTTTTGATTCTGGAGTAGAGACCAGAGGAATAACAGGTCAAGAGCTACTCCCCAAAGTTCACGACAGAATTTGTTTCCTAAATTCACCAATGTTATACTTTGAGCTGAGTTAGGAAAATGCCACAATAACGTAGTAAGTGATAATAATGGCTTGATATTAATGACATGTCAGGTCGACATTTTATTTGGAACTCCAAGAGGTACAATGTTTGATAAATATGATTGAACATGAATCATATTTTCTCACTGGGAGATTCAAATATGTACCCATTCAAAAAAATCAGCAGCAGCATCACATATACATGTAACGAATGGAAAAATTAAAATGCGCTAGGTCATTTTCAGGGAATTCAGAATCTATTTGGAAACTGGCTTACATATGTAATGGAAAAAAAAAACACAAAATAAGCAAAAATTACAAGTATTTAAGTGGAGGACAGCAAATGGTTGACAAGGGAGATAATTTGATACAAGTATAAAAACTGGTAATCACTTGTAACCAAAGAAGCTAGAAGAGGTCAATTCAGAAAGACAGTAATGATATAAGCAAAAGTATAAAGATGCAACATCTGACATTTCTCAAATGTCAGTAGTATCGGAAACTAAGTTATCACAGTAAGTTTATATTACTTCGCTTAGTTCTTATGAAAAACTGTCAAGTAGACATATGGTCATTTTATACTTAAGATTCAAAGAAAGTTACTTGCCTAAATCATACAAGTAGCAAGTAATAGCTAATTGGTAATAAATTACATGTATAGGGGTAAAATGAAATTCCTTATTCTCTTGGATATAGAGAATAAGGGAATTTCAGAAGAAGGTAGTGTAGCAACGAGGACAGAGTCATGGATCTGTGCTCAGAATTTGGTTTCAAATTCTGGCTCCATTAGACACCAGCTATGTGACCTTGAGGATGTTTGCAGATTATAAAATTTTATATGTTTGTAAGTATATATAAGTATATATCACATATCTTACATGATATTAACACTAATTTTAGTTTTATTGAGAAGAAAATTTGAGCATATTTTATTAAAATATGTACACCGAAGATGTTTACTTAATGAAACGATGTCTCAGAAGAAGCTGATGATCACTGCATAAGAACTATACAATTCTTCCTTTGACACTGATGCAAAGAAATATATTTTGAAGTGCATAAGTACAATTATGGTAAAAAGAAAAATGTGTAGAATTATCTCAGGATCATGGAAAACAGATCATCACTTAAATGTAAAGGTATACTAGTTGGGACACCTTTGGTTACTCTGTAAAACCAACATCTACAATATCTCAGTGGCTAAAAACTACAAAGTTTCCTTCCTTTTTGATGAAAATGAGATCTGCTGACTCCAAGGCAACTAGCCTCCACACTTCCATGATGATTCAGGCTGACAAAAACTTCACTACGTTGTAGCTTCACGATTTGGATAAGGTCGTCAGGTCAAAAAAGGCAGGGGAGGAGAATGGTGAATAGTCTCCACTGAGAGTAACTCCGAATCCGTTTCTATTCAGAACCCTTGGCCCTACCTAACAGAAAGGAGGTGGAGGAGTAAAATCATCCTTGTGGAAGAGAGAAAAACCAAACGAAACAATTATAAACTGGCCTAGAAGTCTATCACAGAGCATGAGGAGGTGGGGTTTTAAATTCAGAAAGTGTAGAACACGGTTGACAGGCATTCAGAAATATGAAAGAGAGTCAGGAACATTTAACAAAAGCATGGTCAATTAGCACTAAAGGCCCAATTAGAGATCATGAATTTATGACAGTTTCATTCCTCATGCAATTTTGATTTTTTGGAATGTACGAGGAGAAAGAATATGAATTGATATAGTTGGGAGTCAAGGGGGGAGAAAATCACAGTTCAATCACATGGAGAATTTAAATAATTTTTTTATAAAACATTGGGACTGGGCTAAAATCCTGGGCCAAATAGATTTTGGTGGTGGTTGTTGTTGTAGGTGCCTAGACATATGAGTAGGTAAATTACAGTAAAGCAATAAAAAGAGCCATTTTCAGCATCAGCATCTTTTCTGACCAAGGGTCAATAGCATCTCTGAACTCTTAAATTTAGAAATAAAATTGTTCCATTGGATGAATGGATGGTGGTAAAGAAGCCTGTGTACTTACTGCCTGCCCATATGAGCCTAACAATGACCTTTTTCTAAAACTGCCTCTTTTGAGTAATGCGTTACTTTTTGCATGACAGGCTGCCTCAAATCTCACTGCTGAAGCTTTTTCTTTTGGGGATGAATTTATGGTACTATTTCACAGTCCACTAAAAAGGAACAGTTCATACTTGAAGTTGATGTTCATATGAAGAGAGTATTATGCCAGAAAAAATGCATCTTCTAAATTAATGAAAATAATAGCACATCTAGAATTATCTTCTATTGGTTGGCCTGTAATGAGCAATAACAACAATAATAATAATGCAAGAAAAGGAAGGAGAAAAAGAAAAACTCCATAGCCTCAGAGACATCATGAAGAAATTAGGAAACAGCAATTAGTATCAGGATAAGGCTATCTTGCCTTTATTTTATTGAAAGGAATGACATCCATATAGTTAATCATAAAACCATTTATAATGTTGACTGCCAATTTTCAATTAATTATCACTGCCATTTGTTGAAAAATAGAAAAGAGTACTCATTCAAAATATCGACTCCTGTTCAATTATATTTTCAGATTAAAAAACTACTTAAAGTCAATTACTTTCGATAAGAGAATATTAAGCATTTTAGGAAAATATAGTGTCAGATCACAAATATATCATTGAAAATATACTTTTTGATTTTGTCAGTCAGAAGCATTTAATCTTGAATTTTTAAGCTTTGATTTTGAGTCATTATCCTACTTAAAACTTCCCTAACAGTTGTCTCATAAGTATCCATCTCAGCAGTTAAGCAGTTATGTCTACTGTAAGCATATGTGGGTTTAGTATCTAGTTTCACTACTAAGTATTTAGTGATTTAAGCCAAATTCAGTGTCATTAGTGTGCATGTCTGCTTGATCCTTAAACTGGCCTATCTGTTCAATATTTGTAATTAAAGCCCAGAGAAACCTCCAGGTCAGATGTACAAAATACTACACGTATGATACCAAAAATGTAAATCAACAAAATTGTCATATAATTTTTTTCATTATTTAAAATTGAAATGAAAATTGTGATTTAACATTTAGGAAAATATACTGAAGAATTCACAACTTTCCCTTTGACATTTAAAAAGTCTGCAGTGAATAGATGCTCCAAAGGGTGAGTATAGATTTAAGCTTTGCCTTCCTCTCTAATCTGTTTTCTTGTAAGGGCTGAAAATGCACATTTTTTGCTCTACCTCTCTAGCCTTTTATACAATTGATACTAAATAAACGTTGGTTTGATAAACAATCACATTCATTAAGCAATTCTGCTAGATGTCTTTCTATATATAGTATTAGCCAAAAGGTAATTTTTTAAACATTAAATTTATACTGAAAAAAAAAAATTTAATTCTATATTTTAGTGAACTCTCCCAATACAGTACATTCTTTTGGTTTCTATCATAAGTTATGCTTTATAAACTACAGCTTTGTATTAGACCTATTGCATTTTAAAAATTGCTTTCCTTTAATGTACATTGAACTCCTATCATGAATCTTTTCCTTATATTTTGATTATCTTGCACACAAAACACATAGTGGATACAATATACTTAATAAAAAATGAGTAAATGAATTTACTTATGTGCTTATTCGTGTTAGCTGCAAATAGGAGACAGGACTGGTGAATTTTGAACTGAATGTGTCGCTAAAGAGGGAGCAATGTAAATTTCACATATCTTTTTCATGCCATAGGGTAAACCTTAAACATTTAAGGCTCATAAGAAATTAGTTAAATATATCCTATTGGGCAGTCAATTCAGATGATTTGTACAAATAAATGGATTGTTAACACAATCATTCATTACTTGTGAAGTTAGTTGATTTCAAATTTCAATACAATAGGTTTTGTTCTGTTACACTTATTAAGTAAAAGTGATAAAAATAAAATTTCATTAAAATGGCATTTACTCGAAATAAACTAAGTAATTACATAAATGTTTCCAATGACTTTGGATATCTAGAAGTTGCCATTTTCATAAAAATAATGAAGACATTTGAAGGAGAAAATTCAGGTTTTGAGGAAATGTATACAGTGAAAGTCTTAGCTATAAACACAGGGCATAGGCGAATGATTGTTGTGTAGTTCACAAGAGTTTATCTTTGCAAATTTGTCAGCCTATAGGAACACCAATGTCATATCAGGCTCTTGGATTTCCTTCAGTTAAGAGATCACTCATGATAGATTGCCACAAGAGCCCTGACTTCATTTTGATTTTAGGTCCTTCATATGAAAATCTTCTCCACAAAATTTTATGCTCTTTTGTTTATTTACAGTCTTGGAGGCCACTTGAGTAAAGTCCTTGAGACCTGTCGAAACTATAATTTTTCTTTAAGAAAAGTAAATTATCACTGAGTCCCCCATATGCATAGACATACAGATATATGCAAACACAATAATTAGAGATTATATTCTAGACACACTTGGAAATTTGTTTTTAGTATATTTTTATGATATAAGTAAATATTCTTCTCTTATTTGCATTTACAAGAAATAAAAAAATTATAAATACAACAAGAGCTAAGTTTAGAATCTGCAAACATACAGCAAGATCATTTGGAGATTCAATGTTTACACATTGATAGATACTGATAATATTTATTATAAACAGTATGATTTTTTTTGGCTAAAACCACAAAATTTGTAATAGTTTTACATGTTAACGCATGTACTATGCAGACCATTAAGAGTTAACAGCTCTAGGCCTGGTCTAAGTCAGTATTATATTCACACATCTTGGCTTTTTTTTTTCCCGAAATCAATATCTGCAAATAATAAATGAGATCCCAGAGGGTTGAGTTAAGCTTCAACCACCACAGAGCAACTCTGCAATTGGTCATTGACTTAATAATGTAGGTGAGTGCCACACTATAGAACATCTTTAGCACACTATAATAGAAAATTAATAGCATTCAAATCAGACTAGATTTACCCTAAGGATTACATAATAGCTTGAATTAGAACAATCACCTAACTCTAAGAAGTAGAAACTGCCATTAAAACTGAGAGAAATACAAAAGCTCCAGCATTATGCTTAACTTGTTACATGTACATTGTATTCTACTAGGGCAAAAGGCTTATGATAAACATGTCATGTCAAAAAAAAACAATGCGCTAATAAGTTACATTGCAGTGGTGCCCATGGTGTCCAAATGAAGTTCATATATTACTGTACAGGGATTTGCATATCAGAACCTATGTATTATGAACATTCTTCCTCAAAGTTAGTAATGAGGTAAACATTATACACATTGTCCTCATACCATCATAACACTTACAAAGGTAAAACGTTCCCCATGAGAAGCGAAAGCTTTATTTCCCCTTTCATATGACCTTCCTTTCGTCCAGAGTTCACAATGATGCCCTGACTGTAGATTCTCAAAGTAAATTCAAAAAGGAAAGCATAAAAAAAAATTAAAGAATAACTTTCATATATATATATATATACAGACACATATATATACATATATATATATGTATACACACACACACACACACACACACACACACACACACACACACATATATATATATATCTTTATAGAGCAGGACAAACAAGAGTCAAGAAATTAGACCCTTACAGTACTAAAGTGATATCAGAAAATTTGTGAGCTGCACAGCTCCTTGTGTAAGGAGACAATAGCATGTGATAAAATATCAATTATTCATTTATCCATTTTTCAAAGCTAGAGCAATCTATGGATACAGAGGGCCCAAAAATAAAACTTGGAGGGTTTTCATTTCATGTTAAAGACAGGCAGAGAGTAAACAAAGTATTTCTAAGCTTTATAAAGTTACTGTTTCCTTGTATTATTTGACATTTTAAAAATAGATCAGTTCACAAAAATACTTTTCACCTCAAAAGAAAGTCAAAAATAAATCAGATTGTTAAAAGAACAGATATATCTTCTAATTCTGCTTGTGAAGTAAAATATAGGGCTTAAATGTATATTTCTAGGTGTTAGATACAGAATCAAATTATAATAACTACATCTCAAACTCTAAGATTAGCAATTATCCTTAAGTAAAAATTAAAACCAAAGCCAAAACCAAATAAGACAAAAAGCATAACAACAAATATTCCTGAGAAAACATAGCCGCTAAAGGATAGTGGAGACTTACCCACAGGCTGCCAACATCCAGTCATTTCCTACAGCTTAAAGCACATGGCATTTTCTCCCGCAAGCAAACTTGTCTTTTACTTTTCAAAGGAGTTTCGTCACCTGGTTTAGCACTATTTCAAAGAAGAAAAAAAAAATCTTCCTTCTTGGTTTTTTCCTTCTAGTTCTTTCTCTTAGTGGTTTGTGCCACACACACAAAATGGCACCTTGCTTTCAATGCGGAAGCAGACTTTATATACCAAGCATGTGTATGTGAGTGTGCCACAAAACACTGGTTCCTTATCATGCGCTTGTTAGCTTGTCCAATCTATGGCAATCACTTCAGTCCCAGGGGTTGAAAGACACAAGACGCAGGGAAAAGGGAAGCAAAAGCTGAAGAAAGATCAATACTGCACTGTGAAACAAGAAGTGTAGGCTATTTACTTTTCATTGATCTGATGATGCAGGAGAAACACCTCAAACTGGCATTAAATTGAAGGAATACATCTTCTGTGTTTTTTCACCTCAAGGTCAGGAAGGAGTGAAAAAGAAATCAGAACAAACAGAAACTAATCACAAGAGTACAATAAAACTATTAATCCACATTACAAATCCACATAGTAACATAATTAAATTTCAGGTTGAATGAGATTCACAATAAAACAGATACTGTGGAGTTTTTTGTTTTGTTTTAAATTGTTTTAACTTGTACCTGGAACAGCTACAAAAACAATGGTATATGAGGACTGAATTGGATCAACACTTAATGCCTGCTAGAGGCCCAGCATTACTCTGCAAAAATCCCAAGGCAAAATAAATGCCCAGAAAATTAGAAATAAACTCTATTCCAGCCACAGAGAAAAGCACTGAACTTTAATTCCTAGATTTTAAAGAACCCTCCGAAAGATCACAAATGGTTTTCATAACAGGTTATCCTAAAATTCTGTGCCATTTTACCATCAGGTTAGAAAATTCTAATATATTTAGATTAAAAATATTTGAATATATGCAAACAAGAAATAGACTAACATCTGAAACTCCTATAGTGATATTTAACTGGACTTGGGAGACTGAATATAACTTTGACATCAATGTTACGTGAAAAAAATTCTGAGCTTTGATTTATCTGTTCACTCACTCATTCATATGAGTTTCTATGAGGGTCACCATATACACACATATATACACAGATGTATTTTTACTATAGTTTTCAAGAATATCCTGACTTTATCTGGATCAAAATTTCAGAATTAGAAAATTCAAAGCACGGAAGTTAAATTTTAAAGTTTGTGTTTTGTGTATCTACTATAGGGTTTTTGCTTTGTGGTTACCTCAAGGCTTATATAAAACATCTGACAGTTATAGTAGTCTATTTTAAGCTGATAACTTCAATCACAAAAAAACTCTACCCTTTTTCTCTCCTCTCCCACATTTTGTATTTTGGTATCACAATTTACAGCTTTTTATATTGCATACACTTTAACAAATAATTGTAGCTATAGTTATTTTTAATGCTTTGTCTTTAACTTCACATTAAAGTGATTTGCACAACACTATTACAGTATTAGAATATTCTAAGTGACTATATATGAGTTGTATTTTTTTACCAGGGTGTTTTATGTTTTTGTATGTTTTCACATTACTAACTAGTGTCATTTCAACTTGAAAAATGCCCTTGAGCATTTCTTATAAGGCAGGTCTAATGATGATGAACTCCCTCAGCTTTTGTCTGGGAAAATCTTTAGTCTTCCTTCATTGCTGAAGGACAGCTTTACCAGGTAAAATATTCTTGGTTGGCAGGGTTTTTTTTTTTTTTCTTCTTTTCAGCACTTTGAATATATCATCCCATTTTCTTCTGACCTGCTAAATTTCTGCTGGGATGTTGGCTGATAGCCTTATGGGGGGGTTCCCTTGTATGAAAGAAAATTTTTTTCTCTAGATGCTATCAAAATTTTCTTTTTACTCTTGATTTTTGAGTTTTATTATAATGTATCACAAGTAAAGTCTTTTTATGGTTAAATTTGTATGGGGATCTATAAGTTTCATGTACCTAGATGTCTCTCATATTTGGGGCATTTTCTAGGGGGTAAATACTTCACAATGTATCATCAGGTTGTAAAATTTAATATATACAATTTTATTTGTTAATTATGCCTCAATAGAGGTGAGAAAAATAAAATTTAAAAAATGATAACTCTGATAGTAGAAATAGTTTATCAAGTCCATTCTGAATCATCTAAGATATTTATTCTCTAAACTCTAAATTCATGTTTTAATATTTAATCACAATTATGACTCATGCACACTCTATAAAAAGTATCTTTTTTGGACTTTCTAAATGAGGATCTTGGCCATTGTAAAATAAATAAATGAAAGAATGCAGGGTCAACCATGACAACTATACAATTTCATCAAGACAGAAGCACTCTTTTTGCCTACTATAACGGCCTTGCTCCATTCTCACCAAGTTTGCCACAAAACTTTGTTTTTTTAAAAGGCCAAAATTTCTCAATACAATGGTTATTTCTTTTCTTGATCCATAGCCAAAGATGATACATTCTTAAAATTGATTTTATTAAATGAAACAATAGCGAAGTTGCACCTAAACTTTTTTCTAAAATGTCATCATAATTTTCCTATAAAGTGCTGAAATACATAGTATTTTTTTCTATTTATACATATTAACTCTAAGGCTTAAATTTTCCTTCTAAAAATCTTAATGATTATTTTATTAATTTCCAAATATAATAACTTCTAGAGATTCTAGCACTTATCTCTGCTTTAGACAAATATTTTTAATTTGAAATAATTCCTATCTTTGCTAAATATTCAAAATATAAACAAGTCTAGAAAAAATAATTGTAGAGATATTTTTGAAAGATATAAATATGTGAAAAAACTCATGTATTATTTTCTATGGACATCTAAATAATTCCTTTTATATTTAGAAATCTTTGGAAAGATATTTTAATGTTCTTATAAAATCTTAATTTTGTACTTATGAGAAAATTGAAGAGCTTTCTCATTATTGCATCCTCTTCCATATAACACATATTTTATAAAAATTTTTAAAAGTTAGATACTCGTTATACTGGATATCATTTGAGTTTCTTTTAAGGTTCTTGGTTTATCAAAATTTATAGTATTTGAAAAAATCAGAAAGTGAACCTTTATCATTTTTAATTGAAGACATGGGAATTATTTCATTCTAAGTCTTAAATTACCTGGAAATTAATTATGGATTGAGCCTTTACAAAGCATAAATATTTTTACATTCAAATATTTTCTTACACAACTTCGCTTCAATTGAATGACTTTAAGGATATGTCACTATTCATCCTGTTTGGCAGAAGTCCAGAAAGCTTCTCTGCTAGGTCAGTCTGCTAAGAGCATGTTTGGCTAAGAGCATGTTCTGGTAAGGAACAAACGATGTAGTCAGAGCAGCAAGCACAGTGCTGTCTAATATAGCCCAGTCCAAATTCATTCTCAGAAACTAAGGCTAATCATGGCTGGCAAAAAAGACAAAGTGTCAATACCGTGTTATGATTTCTTAGGTGGTATGTGATGGAAAATTGTTGTTTCACCATACATTCATCATTTTAATTTACTTGGGATAATAATTGACAAAGTTTTCTTTTGCTACATAATCAAAAAATTGTTCAATGTTTGAGTGTCAAGAGCGGTGAGGAAGAAATGGGAGAAATTATCATTTGATATAATCTAACAATCTAATCTACAATAATCTAAGAATCTAGATCAATCCCCATCTTTATTTCCAACACGTTATTCCTACAAATTTGAAGAGTTTTAAAGAATCAGCATAACTTTTGTAATCTGTTTTCCTATAAAACACTTTTAAGGTTGAAGCATTTTGTTTTAAGGTTTTAAAAGATATATATTAAACTTTGTTTAAAAAGGATCTAAGATTCACTATATGGAATGAATCTAAAGACATAAAATATTTCACAGTGTTTATTATTCTCGATCAGTACTTTTTTTAAGGTATATTTATTATTCTCAATCTCCATATGTTTTTTAAGGTTTCTTGATTGATAACGTGTTTTAAGGATATTAAAATATTAAAATACCTATAAGAATATAATTATTTTAACAAAATTATTAGGAAATTATTAGGAAATAAGAATTAAATTATTAGGAAATAAGAATTAAATTATAGTATTTTTGAAAAGGTAAAGATCATTTCTATGTTACATTTCCTAACATGACAGAGACCATGATACCAATTCTTGGTCATTTTCAATTACCTAACTGAAGTATTATATATATCAATTAATTTCACATCCATTGTAGGATCTTTACACAGTAAGTATTGCAAGACACTCTACTGATGGTCAGACCCTTCAGGCAATAAGGAATTAAGAGGCTTAGTAAAGACAATCTAGAAGTAACTTTATGAAATTTAACATGTCACATGGTAGTGTGAATTTTCCGGATATCATTCCTGCCCTTGTTTAGAATACTAACAAACAGTATCATTTAATGGAGAAATTTTCCATACATTTTTACTTTTTATTCCTAACCTACCCCCTCCCCAGCTCCAGAAATATGATCTACATTTGCCCACAATTATGCCATATATTGCTGTCAAAACCATATGTTTATTAAGTATTTACAAGCAAACAGTATAATTCTAATTTTTATTTAAAGAAACTAGAGATATTCTATAGTCTTGAAATGTGTAAAGACATCATGAAACAAAGTAGCCATGTGTTTTAAAAAAAGGAAAAAGAATTACAGATAACAAAAAAAATTTAAATGTTATATAATTATTCATTAGTTATTACATAATTTTCAAAGTTTTTATAATCTCTTCATTAATCTTGTCCATATCGACACATTCCAATCCAGCAGGTAGATATTGAACAAGAAACAGCCCTAATAATTCATCACTGGATTGATACTCAAAGTTCCTGAAATTTGCTCATCTTTCATTTTCTAAAATCTCTGTGCAAAGACTAAAGATGCACTTTTTGTAATTTAGCATTTACATGATATTTTCTATTTAAACGTTGACATGTATCTTTTTGAGGGATTCATCTTGACATGCCTGTCAAGCTTGCCTTCTCCATTTTTGATAGGGTGAATAATAGGTGCTAAAGGTTGATTAGAATTGAACCTGGAGATGCATTTTATTAAAATTTTGCTTCCTTTTACACACAAGCAAGCAATACAATTTTTTGCCATTAAGAACTCACATGAAAGGAAGATATTGCTTCTTTAAAATTTTGAATTAAATATATTTTAAGATGTGTCACACTTATAAGATTATCAAATATAAGATTATCTTGAAAGTAATGTGGTCTTTTTAAAAATAAACACATAATGAAAATAGTAAACTTATTCTCTAATAACATTTCTTCCTTTTCAATTAGTTGCCTTTGAGATTAATCTTAATTTGGACTGTTCTGATATAATAAACCGGGCACTTACAAATCCTGAAAACTCTTTCTACTACATGAATTTAGAATTTATCAGCATTTATTTATGATCCTTGGGTATTAATAAGATTCCAGATATTTGTTAATAAATGTATTTAAATTTCTCTTTATAAACAGAATTTTTTAAGTGAATCATCAAACTCAATTCCTCCTTACAATTCCTTTCATTGAAACACTGCTAATTCTGGAAACCAGGTCTTTGAGATGTCTTCCTTAGTACCTAAGTGGAAGGCAGTAATCAAGTTGCTGAAGCCTAAATGTCAACGCCAGAAGAAATCTGTCTTCATCCTAGTAAAACTGAAAATAGTGAAACTCTACTCTCACTCTCAAAGAATAGGGAATAATCTGGAGTTAGATGCTATAGACGCTAATTGTTTTAGACGAGAAAATAAAGATATAAAAGTGTTCTTCCTCCTGCAAGGAAGGGCAACGATGAAAAAGGAGGTAATAGAATGATGGTAAGTAAAGAGATAAAGAGCTGAAAAGGGGGCAAATCAAAAAACTGTTAAAAAAAAAAAAAAGCAGTTTTTGCAGAGATGACTATTACAAAAATTGAGGTTTGTATTATTGTAATACTTTGCCCCAAAACTCTAATTCTACCATTTATATAGGTGTCTGGTGGGGAGGGGAGAGACAGAGAGAGTATCTGAACTATGAAAAAAGAAGATATTACACATAATGTTCAAAAGACTACAGAAGAATAGCAAAATGGAGCAAAAATAAACTCATAAAGAAATTCTACTGCAGCACCATTTGAAGCCATTAAGCACAAGATTTCAAGTCTATTTCATATAGACTTTAATAGGCTGATAGCAACTAACATCTGGAATAAAGAAATAACATCTATAGTCAATAGCCATGAATAAGTTGATGGTATTAGATTTTAAATGTATTCATATGAGAAGAATATACTCACAGTGATACTTCTGTCTCTGCTTTCTAAGAATACTGATTCATCTTTCTTAGGATAAGAGGCAGAAATCTGCAAAGGTAGGACATATGATGTATAAGCCATTCACATCTGAGTCTTCTCTCCTTCTAGGTTCAAGAGGATTATATTTATTTGCCCCTGTGCAGACAACCAGAGCCCTGTGACAGGTGATCAGTACTGGCCATTGGGCTGTGAGAGGAAGAGTTGTATGCATTATCTATGGGTAGAAGCATTCCATTGCTGAGTGAGACTTTTGAGCTCTCCTTTTCTTTCTCATGACAATTTTTAAGGCTACATGTTCCAGACAGCAGAATCACAGAATGGTGGGGTCTATGGTCATCCTAGATTACTTAGTTGTTTCTAGGAAACTGTAAGACAGTTTCTTTGGAATCTCACCCAGGCCTGCAGTGGACTCTGCAGAAACAAGAAATAAGTTTTTGTTGTCTTAAGCCACTGAGATTAAGATGATTTTTTATAATATATTTCAGTTTGTCCTAATATAGAAATTAACCTCAAAGGTTAGAAGCTTCTGAAACAAAATATGTGACTCTGCCTTACTGATAGGGTGAGGAAGACAATGATTATTGTAATCTGAAAGATAGGAAAGATGGTGATCTTTTACTGCTTGCAATGACAAAGCATGATTTGGGAGCTAGATCATAAAACAAATAAATTTGTAGTCCTAGAAAAAGAGCTTGGAAAACATGTTACTCATGAGTTAATCGTTATCTGCTTTTGACAGAGTACTATTAAAAAAACTGGTAAGCTCAGACAAGAACTGGCTAATTTGCAGGTTAAAATGAAAGAAAATGGAGACATTCAAGAAATTTTCATTTTGAAATGTATGACAAACCAAGTGCTCTGAGATCACAAACACTAGGAGAAAATTGAGACAGTATTTTAAGTAACAAAGGTAATTAAAACTCAACTTTGAAACAGAGAGAACAAAAGATAATGGCTTTAGTACCTTCTATTAAAAGTTTTCAAAAATTAAGGTGACTAAGGGCAAAGATATTATAGATGTGGTAAATAGTAATTCTTTTAATAGGATACAATAACTCAGAAAATATCTACTTAATGGCTGGTATTAAGTAAGAAGCCTATTAAATATTTTGAGAGAGCTGAATTGCCAAAGAAACTACGAGCGTGGATGAAAACTGCCTAGGCTTAAAACACATCTTGGTTCTGCAAACTTCTAAGGATAGGAGCAGTCAGGAAAAGCTGCTCTGCCCCCAAAAGGGCATGTTCTTGATCTCTTTCTCTTGAAGCTGTGACTAAGAAGGGTAATGGAAAAGGAAAACCTCCGAGGAGGAGGGCCAACAGCTATAGAGAAAAATGAACAAGGGAGTTCCTCACAGAGAGCAAAAAAAGAATTGAATAAGCCTTCAGATCAAGCAAGAAATGTTAACATTTTCATATAGAAAGGATAAGACAGATGTTACAAAAGGAAAACATCTATTTTAGCTCTGAGGTTGACTATGACATTAGTGTTCATTAAGTCAAAAATTTCCATTCTAGGAACTTCTAGAGTTATAATTATAGATTTAAATATTTGTTTGGGGAAGTTTTTATTTAATGTAAACAAAGTCAATCTTTAAAAAGTTGTACTAACAATTTGTAGAAAATATTTTTTCATAGATCAAGTAAAAATTGGAGAGAAAAAGCAGTTAATAAAGTTACCAGTTTTGTGACTTGACAAGTGTTTCTCCCCAGTCTTCTTTGGCTACATAAAATCCCAAGGATTGAGTGATCTGGTAGAGGGGGATTATTTGGCTATAATAATGGAGACCAACAAAAAAAGAGAAACTCCATCACTGCATCTTGGGAATGTGAAAGTCATGATTGTCTTGAGTATGCTCTACCTGTGGGATCGGACTTTGTCCACACCCTCCTGTCCACTCTACTCCCTTGAATTTCTGCAGGGTGGAGGTAAAGTTAACTGGATAACTGGAAATGAATATTAGAGATTCAGAGAGAAGGTAAGCACTTTGGGGAGATAACCAAAGAGGTTATAGAGATTTGAGGGGACACAGGAGAAGGGGAGAAAAGCAGAAAAGCAGTGACAAGTCTAAGTGACCAGATAAGGAAGGAAGGGAGGGAGGAAAAAAGAAGGGAGGGAAAGAAGAAAGGAAGAGAGGGAGGGAGGAAGGAAGGAACTAGGCAGTGAAGAAGTTTGGTTGAGTTTAGTGGAATTAAAAAAAAAAATGCTCTGGAACCCTACTCCACAAAGACTCTATAGGCTGTAACATGTGACTTGAATAAGCAGTAGTTGGCTTTAGCCCATTTTTCTGAATTTCTTACAGGTTAACTGGATGTAGTAAGAATTTTAATAGTAAATTATACAGTTCATTGTCCAATTTAAGAAAAAAATATGTAAGTTTCAAATTTAAAAAGAAAGAGAGGAGTAGAAAAGCATTTTGTGATATGATTTGGAAATTTAAGGAGACAGATTAAATGAAAAATGAAGGTTCCATTTAAAATAATGAATCATTTTTAAGAGTAATCTTAGCACTAAAGGTTATTAAATTACAGGGAGAAAAGGCTTTTTGTTTTTTCTTCTCATACTCTTTGGTCAAATATAGAAGCAACATCTTTGTTCTAAACTCATATAAACTGCGTATTTCCTCATTTGATATTCTAGCTTCCCACTCTGTTCTTCAATCTAGCATCTACTTTGACTAAACTCTTATAAAGTTTCTATTTCCTTCACCAAGTTCTACCAAGATTCATATTTACTAGCTTTGATATGCAAAAATACTCTAAAAATGAATAAAAAGGCATTTAATATAATGTCATTTACTTTACATAAACAGCAGAAGCCAAAGCTTTGTGTATCTTGTAACAGTCAAATTTCAATTTGTTCCAATGTGTTCAATTGGCAAAATCACAGGTTTTCCATAACAAACTGTGCTTATCTAAATAGTACTTATTATATGCATCATAATTCTCTATGTTCTTCTCTATGTTTTCCATTAAGCTTGAGCACAGAAACTAATTTCTTTCTCTCTTTCTCCTCTCCCTCTTTCTCCATCCCTCAAACCTCTCTCTTTTTCTCTGGTATGCTTAGGTCAGAATCTGTCAAATTGTGATCACTTGGAAAGTTTTTGTTATTGTTTGAGTAGTAAAACTTTAAATTCAGAGACATGCTCTCTACTATATAACTTTGGGATGATTTCAGACCACAACTTTGGTAAGCTTTCTTGTTCACTCACAGCACAAGAGAAAGAAATGAATTTATCACGTTTATAAGACAATTGACAGCCTACATTTTATTAGTAATAGATTATTTTAATATTAAAATCTTGATAAACTAAAGAATGACTTGATAATCTGGGTTTAGTCTAGTCATTGTTATACTTTCTATGTTCAGTATTAGAAATAGGGGATTTTAAAACCAGTACTACTTCTGGTTATCTATTTTCTTCTATGGAAATTGAGAGCAAAACTCAATTGAATTTAAAATCAAAGCACCAGATGAACCTTTGACAGGGAGTGAATTGATAAGACAAAACTAGTTATTATGCCCATTAGATCATTTCCCATTCAAATAGTGGTTCTTAGTGCTTTGAGTTAGTGTTAACTGCTAATTTAGCATGCATTTAAAAGAGAAAAGATAGCATATTTATTTTTTAGTAAGTTTATAAAAAATGAACTAGATTGTATACTTATAAAAACTTTCCATTTTCAAAATGTAATTCTATAGGTAACATATGAACCTATTATCACTAATCAACTAATAAATACTTTGCTTGATTGTGAGATGTAATTAAGAAAACACGAATGCCAAATTTTCCCCCTAATTGATTCCATCTTGGCGACAGGGCAGCCATTAAATTAAGAAGGCTAGGACCATAACTTTGAATTTAAACTCATCATAAAAATGGGATGAATGAAGACAGTATTATAAACAACTAATTTCAAATATGGTTCAAACTAGAATAGTTATCTTTAATCCTAAAAAGCAGGAATGGAATTAAAAGTGTTGCAGCAGATAAAATTGTGTAGAAAACAAAGCTCAGGTTGTTAGGAGAATTGTAAGGCAAGTTTAGAATAACAAGAGTGAGAGATATGAATAGTTGCCCACATAATATACAATCTGATGTCTTAATAATAAAACCACAATTTTAATTGGAGCAGCTCTCCCCAATACTTCTCCAAATTGCTTCTAGAGTGTCCATGTGATACATAGGTAGATTCTGTAATGCAGAAATTTCCTTTCCCTGTCCCCTCTTTCCATGTAACTTCCATTTGGCTTATGATTAGAATGCTTAAATATGAAACCGCCATCTTGTGCCTATCCTAACAGGAGCTCTAGCTGACAGTATCAACTACCAGATGCAAAAGTAAATAGACCTCCAGATGAATTTAACACCCAGTTTAGGAGTCTTCCAGCTGAGACCCCAGATATTGTAAAGCAGAAATAAACTACTCATTCCATATCCTCTCTAATTTCCTGACTCACAGAAGTCATAATCATAATACATAGATGTTTCGCACTATTAGATTTAGGATAATTTCTTACACAGCCACAGTAACTGGAATATAAGTCACTGAATATACAAATTAGGTAAATAGAAGTAATATAGATTCTAAAAAGATAATAAATATTTAATATGTCTTTAGAAAACATTCACAAGAAAGTTCTTGTCCAGGTTAAATAACATTTCAAAGCTTTGTCTTAATGTATTAGAAACTTTGCTACAAGTTCACTTAAATTTTCTTGAAGCTACAAAAATTAATAAAGATTTAAAACCTATAATTTAAAAGAAGAGGCCAGTCTCATTAAATTAAAAAGTGCTTCCAGTTAGCGATCCATCATTTGAACACCTCATTTTTGGTAATAAAAAATTTGAAAGCCTATATAGATAAATAAAACCTATTAAACAAGTTCATAAAATATTTTCTCAGTATTTCTGGAGAAAAATAAAACTATTTGTGTTACATTGTAAGTTTGAGAATAAATCTCCATATGAAATGTATCTTATTATAGTTATAGAGGAAGATGGATCAAAGAGTCATATTTCCAAAACTTTGTAGAATATACTATTCCTACACTGAATGTTACCATAAATTAAGAATCATACACAAAGAAAAGCTAGAGATAGGAAAGGTCAGTCCTGCATATGTGCCTTTGCCCTACCGAAATCACTTTCTATTCTTTTGTCCTACCTTTTTCTATGAGAATACTTTCCTTCTAGTTGGTAGGTCACTTAACAAAGATGTTCCTGCAAAATCTCTATTATATAATCACTCAAAAACTCATATTAATTAAACTTGGAATTTTTTTCCATGAATAGGGCAAAAAAAGCATTTCCTAAGGAAGGAGAAATGTGAAACCTTTATATAATCTTTGCAAAAACTCACTTTTAATCGATAGGTTTATTTTTCCATTAGTTATAGATATCTAAACACAACAACAAAGACGATATGTTTTGAAAAAAGATGAAAGATAAAGTCATGCTACTTTTGAACAAATCTTTGAGTGATATTGGTGCACAACAAAAATAGAACTAGAAATATCAAAATTTTGTATGTAATATAATGACCAAATATGGTTAGGATTATTTATCAGTAGGAAACGTGACACATTCTTGTACTATATATAAAACAATCCACTTTCTAGACTAAAATAAATTCCCCAAATAAAAGAGAAGATGCACAAAAATTCAGAACACAGTGAACAGCTCCATCTTCAATATGTATTGGCTTCTCTCCCTCTTATACCAAAGTAGAACTATGTTGATTCAAATGTTATATTCAGAAGTATAGAATTGAAAAAAGTAGTAGTAGTGGAGAAGAAGTAAAGCTATAGCATTTTATGTTCAAAGAATTCCAACAGTAAGCGAATACTGGAACAGGAGAAGCTTAGCATTAAAGCAGCAGATGATAGAAGCTCAATTTTCATATTGTACTTACATATAAAATTAACATTATATAAATTAAATTTTACAGAACACTTTAACTTGAATATGTTTTCTATTTAATCATGCTTTCATCTCATTAGCAATAAATGTAAATAAAATTTATAAGTTTAAAAATGAAGAGTTTGTTTCTACTATGCCTTAATTATTAGAGTTGACATCTAAAAAAAAAAGGAAAAAAAAAGCAAATAGTCTAACCTTCTTACCTATTGGTAAACTCCTGTATTCTATATTTCTTACAAAGGAATATTAACAGGGTGTCTCAAAAATATCTTGTTACTGATGCTGAGCCATATTTAAATGGTAAGACACTGAACAGCAAAGACAAGTGGATTGTATTTGGTAAAGCAGCACTATAATTCTAACCTTCATACACAAGTTAAAATTTCATGAGATTTGGAAACAGATATTGCAATAACTTTCAGCTGCAGATGGAAAAAAAAAGAACTCAGTAACTGACTTTTTGTAACATTCAATTTCATTAATTTGATTGATTCAGATACAAGTCAGAACCACTGAAAATTTCTTGAAAATATATCACTATGCAGGAAAAATGTTGTTGAAATGGAAATCAATGCACAAAATATTAATGATAGTGGAACAAAGATTTTTTCAGAGAAGCAATATGAAAAGTTAGAGCAATAAAAGAGCACAGATAAAAATAACCACAGTAAGTTAAACTAAATGTTATTGTTACTTGCTATTCCCCAAATAGTATTCTAAATAAATACTCATTTTGAAATCTTAGGCAGAAATAAAAAAGCCAAAACCTTCACCAACCAAGATTTAGTTGAAAAGCAAGTTTAGTACCGACATCTTACTAAAAGTAAGAGGTAAAAAGTTTCTTTCATTTACTCTAAGGTGATTCTGACAAATGAGCCAATACCATTTAATCTGTACATAAAACAATAAGGCAAAAATGGTTTGCCTGCAGTAAAAACTAATGGGGTGAACATTTGCTGTTTCCAACTATATTTAAATCTTATTTACTTCAACTCTAGCATTCTCTTAGTGATCATTCTACTTGATATGGGTTGATTGACATAAGAGCATATGGAATAAGAGCAATATGAAAGTTTATGTCATGAGCTCTTAAAAATCTGATATTCTTTTGGATAGTAAATGAGGAATAAAACTAAAAGTTGTACTTGTACATAATTAGGTGGCCGAAGACACTCTAGGATATTTGGTCAAGGGTCCTTAGGATTCCAATTAGACTAACACAAAAGTATTTATAAGTTTTGTTCAGGTGGAGAATGAAATTATTCACAATTCAGGCAAGAAAATCCACCTGGAATATACACTGGAGAGAGTGTAATTTAGAAAAATTTTTAAATTTATTTTTAAATTACAATAACACAATATTATATTAGTTTTAGGTGTACAACATAGTGATTAGACATTTATATACCTTACAAAGTGGTCACTCTGAAAAGTTTAGTATCCAACTGATACCATACAGTTATTACAATATTATTGACTATAGTCCCTATTCTGTACTTTACATTTCTGTGACTATTTTTACAACTGGCAATTTGTATTTCTTAATCCCTTTCACCTCAGAAAGCATATTTAATTCATCTTCAAGGGAAAAAAATGTGAGGTGTTTAATTTATATACCAATGTATTATTTGATTAATAAATCCGTTCTATTTTTTTCATTAAAAATGTAGTTTTGAGACTTCTGGTTTCTAGTTCATCATGTAAAGAGCTTAGAAGTTGCTACTCCATCCTAATGAGAAGTAAAAAGCTAAACAAGTATTAAAAATAGTTAACAAATTGTCTTAGATCCAACAGAGAATAAGGTCACAAAGAAAACTACTGCCTCCAAAATGAGAGAGAAATACAGACGATCAAAACTTACTGGAGCAGTAACTAGAACATAAACCTTTGCAGGAACCTGTACCAGGACAGGAAAGCCTAAATTGTAATTGGCAAATTGCTGGAAGCTCAATGTGGGGAAAACTGTAGTTAAAAATTCCAAGGGAGTCTAGGGCCATGCTACCCTGAACAAGCCCAATTACATCTGATCTCGGAAGCTAAGGAGGGGTGGGCCTGGTTAGTATTTGGATGGGAAACCACCTAGGAAGACCAGGTACTGTAGGTGTAAAAAATTTTTTAAAAAAGGAATTGTAAGCTGACAAGGTCCTTGCAATCTGTGAGGTCAACCAAGGGCTGCCTCGCCTCAAAAAAAAAAAAAATATCCAGGGGGACCCAGTCATAAAGGGGCCTCCACTCATTTGTGAATTTTACCTCCAGGAGCTTTACCAGATTCTTACAGTGAATATCAGAAAAACTCCCTCATACTTTCAGCAGGACAAGGTAAAGGTAATCATTTTGAAAAATGCCAGAGTGTTCTGTTCTTCTGCCCTCAGAGCCCCACTTGCTGGGGTTTTATCAGAGCCTAACATACTTTGGGGAAGGGATATACCTTACTCCAGATAACTCTAGTCTTTCACATAGGGAAACAGAAATATTGAATTCCAGCCACCTCTCACTATTCTGTCCCACCTAAAAGGCAAGGAGAAACTGAGAAAGATTGGTGATGTTCACAGTCCAGGAACACAGGCTCACCAAAAGTCTGAGACTTAATCATAGGATTCCACATACCTTAGCACCACATCACTAAAGGCCAATTTGCATGAGTTCCTTTCACTTAGTACGTCACGTCCAGATTTCAACCAAAAATTGCAAGGCATACTAAAAGGCATAAAAACAGTTTGAAGAAACTGAACAACCATCAGATATGGCAAGGATCTTGAAACTATCAGAGTGGGAATTTAAAACAGCTATTATTAATATACTAAGTGCTTTAATGGGTAAAGTAGACAAACAGCATGCAAGAATACTGTAGAAAGGCCTCAAATATGAACTTGTCAATATCTGTTGGTGTCTGTGTTTATGTAAATTAGGAAAACTGACATTTAGAAATTAGGTTGGAACTGAGAAGTGGCTGCCCCCTTTACATAAGATTTGAACATTCATAAGTGTATGCTGGAGGAAATTTTTTCTTGTACTGAATATGAGACTCATAAAAACAGGTACTCAAAGTAGACAGATACAAGTGTAGCAAAGTCACAATGAACAAATGCCTGCTAGACTCTGAGAGCCAGGCAAGGGGCTATGCATATTAACATAATCTTCAAGTGAAGATCAACCATTATCCAGCTAGACAGTGTGTGGAGTCAAGGAAAAGTCAGGCACACTTTTTAAACACAATATTTATACTGACATCTTTTTATTTAAAATGAAGAAAGAACAAATAGAAGGAAGAAACGGACACAAATATAAGACTATTGTATATTAAATTATTTTGGAAGACCTAATAAAGTTATTCTCTATTATCTATAAGAAAATATCCCTGAACATTATTTACCATTGGAAAGAGAAATTTTTAGAAAATGCTTTGGGGCTTCAGGCTTAAAATGATGGTAGATAAGATGTGTGTAATAACTATTCCTATTAATCAGCAATTAAAGTACTCATAAAGATTTAACATATAACTCCAAGTGAATCAAAGAAAAGGCCGTAGGCCCAAATCTGGATAAGATTTCTACTTAATAAATCATGACACATTCTTGTACTATATATAAAACAATCCACATTCCAGACCAAAATAAATCCCCCAAACAAAAGAGAAGATGCACAAAAACTCAGAACACAGTGAACAGCTAGCTCCATTTCCAGCATGTATTGGCTTCTCTCCCTCTTTTACCAAAGTAGAACTATGTTGATTCAAATGTTATATTCAGAAGTATAGAAGTGAAAAAAAGTAGTAGTAGAAGAAGTAAAGCTATAGCATTTTATGTTCAAAGAATTCCAACAGTAAGTGAATACTGGAACAGGAGAAGCTTAGCATTGAAGCAGCAGATGATGGAAGCTCAATTTACAGAACTTTACGAATTGCAAATCAAGCTTCGGGAGGGGCTTCAGGCTGAAATATAAGAGGATAAACCACCTACCATTCAAGTGAAAGGAGCTATGAGACATGGCATCTACCCAAGGGCAAACACTCTGCTCAGTCAAGGCAAATAAAAATACATCTATAAATTACTACCCTTGTATAAAGTACATTATACTTAATGGTCATAGGAGGAAAAAAAAAAAAACTTTGAAAATAGACTTCACAAGAAAAATAGATATCAATGCCTTTTTTTCAAAGCAAGTAGCAGCTTGTTGTCCTCAAAATACTCCGAGAAAATGAGTTATAGGAAGAAGAAGCCTTAAGGATAAAACTGACTGAGTTACAATGGAAAGGGGCCTGGCAGCATAAGAGTGGCATAATAAAAATCCACATTGGAGGTAGTCCCAATTGGATTTTAGAAAATCAAGTCGGTGGTATGGAGGGTAAATCTGAGAAACTTAACTAGAATACAGAGAAAAGGAAATTAAAAACTAAGTAAGATAACAGGTGAAAATGTAATGTACAAAAAACCAATCTAAGCATTAAAATCATTAGTTTTCTAGAGAAAGAAGCAAAAGCATCACAATGTACAGTGAGTGGTATAGACAGAATTATTTCTTGATCTTAAAAAAAATTTGAATTTATATAAATAGGATCAACTTGAGGGTGTACCACAACCCCCTTTAGATGAACATTTGTCATCCAGTCTTTTGCTCTTATAAATAGCCTATATGGAAGCCTGTGTGCATTTAACTTCATATTTGTGGAGACTTATCTCAGAGATAGATTCCAATCAGTGGAATTCCTAGGTTAAAGGGAAAATATGTTATCTTTTTGATGCTGCCAAATAATCCTCTACTGGATTTATCTAACTTTTCATGCTTATCAGCAATGCATGAGAATGAATATTCTCCACAGCTTTGTCAACTAAATTCGTGGTCTTTTTGGATTTTGCCAAGCTGCTAGTAAGAAGTAGCATTTCAATGTGTTTGATTTACATTCCTCTTCATGGAAGTGACATTGAGCATGTGTTTATATTTTTATGGTCATTTACTTTTTTCTTTGAATGTATCCTCATATTTATCTCCCCTTTATTAATTTATGGTCATCTCAATATTTAAGAGCTATTTACTTAGAGATTATACTTTTGTTTATGAAAAAGCTAGAAATATTTTCTTCTAGTACATCACTTTGATTTTGCTTATAGAGCTTCTCTGAGCCGCCATACAACAGATTTTTAAAAATAAAATGTGTTTGCATTTATCAATCTGATCTATTACCAACTCTGAATTTTGACTCATAGTGGAAAGGTTTTCCATTTTCCAAGATTATAAAGGAATTCGACCTCATTTAACACAAGTAAACCTATGGTTTCATTTACTTTAAATATAGATTTCTACTCATTTATATTTTTCTCAATGGCTATCCAGTTACCTCAACAAAATTTTTAAGGTCTATCCCCAATCCACCCTCACATACACTTATTTGTGAAGACAACTTTATCATATACCACATTTCATTTTATATTTTAGGATCTATTTCTGGATTCCCATTTTATTCCATCGGTCTATTAATGTGCCAAATATGCACTATTTTAATGAACACTGTTTGGGTAGAAACTTTACATATTAAGTTGTAATATCTGGCAGAATTACCCCTAATGTTTTTGCTCCTTTTTCAAGGTCTTCTAATCTATTCTTGATATTTTTATTGGAATTGCATTTGATATATACTAACTTGAAAATATACACTAAATCTTTATGATGTTGAATTATCTACCTAAGAAAACAAATGTCTTTCTATTTATTCCAATCTATTATGATATTTAGGTATTTTTGAATTCTTTCTAAATTTTGTGCTATCTTCCAAATGTAAGAGAAAGAGAATTCAGGAATTATATATTTAGACTAAGTACAATTTAAGAATCTACAATTCTAATATTTAAAGTTGCTTATTTTGCTTTGAGTATTAGTACTATAGATATTTCAAAATTTAAAATAACTCATTTCAATTATGTATAACATCTCCATAAATGTTACTGTTACTTAGAGTATATATCTAATCACAATAATGATAGTAAAAACTCACTTTGTAGTATTATTGGGAGGCATACTGGAATTAACACTGAATATGGCCCCCCATGATAATTTCATCCTAATACCTCTAATTATGCACATAATTATCAATAGATGATAGACTAAATTAGGTTCTGATTATTCACCAGTCACTAACTAGATGATTATCTTACTTAACCATTTATTTAAGATGCATACTTATAAAATTCACTAATACTATTAGCAAAATTGTAGGCATTTTTACATACTACCACTAATATGAACTAGCTTATTCTTAATCTGAGTAATCAGCAAATACTGTAACCAGCATGTCACAGTTCAATTTTGCATCTGTCCATGTGATTAATCTCTATGTCCTTCCTGAAAGACTGTAAACTCCATGATAGCAATAAACTATTTCTGGTTTTTCTCACCATTGTAACCCTAGTGATTCAGCAAATGACAAAAACTCAGTAAGTATTGCTTCAATAAAATAAATAAGTCAATAAGTGAATAATGTGAATAGCTATAGTGTACTCTGAGAATCAAAGCATTGAATAACTTTCATTTTAAGTACATTATAGTTTCTTACATATATGTTCTTTAAAAATCCTAAGCTTTCTATTATGTAATAAATATATAGTACAAAAACAAAATAAATAAAATCAAATAAAAATGTTATTTAAAAGGAAATTTCATAAAAACAGCTAAAATATATTAAGTGCCTTTAAATATCTAAGTGTTGCGTTAACTGCTATTCATTCACTAGATTACTCATTTAAGCTACATAATCTCTTTGTGAAAGAGATAGCATTTTTATTCCTATATTGCCAATGACTACACAGTCTTAGAGTTTTCACTTTTCAAAAATCCCCCAACTACTAAGCATTGAAACAGGGATTTAAACTCATGACATCTAACTCTAGTCCTAGATTAATCTCTATGATATACTTTTTTTTTTTTTCTCATGCAGGACTATAAAACATAACCATATATGCTTGCCATTTGTTTGATTAATTAGGAAGTTTGTTTGTCCTGATGATGAAGGAAAAGTCTCAATGTTTAACTAACATATTTGTTAATATATTTATTTTTAAAAAGTTTATCTCTGTTGTGATTAAAGACCTTTTGTTAATTTAAATTTCCAGACAATTATTAGTTTCATTGTTAAACTTAGCTTATTAGTGTGCATGTCATTTTTATATGTTAGAGTGACTTGAGAATATGCTACTTTAAAACCAAAGGTATAAAAGATCTGGTTTGATACAAGGCAACCATTTACACTATTTTTTGTGGGAAGGTAGTTCTTTGAGGCTCACATACTCCAATCTATAATAATAAAGTATATTCATAAAGTGCCAAAATACTCTGCAAAATATACAATGGGTGCTATCTGAGTTCTAAAGTAAGGTTTGAAATCACTTTTGTTATTATCCTTACTTGACAACATAGCATCATTTTGCCTTGACTCTACTACAGGCACAATTTAACAATGAATTTAGTAATTGTCTGAAATTTTATATTATTATTTCTGGATTTGGAGAACCTTGGTTAAGTGGTGGTGTGCATTTTACTTTCCTAGTTCCAAGAACTGTTTACATATGCCTGAGTCTTCTAAACAGAGGTGCTCATCTAAAGGTAAGGTCTTCGGAATCCTGTCTCATTCTTACACATTTTTTATATCCATCTTAGTAGACTGGTTAAAGTTACTGTAATTCCTATGAGCTCAATGAGATAAAAATGAAGGTGTGTAAAGAACACAGAATATTTGTACTGCTTAACAATTTCTTGGAATACAAGCATATCAATTATCAACTAATACTTTACTATTAATAGAGGCCTCTCCCTATAAAAGAAAATGTGTTCGTCTACAGCCATACCACCCCGAACAAGCCCAATCCCATCTGATCTCAGAATGGTTAGTACTTGGATGGGAGACCACTTAGGAAGACCAGGTGCTGTAGGTGTAAAAAAATAAAATAAGATTATAAACTGACAAGGTCCTTGCAATCTGTGAGATCAAACAAGGGTTGCCTCGCCTAAAAAAAAAAAAAAAGTCTTATTGTACCAGCGTTCTTTGTTTTGTTGTTGTTGTTTTTTAATATTTAATCTCCTTTTCTTGGATATCCAAGCCCTAAGTCTCACTGATAACTATACTACCATATCAAATAACAATTTTGCTTCCTTTTTCTAAATGTACCATGTTACCCACTATGACTTATTCCAAATATATTTTATTGATCTCCTTTCACCACCTCATATTCAGAGTACCATAGTTTGTATTTACCTTTCTATCAGCTACTACTTCATGCCATTCTCTCTATTCCCACCACTACTGAGCCTTTGATCAAGTTTCTATCTCTCTTCTATAACCACAACAGCCTCCTAACCAGTTCTTGTATCTCAAATCTATTCTCTACACTGTGGCCAGAGTGGTCTTTTTAAAAACAAAGTTGTTCAAGCTTATATTTATCAACATTTCCCACAATTTTAAAAATAAAGTTCAAACCCTAAGTTTATCATACATAGTTCTTGGCTGCTACCTACCTATATAAACCTAATCCCATCCTTATTATAGGTTGTATTCTAGCTGTAACCATCAATCTGTAGTTTACTTACAAGCCTTCTCACATAACCCTGCCACTGGCTACTACTGATCCTTCTAAACTTTTCTTGATCTTTCTCACTAGAAAGCCTACCTAAAACATTCAGTCTATTGAGATATCTTTCCTTTCAGTGCACCCTGTGCAACTTTTATTACAACATTCTAATGTAATGGTTGGCTCTACCTGTCTCTTTTGCTAGGTTATAAGCTTTGTGATAGGCAGCCTCTAAAAGGGCCCACAGTGATTCTTCCTACACCTGCTCCAGTGTGCATGACTTTGTTAATCATTACTCGAGAGTGTTTGACACTTCTAACAAAAGAATACAGCAGAAGTAATCAAATGTCACTTCTGGTATTAGCTTATAAAAAGACTATGACTTCCATCTTCGGCAATCTTTCTCTCTTGCTTCCTTGACCTGAGGGACACTAGCTGTCATGTAGTAAACTGCCTTAGAGGCCAGTGTGGCAAGAAACTGAGGCAGTTTAGTGGTCAACAGCCAGCAAGAAACTGGACCTTGCCAATAGCCACATGAGTGACTTTGCAAGAGAACAGGGTTGTAGGTGAGGCTCTAACTGCTCTTGGCAGTTTCTCCTTGAGCCAGAGAAACACAGCTAAACTGTTTCCAGATTCCTGACTCAGAAAAACTGTGAGATAATAAATGTTTGCTATTTTAAACAGCTAAAACTGGTTCTGCAGTAACAGATAACTAATACAAGTATTAATATTTATAAGGTTAGAGAATATGACTTATTTAACTTTGAATCATATACACCTATCATGGATAAGATTCTCAAATTATTTTTGTTAAGTGAATTAATATTCACTTAAACTTTTACTTCTAAACCCTACAAATATATGTGAAGCATTCAAATTTCAAGCATTCTGAAAAATAGTTTATAACTTTGTTCATTGAGAGTTAATATATTTTCTTCACAACAGAAAACAAAGTCTTCAAATTATGTATTATAAATCAACATTTGGATATGCATATCCAGGAGCATATATGCAATTTTACAAAGATAAGATTAGGAGAAATACTTGGAATGTTTTTCACTAGCATCATGCTTTCAATTCAGTCATATACTGGCATAACATAAGGCTTAAGTTTTATTTTAGGTTTTAAAAATCAAATGACTTTCACATAGATGGCACCATGTCTACATATAAGAAGGATGCCCTATTTCCCTAGGCATTAATTTGACTTCTTAAGTTGAGAAAATCCATCCTTTTACTAGAAAGAGAACCCCGCCAATTATCCTTTTATTATATTTTCATAATAACAAATATTGCCTCGTGCAAGATTTCCCCATTAGTGTTTTATATTTAAGTGCACAGTCTGTTTAATCCTTCAACTTTATCATACTTCACTGATTAATCTAGTTTAAATACCATAAAAATCCATAATCATTGCTATAATAACTTACGCTTGCTTATTAAACTAGCTACACTGCCACTGTCAAATGCAAGAAATATTATTGGGCATAAATACAATGAAAACAAACATTTTTGCAATTGCTAAATAGATTCCATGCATATGAATGCCTTCACCTTAATTCAAAGTTATACAATGAGCACCTAAAATATATTTTGTATAAATATACTTCAACATTTAAACTGTGCCTTTGGATATCTGGTTTGGGCAGCTCTTCATTGAATAGTCCTTAATATAATATATATATTTTCAAGCTACACAGAAGGCTGTTTTTAAAATGTTAGGATTTTCATACCAGAAAAGCGACTTTAAATTCACAGTTTAGACAGGTAAAATGTACTAGATTTTTATTGCATATAACTTAAATATCTGTTACTTGCCCTTAAATAATCATGCTTGATACACTAAAAGAGATTTGTGGGAGGCTGAAAATTAAGATGGGAAATTAAAATGCTTGAAACTTGGCACTAATACCAACTTGATGTCAATTGATTTGTAATTGTTTCTTAGAGTGTGGCCAAAACCTTTATTGATGCCAGGAACTTTAGCAATTTCTCTAAAAACATTTATGCCAATATTGTCAATAGAGTTTTGAACACAGTGCACTTCAGGAAAAGGGTCATGTAACTAAAGTACTGAATAAAGTCTTCTTGAACCACTCAAGAACATGCTTTTATAAAAAACAGCAAATAAGTTGTATCATTAGCTCAGACTGGTGCTTGTTCATCACCATAATGACATATTGCTTTAAAAACTGCCCACCACTAGATTGAGATAAATGAGCTCTTTGGCTTGTTACTCAGCAGTTACAGTTACAGTTACACACACACACACACACACACACACACACAGCCCACCCCACCCCTTGTTTTATTTTGCTTTGCTTTATTGTGCTTCACACTTTCCCCAATGTGTATTCCAGGTAGATTTTCTTGCTTGAATTGTGTTTTTTTTTTTTACAAATTGAAGGCAAGGCCTACCATCAGCAAAAGATTACTACTCGCTTTATTGCAGTGGTGTGGAACCAAACCCGCAGTATCTCTGAGGTGTGCCTGTATATGTACTTTTTTTTCTTTTCCTTTCTTCATTTATCACTGCATACTTTTCACATCCATAAGGGAGATTAGTGTTCTGTAGGAAATGGAAATTGTTAATACACATCTATCAACAGAGAACAGAAGGAACAGAGATAAACACAGAGAAGAACACATTCCATTTTTCATCAGATTCAGAGAGAAAATGATCTATTTTTCATTCAATCAATGGATGGCTAAAAATATCCTGGACTTACTATTCCTACTTGTGTCTCAACACAATTCATAAGTCTTAATTCATTAGACTAATGTGTTTATAAGGCAGTTGAAATGTCAAAGCTCTGCTGGATTTAGTATAAACTTAAATTCCATTACCTGGCAGGCATTAATTGCTTATGGAGCGTAGGGATTCTTCCCAAGGGTCTTATATGTTTCCTTTTGTCATTTTGCTAACTATTCTGTCTAGACGAACTTAAAGCCCTTAATCCACCATAGGGATCAATAAACTGCACAATAATTCAGTCCTAATAATTAGCTTTCACTTAAACACAAATGGTCATTTCATTGTGAACTGCAGTACAAAATGATAATGAAATAATTAAAAAGACAGATGAAAGAGTGACTTAATAGGGAAGAGGCCTTACTGTTCAATTAGAGGCATTACCATTCAACCTTTTTATTACTGCCACAACCTTTCAATTTTTTAAAAAAATAACACTTCAAGCTCTGCCATTTAACCCATGGCAGTATCACTATTATACGCAGTCTTATGATGTGAGCCTTACAGTACAGACTGCTGTTTCAGTTGTCTCCCTGAAATTATTAAAATGGTGAGTATCTGATTCAAAGGTCTATAAATTATATATAAATCATACTACTATATTGTCCTGATTTCTCACTTAAGGGATTTTCTTGAGCCTTCCCAATTTCTTTTTAAACAGGATTAGCCCCAAATAGTTCCTTTGAAACAGCCTCAAAATTTTGTAGAACAGTTTTAAGATACTGAATGTTCTGAAATAAATCATAAAGGCATCTCTTTCCCCACCTCCACCCCCTAGGAATTTCCTAGGATAGTCTACAGTACAAAAATTCTTCATATTTGCTGATCTGACAATTTAGTTCTAAGTCCAAAAAAGGTACAAAATTTCATTAACCTTTTAATACATTCTCACAGATGTAGGGTGATAGATATGTTTGAATCTTTATGATCAAAGCACTAGCCTAATAGCAAAATTTTCACTTTACCTTTGCCATGTCTTGCTTTCATTTTAATTTCTACTCTATCCTCTCATGGATAGGGACAGGCTGTACTTCAGTTTTGCCAGTAACTGGAGACATTCATAATCAATTTCAGCAAAACCTGCTACTGTTCTTGCTATTGGCACAGGGGATCAGGCCCCTGAGCTTCCCTAGTCTCTTTGAAACTAAAGTAAAAGTCTCCAGGAAATATCACAGCTCATTAATCCTGATCAAATTTGAAAAGACATACTACCCAAATGGACATTCTAGGTGAGACATAATAGTTTAAAGAAATTCACATGTCAATATTCAACAGAGGATTATAATTGTAGTCTTCAAGTAGAATCACACAATACTTGGCACAAAGTAAGGACATGGGCTCAGATATTTGATTAATGAATAAATAAAAGACACTTTCAAAACCGGAAGGCATTCATTTATTTCATTTCTCTTACTGCTCTCATTACTACATTACTATTGTATAGGTCTACAATCTGTCAACTGTTATTCTAAAGTCCAAAAACAACAACAAAAAGCCCCTCAAGATCCCCTGCAAGTTTGTCACATTAGACTCACTTAGTAAGAACTCGACCTTACCAACAGGACACACACATGCGTGCACATGTGCACACACACACACACACACACACACACTTTCATCCATTTATTATAGCGTACAGCTCCAACCACACTCAATATATGATGTAATATATAGCATATGTTCCATTTTTTTAATAAATTTTAATCACTCTGAAATTTGAAATATATCAATTGGCTATTGCAAATGTGTGGTTTACTAATTGTCAACTATAGTGAAATATATAGCCTATCAGGTACAGGTCAGATAAAAATTTACCTTTAAAATTAAAGTAGTTGGAACCCTCTCAAAATAAAAGATCAAAGGTCTGCAAAATAACCCATCTATACATGCTATTTAAACATGGTACTACAGAGACCAAGTTTCTATAAATTGGGAGTTACACTTATGTCTCAGATAAATCATAACAGCTAAGAAGTGTTCTCAGGAAAGAGCTATAAGTCACATATAATCTTAACAACCTGGTAACAAAAATCAGAAATCTGCATGGACATTTTTGAAAAGGAGAATTAAGCAGCATGTGCTGATTTATCATGCCAATGTTTCTAAAACTTACCTCATGATGAGAATTATCTGAGACACTGTTGTTAAATTTCTGGTCCCACCCCTGGAACTGAGTCACTATATATGGAATGGGCTTCAGAAATTCAGTCAATATTGGATATATAGATAAATTTATCTTTAGATTACAGAATGGTATCTTTTCCAGTTCACCTAGTTTGATAGCTATTCAGCCATTTTATTTCATTTTTTTTTTTACTTTGATGCAAAGCACAGTCTTCTCTCATGTAAATTTTCTACCATGTAGTTTTAAAGAAAAAGGAACATATGTAAATAATTAGTCTCTTGTGAATAAGAAACATCATGATATCTAATTTAGTGTTTATGAGTTTAGTTTCACACAACTAAACTTGAATCAAACCTTGAGAAGTTAATAATTAATTTTTAAAACTGAACTTCTGGAAATGTTAAGCTAAGAAACTGACTCTTGATTGTTTTAAACCCAATAGGACCTTGCTGACCTAGCCATTTCCATCCAAACTAGACAGCCAGCCTCCTTTTGAAATCTATTATAACAACATCTTCCTTTATAAGATTGTATTTGGTTCCTTATGTTAGCATTATATGAGAATAACATGTGATATTTACTGTATTAATATTGACTCTGGTTATATCAACTAAATTGAACATGAAATGATCCATATAATCGTGAAGGCTAATAGAGATCCAGCACTAATTATTGATACCAATTTCTATATGACTATTTCTACATTTCTAAAATAAAATGCAATTAAAAAAAGCAAAACTAAGGTCAATATCCAAATAGGTTTATGTTCGAAAATTAGAAATACATACTTTAAATTTATATTTTTCCTTCCGATTATTTTTGTCACTTTCAAAACTCATTTCATGAATCTAACTTGATTTCTAGTTAGCCTTTAACCTTATCAAGTTTAATCAATTAGTAAAACCTTTTTTATCCCTTGTTCTTTTTGTTGCATTTTTAGTTTGCACATCCTTAATTTGCATGTACTCTTGTATTCTGAGATGGAAAATTGAGAAAGAAAATGGATCGTAACTCTAAGATTCAAGTATATTTGACTATTTCATTTTCTTCTTGATTATAATTATCATTTTTGTTCACATAACTACCTTTAAAGTTCTGAATATGTCATGCTTTTTAATGCCATCAAGCATTAAATGTAGTACCATACATTGTTTCCTTTGCCTGGAATACCTTCCATTATAACCACTCATTTAAATGTGAAGTCAGCTAAAAACCCCCACTCTGAAGCCTCCCTTCATCTTCTCTATACCCTGATCTTGACAGAATAATCCCACTGCTCTTCTCCACTAATGATTTTTTTTCATATTTCCTAGGTCATTCAATGTCATTACTTAGCCATCCAAGGTGGAACCTTCATAATTTTTTTTTTTAATTCTTGCTCTTCACCTTCCACAGTTGGTCTGGTTCTGTCAATTCTACCTTCTTCTCTAGACACTGAATTTGTTTTGTAAGCTCCTTCCCACTGTCATTATATTTCAACCTTTAACTAACCTTTATGCCTCCATTTCCTACTTGCTCAGGCCTTTCTTTACTCTTTAGCCATGGACATATTTCCAAAAATGCATTTCTGGCCATAGGTAAAGTCAAAGATTTTAGCAAGATACGCAAGGTATTTCACAATATGACAGCACTTATTCTTGTTTTATATCTTCACTACATAGTTTATAGTCTGCACTCCAACCACATCAAATTTCCCACAATTCCCTAAATGCTTGTAAGAGTTTATATTATGGTTCACAATTCTTTCTTTTCTTACCACAAAGAGCTTATAATACCTTCCCATTTTCATATGACTTCTAGTATTTAAGAAATATATAGCATATCAATCACTACCTCATTGATTTTGGGATTAACCATATGACTTCTTTCAGTTAACAGAATGTGGAGATGCTACATATGCCACATCCCAACCAAAGCTGGAAATATGACTGCATAGTTTAGCTCACCCTCTTGCTCTTCCTTTTTGCATGAGGGCGGGATTATCCTACACTGGGCCACTCCTCTAACCTAGTCCCTGAATGAGAAAGCATGAGAGCAGAGCTAAAGCAGTAACAGTCTCACCTATCCTTTCTGCTTGTACTAATGAAGGTATATTTTCCTCTTTCTTCACTGGAAATACTTCTATTAATACTTCAGGCACTACTGAAATATCTTTGTGAGGCCTTCCTTCAAGTGTAAAATTATAGCTTTTCCAACATCATCTCATAGCACCAATCACAATGTATTTTAATTATTTATTTACATGTATGTTTCAATCTCTTCAACTAGAATGTGACTCTGAGGGCAGACACTGTCATTTTTTAAAAAATTATCTCCAGTGGCTAACATTAATCCTGGAAAATGCTAAGGGTTCCACAATTTTAATTAACAGTGCGACATTTAATATCAAATGAAGGAATAAAAGTTTACCTCTAGCAGCTCCACTGGTTAGCAGTCTTTCTAAAGAAGGGTTTATATGTTGTGAGTGCAAGGATGATTAAATGATTTATTTTGAAACACATGTCATTTACTACGTACTATGCACTGCTACAACTTCTCTACAAAATTAACTTGTCTTAATCATCACACAAGCCTGAGGCAGATTAATGTTTTCAGATAAACTAGCCAAGACAAAGAAAGGTTAAATAGTTTTCCAAGTATTCAGTGATTGAGAGGCATCTAATCTCACCATTTCAATGTTAGAACCCATTGGTTGAATCACAAGTCTAACAATATTAATAATTTAGAGCCTCAGTTTTCTCATCTTTAAAGAGAAGGTATAAAATCAGATGCTGCCTATGTAAATGTCTGTGAAATCTAAAGAGCAAAAGTGAAATGCATGCCAGAAGCTAAAAATTTTAAATTCTGTATTAAATTTTAATTCTGTGGTAAGTTTGAGGTAGTTCTGCCATTTTTCGTGGGGCCGTACATCTCTAAATGAAGTTAGATGGTTAGCCCTACCACAGGTCAGGCCAGTTTGTCTTTTTGGAATCGCATGGTTTCCAAGAACTAAGAAATGGCCTAAAAAATTTGCTTCCTTTTAGCTGATGAGAAAAACGTACAACTAGCTAATGAGTGTGAGGAATGTTATTTAATTTCTTGATGGAACAGCAAAGGTTAAATAGAAAATGATAAATCTAACACACGTGCGCTAAAAATTCTCCTATTCACAGACAAGTTCCTTATTTGTATGTGAATATCTCTATACTTCTAAAATGAATATGTATTCATTTTAACATATTTTGAAATAAAGCTTAATTGTATTTTATACGTACCCAGAAGCCAGAACATTTGAAAAATCTCATGCATTAAAAGAAATGCAAAGTCATAGAACTGAGACTATTACTGTTGCCTTCTAGGAAATTAAAAATGTACTAGAAGAGAAAGAGGAAATATCTTAATAAGAGTGCTATAAAGGAAATTGTAATCCAATTTACTTAAATGAGTGTGGATACCATGTTTGCTGACTGTACAAATGTGGTCTTTAAGCACATAGTTGTGCATATTATAAAAGGATTTGTAGCAACATATTTTTGAGGGAGAAAAAGCGTCAACTTATTTAGGTGACTAAAAATAGTCAAGATTACTTAGTCATTTCTTTGTATTCAGCCTATTTTTTCCTCCTACCAATGTGTGAGCTCTCTTCATTTCACCACCCAGAAATTGTATAGGTAGAGGAACACATTATCTATGAAAGTGAACTAGTTGAATAAGCCAAATCAATGATCATTTCGCCCTAGAACTCTAACTCATAATCAGAAGGAGTTATTATGTAAAAGTTTTCAATAGAAATTTTACACATTTTATACCATAAATCCACCTCACAGAATTTTGAACACTTGTTTAACGAGTAACCAATACTAAAATTATCTTTTAGATTTTATCTTTTACCTAAAAAAGATCTATCAGCAGGCATATTAGGTTCATAACAATTTCTGGAAACTTATGTTTATCTACAATACAAACGTGTATTTAAAAAATCATATAAAAGCTATGTCTACTAGAATACATTTTTTCTTCAATCCTAAAATATATCAAATGGAATTAATTTGTATTTATGTAAATTATCCCTTCTGTGTTACTCCCATAAATGATCCATAATTATTTATGCTGGAGAGGGAATGGTCATAACATAAATATAATAACAATGAGAAAAATGGGTTGTTCTAAAAAACTTTCTCTGAAGGTCAATTGCTATCACTGGAATTTTCTGCATTTACTTCCAAGGACCATTGGAAGACAGATTTTGTATTTCCCCGTCAGCTCATGTTTGACTCTTGCCATTTATATAAATACAATGTAAAAAGTCATAGAAGAGGTAATGGGTACTTCCAGCTTTTCTACTAACATAAGAAAGATGCAAGGGCTCTAATATTCTTAGTCATTGACATTTACAACTGTGGGTTTGTTTTTAATACAGGGCACTGAGCAATGTACTTAAGGCCTCAGAAAATGCTTTATGGCATACACTAAAGGTGAATCACATTTTTACTAGATTTATTAGCTAGAGGAACTGCAATCTCAAGAGGAAATTTAGCCAGTTTTAACCCAAGTAGTGCTTCTTATAGTTATTTCCTCTTGAATTCTCAGCAGGACTCAGGCATTCAAAATGTTCTATTCAGGGATCCTGATTTCTTTCCCCCAGCTGGTTTCTGCCACCTTGGGTACTGACAGAGTACTCATTAACAAACTAATTGATTTTTATTAATTATCTGTGGTATAATCTTTTCACTGTTTTCCCCCCTAGTATCTAAGCTTATTAACTCCAAACACACACACACACACACACACACACACACACACACACACACACACACACACACATACATACAAACATAATTAGTTCTAAAGAAACTTTAGAATGAAAATGAACTCAAAATATTAAGAAAAAGCTAAAAATTTTATTTTTATAAAATGCCACACCACAAAAATTATATAAAATTATACTGAGCTAAAAAGAAACAGAATTGGAGGGAATATCCATTAAAGTGGCTTTGAAAGTTCAAATATTATTCAAGACAGGAGATACAGTTATGTATTTACATTATAATTATAAAACTATTCAAATGAAAATATAACTTAGTAGAAAACAAACTCAGCAATGCAAAAGAACATCTTTCTGAAGAGTTGGATATAATCTTTAATAAAGCTATGTCAACATAAAATGCATTATTAAAATGTTATTAAAATCATAAAAAGAAAAAATTATGGAAATGTCAATCTAATAGCCTAAGAGGGAAGTAATATAATGATACTAATTGAAAACATGGAATTTGGAATAAAGGTCCCCTTATCCAAGTCCCTGCTCTGCTTCTTTCTAGCTGTGTGATCTTGGGCAAGTTCCTTAACCTTTCGAAGCATTAGATTCCTTATTTGTAATATTGAAATAATAATAGTACCTATCTCATCGGGTTGCTATGCAATTAAGGAGATAATGCTTAGCACCATTCCTACTACATAACATAAGCTTCATAAATAACACGTTTGATGATTATCACATTATTCTTTTTATTATTTAGTCCTGTATTTATCGATGTGCAATACCAACTTTGCAGCTTATATTGATTTTTTTAAGTTACTCTAAATTTCAAGTTTTTATCCAATATTTTATGATGAGTCTTTCACATAGTCCAATAAAGATTTCATTATATTAGTCCCTACATCCCTCAACCACACAAACATGTTTTCTCCATCATTCTTAATACCACAGGTAGAATGGCTGACTTCTATGTTGTTATCATCTTTCGTTTGTCTCTTTATCAGTTCTCACATCCAACCATCTTTGATTTTTTCCTGCAAATGTCTGTCCAGGCATGGTCTTCTCATTGTTTCCATGGCTTTACGCCAGGCTATAAATTCCTTACTCCTGTACTACGACAGCATCATCTTTATTGGCTTTCAAACCACTTATGAATAAATGCCAAAAAAGTATTTTCTTTATACTTAGTATACAGTGCCATTACTAAAATACACTTGTGAAATGATAGACGAGAAAAACAAATGGCACAGAATCCATCCAGTGAACAATCATCTTCCTGCAATAGTTTACTGATGGTTTTCATTTTCCCCTCAGAATTCCTAACACACTCTGAATCAAGCTGGGTCTCATATTTATAAACTCAAGAATTTACTTCTTTATCTAAAATACATCATTTCCTGCTAAAATTATCTATACTTTGCTTTATTTCTCTCTCACCAGAATAAATGTCAGAAATGTGGTCTTGGTTAAGAAATAGCCTTTGAATATCCTTTACTTTTGTTAATTCATTCAGTTTACTTATACTGAGCAAATTTTACACATCGAGAAAATACTAAGCAAAGCACTAGAAAATTTTGAAGATGTGCTAGTCCCTCATCACAAAAAAAAAAAAAACCAATGTTAATGGGAACTATCACAGAGTCATAGGGGATTAAATTACATCAAACATGAATTTAGCAAAGTATATCTTTTCAAATCTAGACAAAAACTACTATAAAACAAGGATAATCTAGTGACAAACACTCCAGGATATTATTATAGCGATGGTCTCATTAATCTTAACACCTTGTAGAAATGTGTTGTGGCGATAGGGAATACCATTCCAAGTTATATAAGAGCATCTACAAAGGCACAAAGGCAATTAAAAAAAAAACATATTTGGGAAATGGTAGAAAGGTTTATTTACCTGGAAGGAAGATTCGTTTAATGGGAAGAAGAGTAGCTGAGTAGTAAAATATAGTCAATTTACAATTGCATGTGTAAGCCAAAAAAAGCTTGTTTTACATTGTTGGCTGGTGGTACTTTTTTTGTGGGTCCATATCTAACGACCCTTATCCAGAAATGTACATATACATGCCCACAATTTGTCATTTATCCTCATAGGATTTTATGGACACCTGAAACCCATTCAGCGTCCCAGATTGAGTTCCTGATTAGGCAGTAGGAGCCCAGAAGAGATTTTTAATCAGTGGAGTAAAATGATTACATTGTTTCTTCAGGGGGAAAAAAAACACTCTATTTTCAATATAAAGAAAGAATGGACAAGAGGAGGTTTTGCTGCCAGCAAGAGAAGTGAGGAGGCTATTGCAATAGGCCAGATTAGTAAAAATAGGCAAGTTGGGTAAATGTCCTGATCTTTCCAAAATACCTGTGTCACCTCTACCTACAGTGCTACCAGTTAACATGTACGTCCCCTTAACTAAAATGCAAGATATTCCATCCTAGACAAGTAGTAATTTCTCTATATAGAATGCTTTAATGAGTCTTAGGGCATCAACAATGAATGAGAAGAATCAGTAACTGCATACATTTCTGTAGTAGAAGCAATAGAATTTGGCAACCAGTTAAATGCAGGGAATGAAGACAAAAGATTAGCTAAGAATAGTCCCAATGTTTCTAGCTTGGAGACAGAGAAAACAGGATGAGAACTGAATTTTGTTAGGTAATATAAATTTTATGTTTCAAATGTGGGGCGTGCACCTGTTATGGTGGAAATATGGATAAAGTGTTCAGGAGAGAAAGGGATACAGAAGGTGATACAAAATGATCTGGCATCACCAGCAAATGGAAGGTGGTGAATGAGATACTGTAGGGAGACCATGTACAACAAGAAGTGTAGATGAACTTGAAATCATATTTAAACAGCAGACAGGAGAGAAGGAACCAGAAAAAGACTGAGAAAGTACAATTAGGGTAATAGAGAAGTAGGAGAAAATGACCAGAATCCAAAGAAAGTGAGAATTCCAAGAAGTAGTGGGTGGAGGTAACAGGTGCAGAGAAGTTAGGGAAGATAAGACCTAAAAATGATCGCCAGTTTGGAAATGTTTTATTTCATGAGAGCATTTTTAGAAGAATGGTGGCAGTATAAGTCTAATAGTAGAATGATAAAATGTCATTTCGTGAGGGGAAGGAAGATTAGAAAATATTCAGAACTTTTCCAGTCAATTCTCATTGATGATAAAGGATGACTGAATAGTGGTCTTTTGATTGGAGGGTATGACCAAGAAATCGTGGTTTCACAAGTTTTTCTTTAAAGGATCTGTTTAGAGACTTAGATGAAGGCCAGAAGACACAGGAAAGATTAAACATATACAATTCTGAAGTCAGTGGAACGTGAGGGATCCAATGTGTGTGTAGCATCTTAGAGAATGAAAGAAAAATCAGTACCTATGTAAGAAAATGTCTGCTATTGCACTAATCATTAAGCACATGCATGTTAAAACATGCATGTTAGTCTATATTTCCGTGTAAATCTGTGGTTTTGTGATATTTCTTATTTTTCTTGATCTATATTAGATGATAAATATGATGAAAACAGATAATACATCCTTTCCTTGTCCTTAGTTTTCCCGGACAAGTAGAAACAAATTTCAACAAGATAGAAATAGGTGAAGGTTTTGTTGGCATTGTGGTTCACATGTTTATTTTATATGTTACATGAACTCTCATTTCTAGGCTCATGTCATTTCAGAATATTTTCTTTTAACTAAGAACATAGACTCTTGATGTTACCCTTTTCCTGACCAAAGCTCAACCAAGTGATCTTTATGTCCACACTGAGGAATGTGAAACTTTCCTTCTCTCCTCTTTGACGAATGTTCTATTTCCTCAGTACTCTGATTTCTACTTATCAGGAAGGAAAACTGAAAAATTTTTACTAACAGATTATCGATTGATAATGATTTAATAAAATACTGGCAAGCAGTTTTAACTTAGAAAGTGATTCTTTAGTGATAAAGTTGTAGGCAGTATGGGATAATGAGAATAACACACAAACAGTCCCTGTATTTTCTAAATAACACGGAGAAATTTCTACTCTGCTGGTGTGGAAAGTTAGGTCTGAATGCAACTACATTTCAACTTAAATCTTTCGAATATGTTATTGGGGTATTTTTTGTATTAGGCTATAAATATCGATAACTTTCATGTAATATAGAAAATAAAGTCTAACAAGTTGGAAATATATGTGCAATAAGCCATGTGTATAATAAATTTGTAATAAAAATCTGAGAACAAGTCACATGTCTGACTATAGATAAAAAGTTAAAACTTACTTTGTACAATGAATACTGTATTTCCATTAAAAAGTGAAGCTATTTAGTTATTTTCACAAATCTGACATTTGTGTGTACTAAAATAATATATAAAAGATTTTTAAAAGGACATACATTAAGATTAGACTGGTTATTTTTTGAATTGTAGGTAGTAATTTTTATTCAACTCTTTCTGTATTTTCAAAAATGAATACTTCATCATCAAAAATAAATAAATTTAAAAAGTATTAACATTTAGGAGTACAGAATCAGGTGGAGTAAAGTAATGTGATACAAAGGACCGTTTTTTTCAGCTAGTATATGCAGGTCTAACTTGAGGTTCCAATGTTTTCAACAGATCCCATTTTCTATCCCCTTTCACATTAACTCAGACTCTTACCACATCCAAGACTGCATTCAACCACAGAATCCAAAGTAGTTGAGCTGAAATAACTCAACTCATTGCAAAATCCAAAATTCACCTCATGTACTGACAAATTCATATATTGCTTATTGATAACTTTTCACCTAGTGCTAAATAACTGATTTTGAGGTTAAATCCTCAATATTACAAAAATTGGCAAAGTTTAAAATATACCTATGGTTTTTCCCATTGTTGAGTAAAATAGAGTCTACAGTTTAAGAGAATGAAAACTTGTCATTTCTTAACCCTTCTAAATTTTGACTCCTCTTGTTTGATAATTTTGGAGGAAAAAGTAAAAACAAAAAAAAATTTTGCAAAAACTGCAAGTAGTATGAAGAATGTGCAATAATAGCTATAAGATTCAGCTTTGTAAAGATTTGTTAGTATGTAAAGACAGTCATATTGTATAATTTTTCAATAATTAAAATAGAAGCACAATTCTCAGTCTTATGATGTTATGATGAGTTGAATGGGGGTTTTGTTTTTGTTTTTAGATTATCGAATACAAATTCAGACAAAAATGATATTGAAACAAATAACACACTCACACACACACTCACTTCAAAAAGGTTATATAAAGTTCTCACTAAAGAAAAAGTGAACAGTCTTCAATGGCAAGAAAGTAGACAACAGAATTAGAAAAATGTCTGTATCTAACATAAAAGTACTATGACAATTTTTTCAGGCATAAACAAAATTACTATAAAAATTGCAAATTATTTTGTGGTATTCCTGAACTTCCCTTTACTTACCAGGCACATTTCCTCTGTGATAAACTGAGATTTAATGAAGTCATGCTAATAGGAATAAGCTCAAACCTTGGTGAGAATCATAGAGTAGCAAAGAAGAAAATCAATGATTCTAACTAGTTAGCTCTTTTGAAAAATGTTCACTTGGGCAGGGAGCAAGGGAATTAGATATCTACTTTTGTCCTTTTATCCTTGTAGGTCAGTTAATAGTCTTATCACACAGGTCCAATAGGTCCAATCTGATTATATTTTATGCGTGAACACTATAGTCAGGTGATATGTTGCCATTTAAATTCTAGTATTCTTTTTCTTCACTGAGATTAATTTGAAAGTAAGTTTACTACTCATAAACATAAGCTGTTGACAGTGACCAAATGCCCATACAGAAAGTCTGCTATTGTTTCTCTATGCATTCTCAGTTTCAGGCACCAATATTAAATGTAAGTGTGTTCCAGTATCTGTGTGTGTGGGTAGGTTTGAAAATGAAATAATCATTTACAACCTACTTTATAATGTAAGCACTTCAATGATACCTTATTATTTCTAATATATTTTCCTCTTTTCCATTTTATTTAATGAGCACCAAAAGAGACTTAAAATATTCAGGAATTTGGGGGGACTCCTTAAACTAAGGGTGAAGACTAAATTATTTCTACCAAAGATTTGTCTAGAGGTGAAAATATTCTGACCCCAATTCAACTTCAGAAATGTAAAAAGAATTGCCTTAGAGCACCTTGACATCTGCAGAACACTTCAGGATCTCCCAGCTATCCAGCAGTTTGATGGCTGCCATCCAAACAGTGGAATCATGGTCCTGCATAGCTAATCTCCAGAGTAAAGATTCCCATGATACAATTTCAGGCACCCAGGATTTCAGATACTATCCCAATTATCAGAGACAACATAGTTTCAGCACAATTTTAGGCACTACAATTCACGGCTTGTTTTTCAATTAAAAAAAAAAAAATGCTTGCTCAGAACCTAGTAATTCCAGTGAAGAAAAAGTTTTGAAATCAACAGCTATATAGATAATGTAGAAACACACACATAAATGCACATACTCATATCTATATGTATTATATAGACTAGCTAAATACTAATAGGCTATATAGCTAAAATATATTTGCATATAAATGTATAACAAAACATGGCACACTTTTCAAAAGAAAATCATTGCTAAATACCAGCTTTATTTTCCCTTTACTAGAAGATATTAGCCACATCCTAACGTCCATGCCATATATATTCTACTTATGGCAACATATATAATGAGATGGAATAGAATGATATAAGAGAGTATCCATGGAAAAAGGGAGTGCATATTAAAACAACTGTTTTTGTATGTTTAAATCATTCAACAAATTTGCTCCACATATATTTATTGACTTCCATGTTTTGAAATGTAAAATAAAGTTAAATTTTTATAATTGAAGAAGTCTATTCTTACCAGTTTGTAAAGCAATCACAAGCAAAAGAATACCAAAATGCCCCAGAAATGGAACTCTTAATAACTTGAGAATATTGAACGTAATTTCTAGTTATTTAATAAATGTCAAGAGAATGAGTTTGAATATAAAGTATATTTATAGAGAACTAAAGAGGGGTATATTAGGCACAATGCTATGAGGGAAAATGGATTGGGAGTCAGAAAATTTACACCCGAATTTTGTTCTAGCTGCATGATCTTGGATAAATCACTTAACTAAACAGTGTGAACTATTTTAATTTTTAAGGATTTTTCCTAGCTACATAATTTCATATAGGCTGAAATAATAGTTGAGGAGAGTCAACTTCTTAAAGTACTAGCTTATAGGATTTATGTCTGTGTTCTATTTACAAAGAATATATATGGCTTTCTTCATAATATCAAACTTAAGGGCATATTAACCTCATTTAAAGAAAATCTGCAAAAAAAATTTGCCAAGAAGAAATTTTCAAAGTTGTAATACTTGTAAAAATGTCAATTTTTACATATGAATGCTAGAAAAGTGATTATTTTTACAAGCTTTAATTCTAAGATTTAGTTTTTATGACTTACTATTGGTACACTATTTGTATGATAAGATACATTTCTGAAGTTCTGTATTTATAATTTCTAGAAGCAGATTGATATACAGGGTATCTTTATAGAGAAGCCAAAATAAAAGCCATTTTTTTTTCTTTTTAAAAGGCTTTATAATACTTGACCATTTTAGTCCATAATGGAAGAGAAAGAATATCAAGTCTGATTCATTGAATCTCAAGAAAGTGAATGTGATCTGCTACATCCGGACTGTGCAGACGGGATAGGGTAGGATGTGAAGATATCTGTGAACATGTTTTGGGAAAGGAGAAAAGCATACAAGAGCACTTAAGAAGTCATTTTATTATGGTAGATTCTTGAAATACCACTTCAATATATTAAACAGAGATATCCCTTTACCAAATTCTGCAAAGGACCTTGTTTTGCATTTGAGAACAATTCTAAAAATTTGCCTCCCATATTAAGAGGCAAATCAATGTTATAAAGGGCTCTGTGTAGACTGGATTGATTATAGAGGTTTGAGCTACTGTCCCTCTTTGAGACTACTGGAATGACTCTGATTATTTTTAACTATAGAAAAATATCCAAATTGTTCTTATCGATGAGAAATACATTAACCTGAAACTGAAATAAATCCCTTGAAAACACTATCAAAGTAGCCTTCAAAAATTATGTAGCTAAACCTCACCTTAATAAAGATTTGGCCAGAAACAGATTTGTTACTTATTATAAATCAAATAATCAAGTAGATGATTACATCTGTATGATTCTACTTAGCTCTTGACTTCTGATAATATAAAGAAATGTTTTTGCTGGCTTATTTTGGTTTTGTATAAGTTTAAACACACACACAGACACTAGAACATCTATGATCTTTAATTGGTATATTTTCTTTTAAACATCACAGCTCAGAAAGTACCAAGATATATATATCTTAGGTTCATCTTAAACTGTTTGTAATTTAAGGTGTTGGAGAACCAGTATCAAATAACTTATATTAAATGTTTGCATTCGAGTTTTCAGACTAACTTCTTTTTACTACCATGAACAACTATATTAGCTCTAATGACTAAAGAGAATATTTTTGGAGGTATTTATATATTTGATTTCTTAGTCAATTAAAAAATAAGTATAAGAAAACATTCTTTAAGAAATTATCTGCAATTTAAGAAATCAGTGACCTCAGGTGAAAAGTCAAAGAAAAAAGTAAGACACATGTATTTAAAAAATGTTTCACAAATTTCAAAATGTCATTTTAAATATTTTAAGGAATCTCTGGTATTAACTAGTGATCCATTTTACCAAGCAATTTAGATATATTAAAAATAGGGCAGTTAATATTTCTTAAAATGAAATAAAATAGGCGACATAGGAAAATTGAAAAAGTCTTATTTAATAAAAATAATGGTTGAAAATAAAATCTAAAGAGGAGAAAAGGAAGAAAATTAAATGTCTCAGAAAATATCCTGGTCAAGTAGATTATATCTATATCTTATTTTATAGTACAAGCCACGCTGAAATTTTATAATGAAATGACCCTGACCTGAAGCCTCCTTTGTAAATGACTAGTGCCTTAATTATTTGCATCTGTGAACTCAAATGAACATACTTAAGGATATATCAATATGCTCATAAATCATCTCCAGGCGATAAGTAGTCCAACATAGATAATTAGAGAATTTACGGAAGGCTTACTCCCTCTGTTTATCTGCTTATGACATTTGTGGTACAGCCCTAACAGCAGGATAATTACTAGATTTATTCATCAAACAAAATCACGCCTTCTGGGAATGCACAGTGACTCTGGTTTTAGGACTAATAAAGACATTTTTCACCAAAACTCAAGTACTAATTTGCTCAATAACTAGCTCCAATAAGCTTTTATGGAAGCACTCAAAGAAAAGGCTTGGCACCAGAGGGCAGATAATTAAAGGTGCAGTATCCCTATACAAAAGGATCTGAACAATTCCCTGACCATATTAAAATTTAATTGTTAAATGTTAATTGAAAAAAATATATATATATAAGTTGCTTCTGTTCTCTGCATTTCAGTAATTATTCTCCCCAGATCAAAAACATATCTGTATGCCTAAATTAGCGACAAAAGAAAACCTAAAATACTTTTAACAGTTGTCATAGAATACCCCCAGTAAAAATAAAAATTTAGAGCTTTTTCCACAACAGTTTTCCTATCTAAAGCCAGGATGCATTTACTTTGAATTTCCTCTCTCCCCACCCGACCCCATGTCTCTCTCTTCCTCCATCCCTTTCCAACAAACAGAAAAGTTATGGTCACTTGTTTTTCCTTAAAAGTTTCAACAACTTTGTAAGTGAAAATAGCCCAGTACATCTTAGTCATTTGAAAATGACTACATTTTCCTTTTCATAAATTTCTGCAAGTCTGGTGTTTTTTTTAAATTAGGATGTCTCTTCTATAGTCACAAAAGGGAGTCACTTCAAATAGAAAAGTATTTCTAACCACTCATTGAACATTAATTAGGTAAAGCGATCACAGCTCAATTTGCTTTTCTTCATAGAATGTTTCTCAAAGAGTTACCCAGTAATCTCAGTTAAATTCTAAATGTTTACGTCACCATTCTGCTAAACAAAATAATTATGAAGCATTATTTTTTAAATGTTTCCACATGGGACAGTTAGGGTGTTCTCCAGAAGCTGAGCTTTTACCATACCAAAATCAGAAATCCTCAGGCCCTTAGGCTCACTTTCTGCTGCAGAGGAATGATGAACTACACAAAATGCAGACTTTTAAACTCATATTTAATTGTTTAATGTCATGGCTCTTGGTAGAGCATTGTTGCTTGAAAAATAAATTGGGTAATTCAATTAAATGGCTACAGAAGATACATCATATCAGATGTAGAAAGGCACTAACCCCAGCTTGAACTTGACGTCCCCCATCGCTTCACTTATTTGACAAATGGATTCTTGAAAATAATTGAAACACATGGCTGCCAGCATAGGTCAATAATACTTTTTTGCCATTCAGCCTCTTAACAGCTTCCATTTTTTCTTGCACTGTGCCATTCAGGGCAAAGATTGCATTTGCCTGGTAAATCATGCAAGCATTATTACTAAAATGGGACTAAATGCAATGAAAATGGACTACATAAAAGTAATGGCACTTAAGTAAAAGGAAGACCATCTACTAGGGCAAACACTAAATGTCAGAGTTAAATACTATATGACATTACTTCCATTACAAGCTCATATTATGCACATAAGAAAGCAAACTCACTAACTACAGCTGCATACTACATTTTCATATTGTTAACTTAACCAGTGTTTTCAAGACAACTACTGTTAATCCAAATTTAAAGCAGAGCTATATATCTGCTATTTCAAGTTTTTTTCCTCCAATATCTCTTTAGGTGTAACATGACATTTAGGCAAAAACGAAATCACTGCCTCAATTTTCAATCGAACATCAATAACCAATTTAAAGATTGATATTTGGTCTATTTAAATCACTTGAAAAAAATCTGAATTATAAACAAAGAAATTTAAGGAAGAGTATTGTCCACATAAGAAGGTTCTGAATGGGAGCTGGGGAGGAAAATGTGCTTTAACCAAGTGTATACAGGCTGGGAGGTATGTTTATCATACTTTCTTCTTAAATCTTAATATTACTGTATTAACGCACTGTAAATGGTTAAGAAGAAACTAGTAGAAAAAGCAGATATAAAGATCCAAATAGAAAGGACCTTTTTTTTTTCCCATTTGGTACAAGAGACTACCAATTTCTAAGTGTTTTGACTTGGCTTAGTGTCGGTTTTGATCATTAAAATGTCCCAGTTTCTTAATGTTCAAACCTTTAACAATTATGTCACAATTAGGCAATACCACTTAGAAATAAAAATGAATTCAAAATGCCTAAGATTGACTCCTGCTCCAATCCTCTGCCATGAGCAAATTACTTAACATCTTTATGCCTCAGTTTTCACATCTGTAAAATGAAGATAAAGGTAATTCTCACCCTTCTGAGTTTCTTTAAAAAAATTAAGAAAGCACTTCATGTAATGCCTGACAATAAAGTTTCAATAAATGTCTCCAGAAATTGTAAATAGAAAGATATGAACCCATCATAAGGTGTTTTTCTGACAGATGTTCTTAAATGAACACATGTGCATTTTAACACTGGAGTCCCACTTAAATATTTTCAAGTCATGTCTGATATTTTGACCCTTTTTGAATCATAAAGCTCTCTTAACTTTCATTTTGTTGCTCAGATTGTCCTTCTTTTTGAAATAACTCCTAAAGTTACACTGCAAATATCAACATTCATTAATCTTAAACTTCAAATGAATCCATTACCTCCCTTTAGGAGCTAACTGTACCACTTCAGGTTCCCAAAGTTTATTAGAGAATTTTTTTTTCTCCCATCAGGGTTAGTCGGTACTAGAAAAGCAAACTCCTTAGGCTGCTTAAAGGATGTAATTATGATCCACAAAGCTCATTTGTTTTTTTTAAATTAGTCACTCATTTGTTATTCTTTTCCTTTTTAAGCAGCCTCACCCTATCCCTATTGCCATTATTCTGCTCCAGTACAGCCATTTCTTGAATTTTTTACTTCAGCTGAACAGGTGTGTGTGGTGGTGAGTATGTGTGTGGGGCGGGTGGGGCGGGAGAGGGCAGAGAAGATATATGGAAGAGACTTCGATCAGCATTACTGTTTAGCTGCTTTATTTTCCACAGATTTGGGTTATTAAAAAAACGATTTGGTCAAGAAAAATTTAACAGATCTGTGGAAGTACATTTCAAATTTCAAAACTTAAGGTTTGTCTTGGGCTTTCAGTGAGCTAAAGCTTTTTTAAAAGCCAACACTGTAAGCCCTCAAACACTGGAATGAATAGAAAACAGTAATCTTATTTGTCAGAACTATTTTTCAAGCAATGTAAAGAAAAAAAATGTAGAAACAGCTAAAACTGCAGAGAGAAAGGATAAACCACAGTTCATAGACACAACTGCATGCTTCAAGCATCAGGATGATATTCTTGATACATTAAGGAGACCAATAAAAAACTAAAGATTCAGATTCACCTATTCAAGAATGTTAAATGAAACAAAAGTTATTAGAATAGAATCCTGCTATATTTATCTTGATATGTAAAATGTAGTAATTTAAAGATTATTAGCCTTGCACTGAAATATTTCTCTGCTATTTGCTATTTACTATGATGTAATCTTATGTGGCATAGTCTTTTTGCAAAATATTCTTCAAATTTAAAAATCAAAGACCATAAAGCATGGACATTTGTATGTGTACTCACAGAAATATATTTAATTCTAAAATGACATTTATACATAAATTAGATTATACGTGTTTTTTTAAAACCTTCCTTTAAAAAAAAAAAATCTGATGGCAAAATTTGCTGTCCCAGGAGCTTGAATTAGGCAGGGTATTTCAAAATTCTCAAGGCTTACTTTTCTCAATTAAGGATTATGGAAACAATCCTGGTAAGCCTTAAGGGTTTTGAATTGTGCTTGTAGAACATTAAGCAAACATGGGCATCTCCAGATTCACAAAGCTCCAATAAAACCATGTGTGTATAATTAGATCAATCAACAGGAACCATTATGAAATATATGTCAGAGAAAGTCTCATAATAAGCAGTCATATAGAAAGCATTAACTCTATCCACATAAGGCCTAATTCACTCAATACACAGACATCACCTAAATCTATAATGGTATTAACTGCTGATGATGTATAGGGTAGTTTTTAAACCTGGGCAGGGGTGGGAGTGGAGGAGGATAGACAAACATATTTTTTTCTATTTTAATGTGCTTTGTACTATTAGAAGAAATAAAATTTTTTACAGGATAAATTATGTTTTCCTATGAATTTTTTCTTTTCTAAACAAAATGCCAAATGCTATCATAGCTACTTGGAAAAACAAAACCTTAAACCTTCAAATTAGACAAAATAAAAGGAAAAAGCTAACTACATTACCAAACCAAGAGCTACTAACTCTGCTCTAAACTTTCCTTTGATTCTTGTGGCTTATACATCCCAGTATATAATAAAACAGTTGCAATAATACTTTGTATTTCTTCGAAAACATTACAATATTTGTGAGCTTTCCCAAAGCTGAAAAGTAAACATAGCACTTTATAACAGCAAAAGGACATGTTAAGTAGATTTGAATCTAAATCCAAAAGCTCAATGATTTCAATATACCTGTATGTATTTTCTAGGACTTCCATAACAAGTACTACTGACTGGGTGGCTTAAACAACAAAAGTTTATTTACTCACGGTTTTAGAGTCTAGAAATCTAATATCAAGGTATTTTCAGGTTTAGTTTCTTCTGAGGCCACTCCTTGGCTTGCAGATGGCCACCCTTGTGCTGAGTCTTCACCTGGCCTTTCCTCTGCATGAACTCGCATGTCTGTCTTCTAATCTCTTCTTATAAGGATGCCAGTCATATTGAATTAGGGCCCACCCAAGTGATCTCATTTTACGTTAATTACCACTTTAAAAGCAGTACCTGCAAATGCATAGTCACATTGTGAGATATTTGGAGGTTATTCAAAACATGGATTTTGGTGAGAAACAACTCAGCCCATAACAATACTTTTAAAATGTCATTATCCATTTTTAAATGACATTTCTAATTTAGGTGCAGTTAAAAATATTTGCACTGATTATTGTGGTCAGTCTTACAAACATCAAACCCAGTGGTTGTCAAACTGTAGTGTTTGTTGAATCACCTGGAGGGCTTTTTAAAACACAGATTAAGGGCCCCAACCCCAGAATTTTTGATTCAATGGATCTGGGATGGAGCCTAAAAATTTGCATTTCTGACAAGTCCCCACATGATGCTGGTACTGCTATTCAGAGGCCCACACTTTGAGAAGCAGTGATCTAGCACAAAGTTTTGAAAACTCTTTTCAAAGTATTAGTGTTCCATGAAATGTAAACAGGGATTTTTACAGACAAGCAATCGACAGTCAAATTATTTTGGGCTATGCTTCTCACGGAGGTATCCTCTTAGAGATGTTAACTTATTATTGGCATATTAACAACAGACATATTTAATATGTTAAAATTTCCTAGAATATCTGAAATAAGAAAATTATTTAACTATTAATTTTCTAAACTTGTTTGACTTTGTAACTCAGTTTTTCAAGTAACAATTAACATAAACATATGTTTGGAAACACTGGTTTAACATCTTCAACTGTCTCATATCAAACCAACATTTTCTCAAACTGTGTTCCATGGAATACCAAAAGTTATTTTATAAAATTGCTAATAGATGTGTCAGAGATAGAAATAAAAAGGTCTTCCATAGTTTGGAAAATTCTTCAGTAAAAAAAAAAGGCTTACTATTTGATTTGATTCTGAATTCAACAAACTCACTTAAACAGGAATATATTACATAATTCACAACTGTGGTTTATGGAATACAGTGCCCTGAAAGAGCTTTATAATCACCTTACTAAACTATAAACAAAATTCCCACTTTAGACATTACATCTTTATGTTCATTTCTATAACTAATCCTGAGAAGATGTTTTTTGGAACAACTAAGTATAAAAATACATATATACACACACAAACACACACAATAACACATTTACCATTATTCCCCAATTGTGTTTGAGACCTACAAATTTGCAATCAGTAAATGAAAAATGTAAATCAGTGTAGATAGGAGCAGTTTTAGTGTTGCCATTAAAAAAAAAAAAAGCCCTAGAAAATTCATTCAACAATTAATTGCATATCAAGTGTTGGCCATTTCAATTTAAAAATTTTCACAAGTGTGTTCTCATGCTATTTTTTTCTACGCAGATAACTACTTTTTCTCAAATTCTAAAGTAGAGAGTTAAAGGAGGAAGAAATAACTAGAAGTAATTGAGCAACAATTATGTTTTGGAAAATATGTTAGTTATTTTACATACTTTATCTCAATTGATACCCCTGTTAGTCTTGGATATGGGTGTTGTAATTTTCATTTTACAGTGGAGTAAACTAAAGCTCATGAATTCGACTTAGCTGCACTAGGATATAAGTATGATAAACTCTCTCTGATATCAATGCTTTCAAATCCTGTGAACTCAGACTATTCAAAATTTTTAATTTCAAAATATGAAAAATTCTCTACCAGATTCAAACTCAGTGATGAGGAAAGAGGTGGGAAGAGAAGGAAATAGAAAACAATAGCATGAATCTCATTCTAGAAAAATCAAGAAAGGCCCTTAAGAGTATACAAAGGCACTGAGATATAGTGGCTGCGAACCATACTTCATGGGTTCAAATGCCTACTCTGCTGTTTTCAGCTGTGTTATTTAGGCATGTTACTTAAATTGTCTTACTTTCTCCAACTAATAAATATGGATTATAGATATGTGGTAGACACACCACAAAGCAGTTATAAAAATCAAAGAATATAGAAAGCCTGACATATTAATTGCCAAATAAGTTATTTGTTGTATTTTATCAGAGATATGAAATCTGAATAAATATAGTTAAAGCATTATTTTAATGTTTTATAATAAAATTTATACTTTGAGTAAAATTAAATAAATTATTATATGACCAAATAATTTCACTGAAATGTGAAACTTCTATAAAGGTGAGTCATGATCATAAACTGATGCATTAGGGAGCATATCTGGGTATTTTTAAGTGAAGTTGAATAGCTATAATTTGAAATTTGTTTTCACCATTTTTAGACATTTCTCATAAAGAATTTCTTTTTGAAAGTAATACTACTCTGAAGGACTAAAGATCATTACTAATCAAGAGAGAAAGCCATAAGAATAAAGATTTGAAGATAGCTAACAATTTTTAAAAATACAGCAGGAGGAAAGTAAAACCTTATTTTTCATTGAATCTACTCTGTTTAAAGCCCATACTATGAGCACTGTGGATGCAACTGATCATAAGATGAATAATTCCTTCCATCTATAAGCTTCCATATACAGTAGTTCACAAACAGCTATAATGTTAAGTTCCAGAAGGAAGTGGAGGTGAACTTTTTCCCCTAAAATCAAGCAAAATGTCAGGGAGAAAAAAAAGTCAATTTAGAGTTGATTTTGAGACAGATAAAGGTGGAGGAGAAAGAAGTGCAGATGGAAGGATCAGCATAGGTCATTGCACAGAGGAAAGTGTTACTTACAGAGGAAAAAAAATTATGTTTGATTTTAAAATACAACTACATAGGAATATTAGAGGAAATTGAATATACTTCAAGTCAATTTGGGCAACTCTAGCAGCTACATTAAGAAATCCTGATTAACCCTGTCCTTTAACATCTGTATTTTAAACTTTAAATAAGTTTGACTTGTATTTATATGAGGATAGAGTGAACGTATGAGTTAACAAGCTTTAGCTTCAATAATCTAAGCAATAACGTATGTATCAATTTAACATAGAATGATTTCTATGTAATTGTTAGAGGCAAATGCTATTTCATTTGATCTAAAATACTTGTAAATTATAATTATGTTTTGTAATCTGTAATGAGAAAAGTCTTATTTGATGAGTGGATAAGAGAATAGTAAGAATTGTTCCATTATGAATATATAATCACTTTTTATTGATTACTTTGATTGCAAACACTTGAACTTTTCTTTAAACTAGGCCCATTCCCTCAGGTTTAATGTCAGGCTGACAGACATTGAGCAGTTTTACATGTTACTGCTCTGATGCTTAAGCTGTGGAATCAGTCAAAGGTGATTATGAAGACCGATAGCAAGTTAAATTCAAAAGATTTTCATTTCCTTTTGAAAGTTTGTACAGTAGCATGAGTCCTCATTATAGCGCAGGAATTTGTCACCAGTTTTTTTTTTTTAAAAAAACACACATTATTATTATGAATAATATTCTGAGCAAAGATTTCTTTAAAATATGTAAAAATAATAAGGAAAAGGAATTTGCATACATAAGATGACTACAGAAAAGTATAAAAATGTGACAACACAAGTACACAAATGTCAAACGCAGCCATCAACGTGCTTCTTCAGTCCTTGGGAAACCTACATGAGAGGAACTGAGTAAAATCATAACATAATTATTATTATTTACATAATTGCATATAATTAAAACACCCTAATGAATAAGGTCCAAATCTACCATCCTGCCATATTATAGAATTACGAGGGTAGTCTAAAGAATCCCTGATGATTTTATACACACACATATTTCCTGTGTTTCATCTATTTTCCTATCTCTCCCCTTCTAGAGCCAAGGGTAATATATTAGGTTCATCTTAAACTGTTTGTAATTAGGAAAACCATTTGGAAGATGAATAGTATTATATAAAACAGGGATCCAAGACGCTTAGAAGCCACTTACTGGAAACCAAAAGAAAAGCACATTCTTTGCAACAGACTACAGTCAGACCTTTATATAATAAACCTTCTTTCTGGAAAACAGCATAATACACTTCCATTAATGCCCAGGCAGAGGAATAATCCATTAAACACCATGAACAACCAAGGTGACAAGGCATCTCAGAAAGAAAGAGAAAAATCTACAGAAAATAAGCTTACTGACATAGAAATATGTGACTAAAATGATAAACAATTCAGCATGGTACTTGTGGAAAAACTCAATGAGATCCAAAACAACTCAACAATTTCAGGTATTAAAAAAACAACTAGATAAGCAGAGCAAGGAGATCAAAACCCTCAAAAAGAACCAAATAGAACTTCTAGAGATGAAGAACACACTGCAAGAATTGAAAAATGAAATAGCAAGCTTGAGAAATAGAGTCGACCAAATGGAGGAAAGGATCAGTGATATCAAAGAAGTAAATCTACAAATAAATCAGAAGGAAGAAGAGAGAAACCGAATAATGAAAAATAATGAAACAGAAATTCAAGAATTAGCCAATACCATCAGGAGAGGAAACATAAGAATAATGAGCATTATGGAAGGTGAGAAAAAGGAACAGGGATTAGAAAGCATTTTCAGACAAATAATGGATGAGAATTTCCCAAATCTAAAGAATGAGCTGGAGCTTGGAATTCAAGAAGTCAGCAGAACACTGAATTACCTCAACAAAAAAAAAGGCCTTCATCAAGACACACTGTATTAAAGTTATCAAAAATCAATGACAAAGATAGATTCCTCAAGGCAGCCAGGGAGAAAAAAACAATAACATATAAAGGTAAACCCATTAGATTATCATCGGACTTCTCAGCACAAACCTTACAAGCCAGAAAGAAATGGAATCAAATATTTAAATTATTAAGTGAAAGGAACTACCAGCCTAGAATAATGTATCCAGCTAAGCTCTCCTTTAGAAATGAAAGAGGAATTAAGACCTTTCCAGACATACAAAAATTGAGGGAATTCTCAACGGTAAGACCTGCACTACAGAAAATACTGAAAGGAGTCAGCTCACCTAAAACAAAATAACAACAACAAAAAATACATAATTAGGAGTCAGGTGACTATCAGGCAAATAGAAGCAGGAGAGTGCAACCCTTACTAAGAACAGGGCATTATAGCTTAAATAATAGGAGGTGAATTGTTATAATAAGCTATTACATTCAGAATACATAGGGACAAATTGAGACAACAATAACTAAAATGGGAAGGATTCAAAGATCCAGATTCATAAAGGGAAACGGAGATAAGGCACGCACAGAAGAAAATGCGTGACTGTTATATATATATAGTTAGATATATTTAACTATCCTTTTCATATTCATAATGGTAATCACACACCAAAGATTCAGAGCTGAAACATATAACATAAAACAAGAAGAATCAGAGGCAAAACCCACAAAAGCCAACCAAAATAAAGAAAACAGAAACACGAAGACAAAGAAGCAATAGAAACATCAAGCTACCAGAAAGCAAAAGATAAAATGGCTATAAGAAGACTTCATATTTCAATAATCATCCTAAATGTAAATGGACTGAACTCACCAATAAAAAGGCACAGAGATGTAGAATGGATCAAAAAACAAAACCCAACATTATGCTGCCTCTAGGACACATCTCAGCTCCAAAGATAAAAATACACTCAAAGTGAAAGGGAGGAAAATGATATTTCAAGCAAATGGCATTCAGAGAAAAGTGAGAGTAGAGGTATTAATATTGGATGAACTAGACATCAAAATAAAAAAGGTAAAGAAAGAAACTGAGAGACACTTCATAATGATAAAGGGAATCATGCACCAAGAAGACATACCATTTATTAATAGCTATGCTCCCAATCAGGGAGCCCCAAAATATGTAAAGCAAATACTAACAGAACTAAAGGGAGAAACAGACCAAAACACTATTGTAGTAGGGGACCTAAATACCCTATTGTCGCATATGGACAGATCATCCAAAAAGAAAATCGATAAGGAAATAACATCCTTAAATGACACATTAGACCAACTAGATATAATTGTCATTTACAGAGCCTTCCATCCCCAAACAGCTCCTTATACATTCTTCTCTAGTGCACATGGAACATTCTCAAGAATCGATCACATACTGGGACACAAATACAAGAGGGTTGAAATCATACCAACCATAATCTCTGATCATAATGCTTTATAACCAGAGATCAACTGCATAAAGAAATCAGGAAGAACCACAAATATATGGAGATTAAACAACATGCTACTGAAGAATAACTGGGTCAGAGAAGAAATAAAAAGAGAGATCAAGAGATATATAGAAACGAATTATAATGATAGTACAACATATAAAAACTTTTGGGACATGGCAAAAGCGGTCATAAGAAGAAAGTTCATATCATTATAGGCCCACCTCCAAAATCAAGAATGAGTCCAAATAAACAACCTAATGCTTCATCTTAAAAAACTAGAAAAGGAAGAACAAATGAAGCCTAAAGTCAGGAGAAGAAAAGAAATCATCAAAATTAGAGCAGAAATAAATTAAATTGAAAACAAACAAAAAAAATAATAAAAAAAAAATGTAACAAAGAGCTGATTCTTTGAGAAGGTTAATAAAATTGACAAAGCCCTGGCTAGACTCACGAAAGAAAAAAGAGAAAGGACACAAACAAAATCAGGGATGAAAGGGGAAATTATGACTGATATTGCAGAAATACAAAGGTTCATACAAGAATACCGTGAAAAATTATATAACATCAAATTTAATAACCTACAAGAAATGGACTAGTACTTGGAAAAATACAATCTTCCTACACTGAATCAAGAAAAACTGGAAAATCTACACCGATCAGCAGTATGGAAATTGAAACAATCATCAAAAACCTACCAAAAAGTAAAAGTCAAGGACCAGATGGCTTCACCAGTAAATTTTACCAAACGTTCAAAGAAGATTTAATACCTATTCTCCTCAAACTCTTCCAAAAAATCGAAGAGGAGGCAATACTTCCCAACTCATTTTATAAGGCCAATATTATCCTGATACCGAAACCTGGTAAAGATAACACAAAAAAAGAAAACTACAGACCAATATCTCTCATGAACGCATACGCAAAAATCCTAAATAAGATACTAGCAAACCGAATACAGCAACATATTAAAAAGATTACACACCATGATCAAGAAGGCTTCATCCCAAGGGCACAGGGATGGTTCAACATATGCAAATCGATTAATGTGATACATCACATAAATAAATTAAAAAATAAGAATCATATGATCATATCATTAGATGCAGAAAAAGCCTTCAACAAGATACAGCATCCATTTATGATCAAAACACTTCACAAAATCAGTATAGAAGTAAAGTACCTTAACATAATAAAGGCCATCTATGACAAACCCTCAGCCAACATTATACTTAATGGTGAAAAACTCAAAACTTTCCCTCTAAGATCAGGAACAAGGCAAGTCTGTCCATTATCACCACAGCTATTCAATATAACATTAGAGGTCCTAGCGAGTGCAATCAGACAAGAGAAAGATATAAAAGGCATCCAAATAGGAAACGAAGAAGTCAAACTGTCACTATTTGTGGATGACATGATTCTCTATATAGAAAATCCTAAAGACTCCACAAGAACACTACTAGAAACAATAAGCAAATACAGTAAAGTTTCTGGTTACAAAATCAACGTTCAAAAATCCATAGCGTTCCTATATTCTAATAATGAAGTGTCAGAAAAAGAAGTGGAAAAAATAATTCCTTATACAATTGCAACAAAAAGAATAAAATATCTAGGGATAAATTTAATGAACCATATGAAGGACCTATATAATGAAAACTACAAGACTCTATTAAAAGAAATTGAAGCAGATACAAAGAAATGGAAAGATATTCCATGTTCTTGGATTGGAAGAATCAACATAGTTAAAATAACCATATTTTCTAAAGCATTATACAGATTTAATGCAATCCCCATCAAAATCCCATCAGCATATTTTAAAGAAATAGAACAAAAAAATCATCAGATTTGTATGGAAGCACAAAAGACCCCGAATTGCCAAAGCCATCCTGAGAAAATAGAACGAAGCTGGAGGCATCACTCTGCCCGACTTCAAATTATACTACAAAGCAACAGTAATCAAAACAGCATGGTATTGGCAGCAAAACAGACACACGGACCAGTGGATCAGAATTGAGAGTCCAGAAGTAAACCCATATTTACATGGGCAAATAATTTTCAACAAAAAAGCCAAAAACATACAGTGGAGAAAGGAAAGCCTCTTCCATAAATGGTGCTGGAAAAACTGGAAAGCCACATACAAAAGAATGAAACTAGATTGTTGTCTATCGCCACACACTAAAATTAACTCAAAATGGATTAAAGACCTGAATATAAGACCTGAAACAATAAAATGCATAAAAAAAAATAGAATTGAAACTGAAGGACTTTGGACTTAAAAAGGATTTTATGAATTTGACCTCAAAAGCAAGGGAAGTAAAAGCAAAAATAAATAAATGGGACTACATCAAACTAAAAAGCTTCTGCTCAGCAAAAGAAACCATCAACAAGGTAAAAAGACAATCATCCGAATGGGAAAATATATTAGCAAGGACAGCTCTGATAAGGGCCTAATATCTAAAATATACAGAGAACTCATATGACTCAATAACAACAAAAACAAATGATGCAGTCAAAAAATGGGCAGCAGATCTGAACAGACACTTCTCCCTAGAGGACATACAAATGGCCAACAAACATGAAAAGATGCTCAACATCACTAGTTATTAGAGAAATGCAAATCAAAACCACAATGAGATACCATCTCACACCTGTTAGAATAGCTATAATCAACAGGACAAGTAATAACAAATGTTGGAGAGGATGAGGAGAAAAAGGAATCCTCATACACTGCTGGCGGGGCTCCAAATTGGTACAGCCACTATGGAAAACAGTATGGCGGTTCCTCAAAAAACTAAGAATTGATCTACCATATGATCCAGCAATTTCTTTACTGGGTATTTACCCCAAAGACTTAAAAAATCATATCCATAAAGATATTTGTACACTGATGTTCACAGCAACATTATTCACAATGGCTAGAACATGGAAGCAACCAAAGTATCCTATGATAGATGATTGGCTAAAGAAGCTGTGGTACACATATACAATGGAATATTACTCAGCCATAAGAAGAGATAAAATACTGCCATTTGCAACAACATGGATAGACCTCGAGACAATCATGCTAAGTGAAATAAGCCAGACTGAAAAAGTTGAAAATCACATGATATCACTTACGTGTGGGATACAAACCTAAAAGCAACAAAGGAACAGAACAAACAAACAGAGACTCATGGACATGGACTATTCTAGTGGTTATCGGAGGGCAAGAGGTGGGGGAGGAGGAGGGAGGTAGATGGGGTAAAGGGTGTTAAATATAGGGAGTAAGGGGGAAAGTGAAGTGGATAAATGGGACCAAATATGGTAGCTGAAGGAAACTGGGCTTTTGGTAATAAACACATAATAGAATATACAGATGTTAAATGATAATGTACACCTGAAAATTATATAATTGTATTAACCAATGGTACCCCAATAAACTTAATTAAAAAAGAAAATAAAAATAAATAAAGTGATAATACTGGGGAAAAAAAACCTGTTTGTGAAACTTCATAAAGGAAAATATTTAAGTGTTTTTACATGTATTCTCAGTAGAAAATATGTTTGGGTTATAGAATGGGATTTGTTTTGCACGTACTACACCAAATACTTGCATATAATCACTAATACTCCACTTCTATTCACTATCCTCCACGGTACTCTTTCTATGTCATTTGAAGGTCTCACTGAAATATATTATGTAGGTTATATTAATTGCTGGTGAATCATAATTATTCATGTGTGCCTTTCCTTTACAATTTAATGGTATATATTTTTATTTCCTATATAAAAGCAAAGTAATCCAAGTAAATTAATATCTGAGCAAAATCAAACTTCTATCCCTTAAAGTATTAAATTGTTAAATGTAATTTAACAGTTAATATCTGAATATTTTTAGTTAGTAAAGACCAGAGTCAAATGAGTTTGAGATTAAAAATTTTTAAAGGCCATAATAATGATTAAAGTGACTTTTATAGGTCATTTAACAGATTATGGGGAGTTTTTAATTCTCTCATTATTAGGAAAAACAAAACATTCTTTCTAGGCGTTCAAGAATATATACAATTTTCCAAGTACAGAGAGTAAAACAACTCACATTTATGGGCCCTCTTCTATCGTTTTTTTATAATTGTATCTTAAACTAACCACATGATCATAACAACATTCTTCTGTAAAATTATGACACTGGTAAGACTCCTTTTCTCATGGGGACACACTCACCTAAATGCTTAACTCTAATCAGACATAGAGGATTCTTATGTCACCTAACCTTTATGAAACTATCCAAATATAACCAAAAATATTTGACTTCAAACCCTAGTTGCTAAAAAATCTAGGGTTAAATATCTTCGTGGAAGAGACTGTGATGAAGTAAATATTGTCGCAGCCCCACTTCCTTGACTCCCAGAAATATATTTAGAATCAAGGAGCAGAACAAGGTGAGTCAAATTTGATAGGTTTAGATGAAACAATATATTTTATATATTCATAAACCCATATCCAGCCTTTTTTTTCACAGGTATATATTTAGGGATTAAACAGGTTAAGGATTACAATGGGATACACCTATTACCCTTTGGTTTTCACTAATCCAAATATGCAATTCTGTGGATTGTTAATAAGTGAGCCATATATTTCCACTAGAGATTATGTAAAGATAATATCTTGCTGTATACAATCATTTCAAAATATTCATAGTCTTATAAAATATAGTTTGTGAAAATCTAAGCAAAAACATACTTCCTAATTAAATATTGAATGTAATAACAAATTTAAAAAACACTTTCTATTGATTACATAGACATTCTTAGAAGCAATTTCTCCTATGAAAATGACTATCAAATGTATTTCAATATGTATTGAACTTATTATACTATATTGTAGTTAGCTCAATTTCTTTTCATTCTCCAAGGAATAGTTCTGAAATACCTTAGTAAAACACCAACATTCATCTTTTACCCATTCTTTGATGCCATGGTATCAAAGGGGACTTTGAGGGAGGATGTTAAACCAACCTCAACAACTAGTTAAGCCATCAGCTTATAAGTCATAAAATATGAAGAAGAAAAAGAAATTTTAAAAGAGCTCTACCACTGCTTCCTATCCACGTTCCTTCCCTAGCTACTACAGTATGCTGGGGAAATAGCAAAAACTAATAAAATCTAGTGCCCCTATCAGTGAGACACTGGAAACCTCCAATGTGTCCAACTGAGTAGGATAGCAGGTACAGAATATTGATTTTTTTAAAAAAGGGGTCATGTTTTAAAAAAGATTATAATTGACATAATACTGAAAAATAAGAGCAGAAAAATCATATAATGTAAAGAGTTATAAAATGTCTTAATTTTTTTATCTTTCCTATGGTGTCATCAGCTATTTAAATCATATGTCCTATCATAATAAATTTATTTGTGTGTATTATACACTAATAGAGCTAATACAGTGACAGCTATGCAAAAATATAGAACCCTTTAAAATGTTTAAAATTACTTTGAAAATTGGAAAAAAGGTTTTTACTTAAAACAGTAAACAATTTTTGTGATTTGCATCTCTAATTGTCTTAAAATTTTTACATATCAAACTATGATATGGTATAATCCATCAATTGATATAATATACCATAATAAATCATGTAATACATAGCTTGTATAGATCATTTGTCATGGTTCAGTGCTTTCAATGATGATATAATATAAATTTATATAAAAGCATGATTAATACACATGATATTTTTAAAAATTCAGCTTTCTTCTTCAAGAATTGAAGCACCCTAAATAGTAATCATTCCTCTTAAAATGCTGTTTATATAAAATACCAGTATAATATTCTAAAGAAGAAAATTTATAGGATAAAATGATATTTTTATCATTAGATTTTGTAGAGATTTCAGTCTTATGACCTTCATACATTTTAATCTTCCACATATAAAATAAAAATCTTTATGATCTATGGATAATTGGACTGGATACGTATAATCAACCCTCAATTATTATTTCAGAGGCAAGAAAGTAATCACACAGACAAATGAAATGCTCAGATAAAACAAGAATCAGAGAATCATGGAATTTAGAGCTGAAGGGACCTTAGAGATCAGCTACTCCAACCCCCTTATTTTACAGCTGAATAAATTGAGGCCGGTGAAATGAAGGGATTTTCAAAAGGTCATGTAGCCAGGTTATTTGCAGATTAAGAACCAGTGGATATTCTGGCTCAGGATCTTTCCACAGTCCTACACTGTCTTTTGAAGAAGTCTTTCCAGGTGGAATTTAAAAAGTGACTTAAAGAGAACATGCCATTACAGTTTTCCAATTCAGCCCGGCACATTAAACTTCTGTTAACTGCTGAAAATGTTGCTGGAAAATAATCACTTATATTTAAGACTTACAAGGATACTCAGAATACCATTAGTCAATTGCCTAATAAAATTAGCAGTTAATTTTGCTGAGATTAACACTGTTCTTCCCAATGTATTTTGATGGAGATATCAAGGACAAGAAAAGCAGGAGAGCTAAAGAAAAACATAGTTGAGTAAGTGTCTTTAAATAGGACTCTCCAAAGAAATAGAAAGGGACTCATTCATTCACTTATTTAACAACCTTTTGTTATGTACTTAAATGTGATTTCCAATCTTTCCTCCTGATAAATTTCCCTACCACCACTCCTCAGGATTCCAATGGAGTAGCCAAGCTGAGCCTAGGAATCTACATCCTTAAGTGTGATTCTCATGATGAGACAAATTTGGGAAATCTGTATTGCATAAAGGGAATTGGTAACCCTTTAAGAATAGAATGTTTAATAAGAAAGAGACACTGGCTTCATGGGGTTTCCAGTCTAGAGGTAGAGATAAAGACATAAACAAATGATAGCCACATATTGAGCCTCCATCTGATTAGAAAGAAAAACTTCCTAAGATATAACATGAATAATGAATAAAATTTTTATAGACAGAGATGAAAAACATTACAGGTAGTGGGAATGGCATGTGCACAGACAACAGAGATATAGATAGAAGGGGGAAAGAATAGTATAGAGCCAGTTTGTGAATAAGTGAAGAGTGGAGTTTGGCTACACTTAAGATTCATGAAGTAGAGGTGGAAGCTGGGCAGGAAAGGTGTTTTGGGATCACATCATCAAGGACAGAAAGATCCAGATTCAGGAATCTGTGAATGTCCTTGAGCATGGGGGCAACTTGATCATAGTCAAAGTTGGGCAGCTTTTATGATGAATTGGAGTAAAGATAAATTAAAAAATGGGAAAACCATTTGGGAGATGGATGGCAGGAGTGAATTAAACCTTCAGAAAATTTCCAAGAGTATGAATCTACATTTGTTGTTTCAGATATTTTCAGACAAATTTTCAGTGCTAATATAAAGTAATGAAAGATGTTTTAGGATTCCCTACTCAATCCTTATTCAGTCTTACTTGTTCAGATCATTCAAGACTAGCAAAAATGTATTCAATTTTTAGAACCCTCTAAAGCAACTCATTTCAATATTTAATAATTCTCAGTGTCAGAAAATATGTACCAATATCTAATCAAAATATCCCTTTTATTTTTTGGTTCAAATTTTCTGTTCAACAGTCATTGGGTAGAAGTAAATTGTTAACTATGATAGTTGTTTTTACAAAGGCCATTTAAATATGGCTTTTTCTCTTGCTCTAAAATTAGTAGTTCAATTCTATTAACTTCTCCTTTATAGTTCTTATTTTCAACTATCTTCTTAGCTTGTAATTATATTTTTGGCTTTTCTGTTAGCACTACTCATGATTAGCTATGTGTCTGTGTCTTGAATATATGTTAATTTTTTTTTTCTTAAGCAAGGAAGACACCTTTTCATAAATCATTTGTTAAGTATTTAAAAAATAATTTATGTAAGACAATTTAGAAATATTTTTGTACATTCTATTAAATTTTTTTAAATAAATTATTTATATTCCATTAAAATTAATAAAGTCTTTCTATAATTATAGGTAAAACTACCAAAAACGAATGAGAAAGTACTGGAATTATAAAAGCCTTTCCAAGTATAACATGAAAACTATAAACCATTTGCCTTTAGAAATTTTGTTAGGTAAAATACTATAGACCCCTTTTAACTAATAAAAAATATGTGTAATAACCATACATAACTTATACTACTCCTAGCTCTAACAGTTGTATTATACCTAAATAATAAATAGCCAAGTTTAAAAAAAGTGTGTGTGGATTGGGGAGCGGTGGTAATACATAGGGCAAATAAAAACATTTAAAGAATACAAGATTTTTTTAGTATAAAAAATTTAAATCAACTTTAGGGTTATTTTACTTATTAGAATGGACACACACACACACAGTGGTAATGATCAGAATTGAGGACAAAGTAAAAGTGATTACATATTGTTAATTGTCACGTAAAATAGAACAATCATCTTTGAAGGCAATTTAACAATATTGAACAAAATTTATATCATGTATTCCATTTGATATTTTTGTAGAAATTAGTTCTATAAAATATTCACATAAGTATGTAAATTTATATTCAAAGATATTAATTACAATTTTATCTTTAGTAATAAAATATTGGAAATAATCTAAATGTATGCTAATGGATAAAGGATGATTCATCCACACATTGAAATATTATACAGCTACTAAAAGAGAGGCAAAATTATATCAATGGAAAAGAAGAGATTCACAATATGTTAAGTGAAATAAGCAAGTTATCTATTAATATGTATAATATGATATTCTATTGCTTTTTGTACATAACACTTGTAAGTATGTAGATATAATATGAAGGGGTTTATAAAATACTATTAGAAGCTCTTTCTGAGAAATGAGATTATTGAGGTATTTTTAAACCTACTCCTTTCTAAAATGTTTAAATATTTTGCAATAAACTTGTATTGCTTTGATTAATTTAATCCTATAGATTAATCCTATTGATTAATCCTATAGATTAATTTTTAAAAATCAGAATTAGTAAGAAAATTTTATCATGTTTTTCATTTATAAATGAGTAAAAGTTGGTACTGAGCAGAAACTGAAATATTTTGCTAAAAACAGATTAATCGTAACATAATAAATTACTTGTTTTTTGTTGTTGTTGATGCTTTTGCAAATTTAATTCCTATTATATAAACAAACTCTATAGTTCTGAGACAGCCGCATAAATAGTGAAAACTGTAGATTATTCTCATCTGGGAGTGAAGGCATGGCAGGAAAAAAAAAATGATAATGCCATTACAGATGGAAAACACTAAATTACCCTAAAATACAGTTTCAGTGGTGACATGCGTCTTTGATCATAGCAAATGCGTGAGCCATCTCATGTATTCAACTGAGCGTCTTTGAAAGCATGGATCTTTTTTTTTTTTTTTCTCATAAGGTAAACCAAACAACAGTATACCTATTTCCACACCAAATTCTGAAGAGCAAAAACTAATCGGTACATTAAAAGTGATCTAAAATTCAAATTAAGTGGCTGGGTTTTGTTAGGAGTTTGTGGTAATCAAGGAGGGACATTGGACAGAGTAGAACTTGAACTATATACAGTCTTTAGGAAAAGCAAGTTCAAAAAGTTTGCATAAAAGACTATGATTTCTGGGTATTAGTTAGTAAAAGAGAAGGTGGCTTAAGAGTGATAAACAACTTGTAAAAATCTCATAATTCAAAAAATACAATACTGCTTGGAAATAAAGGGAATATCTAAAAGTTGAAGATAACTTTTACAAGAATGCATTTTTTTAAAGCAAAAACAGCAAAAGTGGCCCACCCTTCAACCCTAAATAAAAAAGAAAAAATAAAGAGACTTAAAGGATAAGTATATACAAAGGAACTAGTCCTGTAATAAGCATATAAAATATACAAAAGAAGAGAAAAATCAGCCTTTCAAAAATAGTAAGAATCATAAAAAGGGGCATTTTGACAAAAAGATAACAAATGTGTCCTTTTGGTGGGGCAAATAATAACCGGGTGAGAGATGATTTACCAACTATGCCTATTTAATTTTTATCCTCTTAGATAGATAATAATAATGATAACTATTATTCTTAAATTATATAACACTATTTTAGTAGAAGCATTTTACATATATACATATGTTTTTCATGGAACCCCTATAATGTATGTATTATAGCTTTGTCATTATAATTTCATAAAGAAGAAACAGAGATCCAGTGGTGTGACAAAAGCTAAGTCACGCAGCAGTAAGGTGGCCCTATAAGACTTAATGATAAGTTCATGCAGAATATTACATACAAGATCATTCTGCTTTTTAATGGAATTAAAAGCCCACAAGACAAGAAGCACATTTCAAGGAAGAAGGCAATAAGTTTTATGGATAATGCTGATGTAAGTGTAGGACTTCTAGAAGAGGATTTCCCGTTGCCTGTTGGATATATGGGTTTGAATTCAGGAAGAATACCAGTGCTGGAGGTTGTATTGGGAGGTATAACAATGACTGGATATAGATAAGATCATCTTGCTTTATGAAGCCAGAAGAATGGAGAGAGTGAAAGAAAGAAGTCATACTGCAGGAGAAGCTAAGAAAGAAAAAAATTATGTGTAGAAGAGAATTGCCAGCCATAAATTGAGAAGCAAATAGATTAGGGGCAGTGACAGTGGGAAGAAGCATATTGTTCAATAAGTATGCCAGGGAAAGGTAAGAGATGTTGGTCTCTAGAGGGAAAACATGGAAAAACCAGAAAAGACTTGAGTATGTTTTTTTAATGCTAATATATATAAAAAAAAAAATTGGACAGGAAAAGTTGGAATAGGGAATAATAGACGAAATGATATTCTTATGAACATCCAGAGCTTGAAGAGGAATTTGCTTTAGGAATACGGGTCTTGTTCTTGCTCCTTGTTGGGGTTTGGGTAGATCTGGTGGCAAGAAGTGTTTTTATCTTATTCCTAAAATCTTCTCTGTAAAGCAAGAATTACAACCATTTGCGGAGTGTAAAGAATTATATAGTTGACTAAAATGATTGAAAGAAGTTTCAAAATAGATATAGTTGAGATATCCATATGGAAAAGAGAACAACTGAAGAAAGGAGGACTGCCAGACAACAATGAGGAATCGTTGACGTAGATCATGAATCTGTGGTGGTTTGCAGTGTGTTTTTTTTCTATTAGCACTCAGTAGCCCAGGAAAGATGGACAACCGAATTGATTTAGAGTTAGAATTTTGAAGAGCAAACAGAAATGGAAAGGGAGGTAAATGTCAAGAAAGTGACTAGAGTGATAGGCTCTAGTTTACATTGGATAGTAAAGCAAGTGAAGGCAGGCAGGTTCCAATACGCAGGGGTCAGCGTACTGGAAATCTTCACTTTGCTAAAGTGAAAATATGAAAAGAAATTTCACTTTAGTCAGATCATTGACAACCCTGGTTTAGAGATAATTTCAGCCACTAAAAGTACCATCAGGTAAAAATTTTAGGATTTGGTAACATCGGCCTAAGGCGCCAACTTCATGAATCAAAAATATATTCAGTCAAAAAAATGAGAAGACAAGCCACAGACTTGGAGAAAATATTTGCAAAAGACATATCTGATAAAGGACTATTATTCAAAATACACGAAGAACCTTTAAAACTCAACAATAAAAAAAGAAACAATCTAATAAAAATGGGCCAATGACCTTAACAGTCACCCAAGAAGAGAAACAGATAGGAAATAGCATATAAAAAGATGCTCCACATAATATGTCATCAGGGAAATGCAAATTAAAACAACGTGGTGCCACTATATACCTATTAGGATGGCCAAAACCCCAAACACTAAAAACACTAAATGGTGGCGAGGATATAAAACAAGAACTCCCATTCATTGCTGATGAAAATGTGGAATGTACTTTGGAAGATAGTTTGGTGTTTTCTTATAAAACTAAACATTCTCTTACCAAATGATACAGCAAACATGCTCCTTGGTATTTGGAGTTAAAAACTTAAGTACACATAAATACTTGTACCTAGATATTTATAGCAGCTTTATTCATAATTGCCAAATTTGGAAGTGACCACGATGTTGTTCAGTATGTAATTGGATAAACTGTGGTATACCCAATGGGATATTTTTCAGTGCAAAAAAGAAATGAGCTATCAAGTAATGAAACAACATAGAGGAAACTTAAATTCATATTATTAAGTGAAAGAAGCCAATTTGAAAAGGAATCATATTATATGATTCCAACTACATGACATTATAGTTGGAAATGTGTCTCTAAAAAAGACAAAACTATGGATACAGTAAAAAAAATTGCTGGTCACCAGTGATGGGGAGTGATGAATTGGTGGAACATAGGATTCTTAGGGCAGTAAAACTGCTCTGTATTATATTATAATGATGGATATATGTAATTACACATTTGTCCAAAACCACAGAATGTATAACACCAAGAGTGAACCCTAACGTAAACTCTGGACTTTGGGTGATTACGATGTAATATAGACTCATCAGCTGTAACAGAGGTACCACTCTAGTGGGAGATATGGATAATGAGGGAGGCTATGCATGTGTGGGGGTATGGAGTATATGGGAAATCTCTGTATCTTTCTCTCAACTTTTTTATAAACCGAAAACTGCTCGAAAAATTGTCATATAAAAAAACATTCAGCATACAGTCCCTATTATATGATAAAATGTAGACTCTGACAAATTTTTATTTCAAAAAAACCTCAATCGATGTATCTACCATATTATAGTTTGAAATTGTAAAATTTAAAATATCTTCTGGCTTAACATAGCAGTAGTTCTCAAAATGTTGTTCCCAAACCAACAGAATCAGAAAACCTTAGGAATTTGTTTAAAAATGCAAATTTTCTGCTACTGATTTCATTACTGAATCAGAAACTCTGGAGGCAGGGCCCAGTGGACTGTTTTTTAACACACCCTCCAGATGATTCCGATGCAACTAAAGTGTGAGAACCACTGAAATATAGTAATCTCATTGGTGTAAACTGACTTGTCAGAAAGCTCAGCCTAGATTTCTCTCTAATAATTGTGATTTCAACTTATATTCTCTGTCAAAGTTTTTTTTTTTTTTTAAATGCTTAGTCTCAGACAAATTTCTTACTACCAAGGTTAGATGGACCAGGCATGAGAAAGATTGTGTCACTGAGCCTCAAAAAACAAAAAACAGAAATTAAAGTCAGAGCACCAGAACATAGATTGTTAAAAGAGTAAGAAGAGAAAAACCTTCAAATTTTGACACAATATTTCAGATTTATGTACCTACAAACATAGGTGTCTTTAGTTTCTTTAGTTTGGGCTGTTAGAAATATTACAATCCATAAAAGAAAGAAACCAAGGGCTTTCACAGACAGTAGTAACAGTTATATAATTTAAACAAAATTCTGCAAAGTCCCAGGATTAATGAAACAGAGATGTACTTGATGAGAATTTCCTCAGCCCTGTATTCTGCCTCCAAGGTGAAGGTTGACATGACATCCTGAGCATGTTATTCATTACACTTTTTAACAGATCTGGCAGTATTTGGGAAGAAAAAGGCCAAAGAAGAGAGAGATAGAAGGAGGAGGAGAGAAAGGAACATGGGGAAGAGAGGCTATCAGAGCTACACGTAGTAGAACTGTTAAGTTTCTTGAGACACGAGAGCGAAGACCAAACCTCGGTCCCCAGGCATAGATTCTCTATGAAGGTAAGTAACAATTCAAAAAATTCAGCAATATTGTTGTCATGGTATGACAAACAACATTGTAATTTATTGTTGAATTATATCTTCTGCTTTTCCTTTCTTCAGCAACTATACATAAGGATGGTAAGACAAAAATGAAACATTCACATAAAGCAACTTCTAGTTTCTCCTCTAACTGGTTCCTTTGAACTGAGTAAAAGTAACATATAAGTAAGCAAGACTCCTTAGTAAGAGTTGATCATCCATAATAAATCTTCCTCAGTAAATAACTCATTACATCATGCCGACTGGGAACTAAATCAAAGTGAATTAACCAATTCATGGGGGAAAAAAGGGAAACAAGAGAAGCAACTGTTTCAAGTCATTTATGATCTAATACTATTTCCATGAAAGCATTTAATTTACAATAAGATGCACTAAAATTTTCACTGTATAAACTTTTGGTTATAGAAGTACTTTTTGATGGCAATTTTTCAGATTAATTACTATAAGGTTAAAAAATCCAATAAAATATTTAATATCAAATTCAAAATGCCATTTTTGTGACATGGTGTAACTCATAGACTTACTGTAAATTCATAAACAACTAATATGAGCACAAAATACTTAGAATTTAATAATATAATTGATGTATAAATTATTGCAAATTATGAATTATTGGATATCCTATATATTGCACTGAAATTATTCTCACAGTCATTTATACTGTATAGTATCTTAGATGCTAAGTCACTGCATTTGCATTTCTGTAACAAAGGATTTCATTTTCTTGAAACATGTTATGGCCTGGCCTCATTAATTCAGAAAAAGAGAAAATACAATTAAAGAAAGTCTTCAGAGGTTCTAAAGTCATCTAAATTTTGGAGTGGTTAATGACATGAGTGTTATTAACTTAAATTAATCCTGTTGTTCTGGTAGGTTATATAGAAACTATTTATATTTTAATCTAAGAATTTTCCTGAAATTCCATTTAATCTCTGTGAGAAAAATTTAGAAACAAAAATAGTATAATATATAAAAACTGTATGAAAATGAAATACATATCTCAGTATTGCACTCTACATTAGCTAGAAAACATTTAAAAACTAACTTTTTTCATGAGAAATTTCTATTATTCTAGTCGAAAATAAAAAAGCTAGTTATTTAGAATGCATACATAGCCAATATCTATATCTATGTTATTCTTTCATCTTCCTGGTCTGGAAAATTGCATTTAACTTTTAAACCTAAGTTTTATTTATAACTTGCACAATATTTACAGATTTTACTGTTTGAAATACACACATAAGTTTGTATGTTTAACATAAATATATTTAGGAACAGTGTCATATATTATAGGATCACCTTAAACCTGTCATTCTTACATAATTTTATAATACAGGAACAAACAGCTGTTCGTAACCATACATAGATTCTGTATGATTTTAGGACTTACAGAGATCTTATTTCCAAAATGTGATGTATTTCAACTTACACATAGTTATAAGATGATAGCATATCAGCACTTGTATGTAGGCTACAAAATTTTGTCAGACACTCGAAAGCATTCCTTTAACATGCTTTTTTATTTATTATTGTTTCCTTGAATGAAAAAGAAGAACAATGGTACTTAATAATAATTTAATATTAATGTAGGTAAGTTAAATATAAAACTGCATTGTCATATTAATGGGTAAAGGTTTTTTGAAATATGGTCAATTTATTGATTTGAACATGCAAAACTGTTCCTGTTACTTAGGCAGCTTTCTTTTGTTACATCAAGAATGGTAATTTTATTGAGAAAGGCACAATAGAAGATGATTGATTGTCTGCTTTTGTCATGGAGATGAATTATTGCCGAATGCATACGTGAAAAAATAAAAGCATTGTTCTATAAATTGGCCCTTGAAGCTTTGTTCATTTCAGTTCATTGTTCATAGACTTGAGCATGAGCTAATACTAAATACTATAGTAAATAAAAGCATTTTTTTGCTGAAGCAAAATTACTTTCTTCACTAATGAAACTCAGCTTTATGAAATAACAGTGTCTGCCAGTGTGCTACATTTAAAATGTATAATTTAATCTATGCCAAAAGCTGAATAGTCACAGAAAGTTTGCATAGCTATTATCATTTTATTAAATTAGTAATAAAAGTATGTAATGAAAAATGAAAAACTTTTTATTTAAAACTTAATGAGAAAGAAGCTCACAAGCAATGCAAGTTAAAAAGTGGTACATTTAATTTTAGACAGTTGAATAAAATCTATTAAGAAAAAATATAATTGTCAGTAACCGTTGAATGACTTCAATAACTTTTTAATCAAAAAAATAGAATCATGACTATCGAATTTCTAAGACTTTTAAAAAGATAAAATATTAGAATAGAAAAAGCTTCATCAACCATTATGGCTTTAAAACAAGACATAAAATGCTACTTTTAAATAGATTAATGTCATTCCAACCTACTATTTGCTACTTGGAGAAATTATTTCTTTCTTTATATTTGAGGCATGGATAGCATGTAATGTAATTAACCTGTTGTTTTATGAAGTTTGCTTTTTAGATAGATTTTAATGTCAGCGAAAATTAGATCTCTCCAGCTATGACACTTTTAACTTTTTTTTTACCGATGCACTGTGACTTGCTGAGAGACAGAACATTTCATTCTAGATACAGCTATCACCTGGTGTTTGCTAAATCACTGTGAAATTCTTGCAACAGCTGTTTGTTCCTGGGGAAACATTCACTTCATATTGCAGCAATAAACTGATCATTGCCAATTAAATGCCCATTAATTGTGTAAGCAAGGATTACTGCCAGATGTTTACATTAGAAAGAAAAATATCTTTTGCTATTTATTTTCCACTTATAGCCATCTTTTTTCATGTAAATAATTATGTATATGAGTTTTGTTTTTTATAGTATGACACAAATTTCAATTTGAAAATTAATAAAGCAATCTCTCCATAGGTTTGATTTAGTAGAGGATAAGCTAGGGTGCATCCTACATATAAAAACAAGAATAAACTTGGGCAGAATCACTTTTTCAATGCAAAAATAAATGCTCACACGTTACACAGTGACTCAAAATTTCTAGTTTGTTTTATTTGCTATATTACATGTTTCCTAGAAGTTGTCTTTATTTCCCTTTATTCTATTTGGAATAATAAGCCTATAAAATAGTGTTCTTAAAAGTTGAGATAAAACAAACAGGCTTACACAGCCTATAATGGAAAAGAAAACTGTAAAAATAAAGAAATCCATATGACATAAAAGCTGGTGGTGATTTTACATTTTCAGCTTAATCTCACCACCTTTGTATTTATTTACCTGGGGCTTCATTCGATCTCACAATATTAAGTTCCTTTCCAGAATGTGGTAGTGATGAAAATGAAACATGCACTAAATAATATGATGTCCCAAGTAATTTATTTCTCAACACCAAAACAAAATGTGAAATAAACATTAACCATCATGAATATATTTATTACCTCTTTTAGTGTCTAAATAAATGGCAAAAGTTAAAGGAAAAAAAAGCTCTTCTGTAGTAATACGCACCTATAAATCATGCTTTTTAGATAGGAAAGCTTTCACAGAATGCATCATATATTTTTTTCTTGCGGTTGTGCCTTCATGTAAAAGAAATAGCAAATTCATATACATGTCTTCTCTGTTAGAGTCACTGATCCCAGCCCCTCACACCCCAGCCATACAGTGTATGCAAACAACAACAAAAAGATTAGGTGGCGTTCTGTTCCTCACCAGATTGAACCACACCTCCTCTTTGGAAGGTGATCACAGGACACATTCAGAGCTGCGGAAGACTTGAAACAGTAGCATCTGGCTCCTTAAATATCTCCACAGGCATTTGTAATGGCATCTTTGAAGTTTTCTCTGCATCTGTCACATGTTTAGACTGCACATTGACTGCCCCAGCTGAGCACGATTTTGATTCTTTGAGACTTTGAATAGTGTAATCTGTTTAAGAATAAGGCTTGGGAAAATCCCTCATAATATCCATACACAAGCTCTTTTATGATTAAAAAAGGGGGTCCTCATTCCCATAACTGTTATTTTTTATGCTGAAATGATGCCAGGCTTTGAGTTAATAATAAAGCCTACAATTACATTCCAGCTTTGCACATTTTTTGAGAACCTGTACTCAAAAATCACATCTTGTCTAGTTTTTTTAACCAATGTTATAGAAATTACTACTTGAGAAGAAGGCCTCCATAAATGTGATGTGTGCATAATCATCTTGGCACCTGACTATAAAAGAAATCTGACCACTGTCAACTCATTTTGAAAATCATTTCTGATTCAACCTACTGAGCATTAAGTGCGTCGAATGCAGAATATCAGAATAAAAGATGTTTGGTTTAAATGGTAGTTTGAGTGCTATTGACTTTTCATCTATTAAATTAATATACTTCTAACAATTAAGTCGTAGATCCCCTACCTCATACACATCCATATGTGTACAGACTATTTTCTACTATTAATATAAAGTTCTCAAGATTTTTGGTAACAGCCCCATAAATACAAATTGGGACTATTAAGTGTAACTTTATTCTCCCCAATTCCATGGTTGTTCTATTTAAGATATGATGTTGAAAAAAATCTTTCTTGGTGTCTCTAAATTCAATATTTCCATATTCATCAATTGAGGTAAATGTCGAATAAATTCACTGACACTACAGAATCAAAGACTTAACATTTTGCTTTCCCTTGAAGTTTTCCATTTTAAAAGAAAACCACATGAAGGAAAAAAATGCTTCTAATGACTAACTGAAGCATGTGTGTATGTGTGTGCGCACTCATGCGCACACATACACACATACGTAGACGCACAACAAAATAAACAAAACAATAGCTGTTTTAATGCAGAAAGTTTTTGAGCCACACTAAATTATATCATGCCAGCCATCATTTTCTCCGTTTATAAGATTACCCTGTTGATTTATTTTATATAATTCATGAAGAATGTTTTCCCTTTTTTATCAAAAAGAACACCACATTTAACATTAAAAATGTAAATTAAAAACCAGCACCAGGAAAAAGCTGAAAGAAGTATACTCCTACATTAAAAACAGTAGGTCATAAAGAGAAATTAAACTATTTAAAAAATGAGATGACCTATAAATTTCTGTAATCGGAACCCAAGGGTGAGGCATAGCATGTGACACAAATGAATATGAAGCAGCTGGGAGAAAGGAAAACTATTTGTAAAGAAAAAATCAGATCTACACTATATTTCATATGAAAAGAATTAAAAGTGCTCAATTTATTCTTCTGGAATGTTTCCCCACTATCCTCAGAAGCAGATTATTAAAGAGTGTGTAGCAGCTCTTTTCTTCTCCCTTCTACCAACTTGAGAGTAACACTATTCAAAGTCTTAGATTACTAAGAGCATTATAGCCTTTATATATATACAAAGGTCACTATGTATGTGTCGATGTGGCTTTGTTCATTATTTGTAATTTTCATTATATGTCTGTTTGATATACAAATGTGCAATATACCTGCATATTCATACATCTGTGTCCCACAATTCAGATTTGGAGGAATGGCTGCTATAAAATGTGGGACTTGGGGAATTTTAATTGAATCCATGTCATGGTCCCAAATATAATACAAAAAAAAGTTAGAGTATGCTACATGTTCCCAGAAAATGCAATGAAAGACCATAATGGGTAGTATGAGCTCACTGGTTCATAGATCCCTCCTACTTCACAAATTAAAAACACAAAGAAATGTTGACTGTGGACATATTTGTTTATCATGATCCATATATGAGTGAAGAAAGCCACTTTTGGCATTGGTTGGCAGGAAATGATGTGAAGCATGAAAGGAAAATCTTTTTCAAGGAATAACTTATAAGTCTTACTTTTATCTTTGTTTTCAAGCATCTGTGTCATTCTGGTTTTTCCTCATTTTCTTTATGGAAAACCAAGAAAAAATTCTGGGAAAAATTACTGATTTTCATGATTCTTAAAAAGAAAGTTTGCAGATAAATTAATTGACTTTCTATCAGAAGAATTAAGGCTTAAAAGAATAAGCTATAAAAGACTCTACTAAAAAGATTCTATAAATTCTGAAGGGAGATAAAGAAAGGAAGCTTCAGAGAAAACATGAAATTAGTTACATTAATTTAACCGTTTACTTATTTAAGAAACATTTATTAAGTCATTACTGTATTCCAAGGACTGTCGGAAACCATAGTATAGTGGAAAAAATAATTTGGTAAAGATTTTAATTCTGGTTCTTGCACTAATTACTGCTAACCAGGAGTAGGCCATTCTACTTTTATGAGCACTAATTTTCTCATTTGTAAAATAAGAGTGAAAGAGATATTGAAGTATCTTCAAGCTCTAAAACTCATTACTGATTTTTTTCATTTTTCAATCATATCACATACCATATTGCACATGTAACCCATGAGTCTGCAGATTACTGCTCCAGACTCCTCAAACTGAAAAATCCAGTTCATATTATGAATTCTCACAATGCAGTTTATATCATGAGATCACTCTGACATTAGTCCTCATGTAAAAATGGTGGTAAACACCTACTACTTAGAAAGGAAGCACAAAATAAGATATGTCAGAATGCAAACAGTAAAAGCTCATGTCCAGAATAAAAATGCACCTTCAAATTGATCACATGAATTTAACAAAGACCATGCCTATTTAATAAGACATTAGTCTGACAATATTCCCCAGTAGAAAAGAGTTTGGTGATCAAATAAGTCTCAGAAATTCTCTACCAATCTCAAATGTTTAGGAATGACAGTTCTTAGAAGGTTTACAGTTGAAAGAAAAAAAAAATAATGCTTATCTAAGCATGTGACTAGATAATCCAATTTAGAAAACATTGTAGTAGGAAATGAAACCAAGTTTGGCTTAATAGGTTTCTTAGAAAAAACCCTAAGGCACTTAAGGCTAAGGCACCACTAAAGGGTCCATATTCTAGCCTGCACAAGAGTGTTCTTGGTTGGTAAACTTACCAGCCTTTTTTTTTTTTTTTAGCCATCCCACAAACTTCAGTACCTCTTATATGAGTCAATACACTGCTTGTATAGGTGATGCTGTATACCTCTTATCTTTCAGGAGGACAGACTTTTCCCTGAGTAGCTGTTATTGCTCTAAAGAACACAAGTTTTGAAGTATAGCTATGCAGTAGAGTAGTTCCCCCACCATCCATGTTTTGCTTTCCATGGTTTCAGTTACATGTAGTCAACTGCAGTTCAAAAATATTAAATGGAAAATTCTAGAAATGAACAATTCCTAAGTTTTAAATTGCGTGCCACTCTGAGTAGAGCGATGAAATCTCTTGCTGACCTCTGTTCTGCCCAGGACATGAATCACCCTTTTGTTCCTCATCTCCATGCTGTATATACTACGTGCACATTAGTCACTTAGTAGTTGTTCAGGTTATCAGATTGACTGATGTGGTATCATAGTGCTCATGTTCAACTAACCCTATTTTACTCAATAATGCCACATTCACATAATAATTACTAGAGTATATTGTTATAATTGTTTGATTTTATCACCAGTCATTGTTAATCTCTTATTGTGATGAATTTATAAATTGAAGTTTATCATAGTTTTTTATATGTAGGAAAAAACCAAAGTGTATATAGAGGGTTTGGTACTATCCACCGTTTCTGGCATCTCACTGGGGATCTTGGAAGGTATCCTCCATGGATAAGGTATGATGAAACCCCCTATAAAGTTCCTTAAAAAGGTGATTTTTAGATACAGTTGGATTGGGTCTTTGTTCTCATCTTCCATTCAATTATACAATCCCAAACAGCTGAAGCCTTTGAAAATTTTGAATTTTCTGGCTAGGTGAGAGATATGAGCAGGAAAAAGTAAGCCTTCGGCATGGCAAGGAGGGCTGGGAACCTCTTCTTGGGAAGTAAGGACGTAGAAAATAAATCACTGCATCTGCAATCTCCTCTCCACCCAATCTGGATTGGGACAACAAAATAGGCACCTTGTTTCATTTTATAAATCAACCCTGCAGAACCACTAATGGCCTCCATTAATATTTAAACCAGAACAGAAAACACCACCTGATGGTGCCAAACCCGGGCAGATGTGAACCACTGAGAAGCACTCAGGGAACTCCTGACTAATTAGTAGACAAATTTGCCCCAGTCATGTCACTACTCTTGCAAAAACATGATTCTACATCCATTTTAACTAACTGAATTTTTTTGGACACAAGTTATCCCTCATTGGTAAGGTTTTATTGTGTAGGAACTTAAAATTTGTGATAATGAGCTTAGTGGTCATGACCATGCTCAAAAACTTCTCTGAAAGAAAGTTTCTTGGATAGTTGCTTAATAATCATCTCTTGGCCCTTTGAATTATTTTGGAATGCTTTTGCTGCAAACATGTAGAAAAACTGATAAACAGTTTCTTAAATAAGAGGAGTTACTATTTCTCACATAGGAAAAAAAAACCCTGCTAACTCTGAATACTGTCTAATCAGCTAAATAATTTGGGTCCAGTATATTTATTTTTTGAGCTTTCCTTCAAGAATGTAAGACTGCCACTATAGCTCAGACATTATTTCTACATTCAAAGATGGACAAGGGGGAAGGATAGTATTAGCCATGACTGTCATTTTTCACCACTGATAGCAACAAGCTTCACGACAGACTCTAACAGATTTCTGCTTTAGCCCAAACTATCACATAGTTAGAAAAGAGCCTGGGAATGCATGTATGAAAAGCAAGGAAAGCAAGGATAGCCAAAGAGTGCTGAGAAGTCATAAAAAATGATATATATCATCTCAAAATAGTTTCATTTTCTTGGTTATAATTATACAAAAGTAAAAAGCTGAACGAAAATATTTAAATAATAACATTGTGACAATTTTTTTCTGAACCAAAAAGGAGGGATTTTCATTTCAGTTTAAAGCAATGATGTTGGGTTTCTTTCCTACTTAATTGGATTGTGACCATGACTTACATACAGCAATGTTAATTCAAAACAACACCAATCTCCATGAATGAAATCTCTGTGAAGGAAATAGCAATAATTTAATCCAAGGTCTCTTTCTTTCTTGTAGTGACTATAGTTCCTAATGTTTCTAAGACATTCTCATTTGCTAGTTGTTTCAGTATGAATATTAATAACACCCTTTTCACTTTCAAAAGTGTCCTGGCTTGGTCAATAAATTATACGGTAACCTAATCCATTACACTCTCTATGCTGATGATTCTGAAATTCATAATATTAAATCAAATCATGTAATTGAAATAGAGAACTTCACTAACAGAGGCCTACTTGACATCTCCACTTGAAAGCTCTACCAAAGACTCGACTATCCAAAAGTGAACTTATGCCATCCATTCAGTGGTTTTTAGCAAGTCTTTTTCCCTTAGTGACTATCAGTGAGTGGCCTAAGAGATCAGACAAAGGAAGGATCCAACACTTTCCTTTAAGTATATGCTTATGCATCCTGCTTAGTTCTGCTCCACACACTTCCAAATTGTCCTACCTATAAGATATTGAAGAATATGTAAGCAAGCTTAGCTTCATGCTAGATATTTAGGGTTGGGATTGCCCAATATAGATAGAGGAAGCAATAAAACAAAACTACAAGAAGAGATTGACGCTCCAGCCATAATCACTCAGGTAATTTAAAGGAGTCAATTAAATGTGACTTCCTGACTGGGCTTGTAAGAACCAAAGATTCAGAATTAACTACTGGTATCCTGAAAACAATTATTAGAGAAGTGTAGAGATAAAACAATCGTCAGATTTACTAAAAGTGAAAAAACCTCTGCATCTCTGTTTTAAAACTTTGAAGGCAGCACTTTGAAAAAACCTCTGCATCTGTGTTTTAAAACTTTGAAGGCAGTACTTCCGTGTTCCCTGTGCTAACTCCTAGCCATGACTGCAATCAATACAACAGTGTGAGAGAAACCAGGCTTATGGAGTAGAGGAAAACACTCCTATCAAGAATAAGCAAATATCCAGCAGAAAAAGCAGAAATGGAAGATTCATCTTTGCCCTTGCCTATTACCCTCCACAGGTAAGCGATCACTTTATCCTTACCATTTTATCCCTCGTTTGTCTAAACTCTCAATCTCTCACTCGTCGAACAGTAAGAACCTCCTCACTGTCCTATCAGTATCTACTTCTGTCTCACCCCACAGAAACCAGAAAGATATTTAAAAATGAAAATTCATTAATGTTATTTTTCTGTTTAAAGATCATTAATGATTTGCCAAATCATCCAAATCATCAGTTGGTCTATGTTTATCTCTCAATTATCATTTTAATCCACTTTCTCCACATTCTTAAATCTTTTATGACCCTGGACTTTGTTCAGTTCCTTAAAAGCACTACCATTTTCCAGTCTATCTTGTTTTTCCTGAATATCCTGTCCAATTTGCTTGGAGTAGACTCCATCATCATCTTTGATACCTGTCATCTTTCAGACCTCCCTTCAAACACAATTTTCTCAGGGAAACCATCCCTAAACTCCAAAATTAATATGCTATTATACTTCCACAAACTTTTCTTCTTTAGCACTCAACCTAAAGTTTGTAAGTTTACATTTTTATGACTATTTGATCACAACTTATCTCCTTGACTAAACTTTTTTTCATTATATCTTTAGCATAGTTTCTGGTACTTAGTGTGTTCTCAATAAATATTTACTAAATAAATGCCTGCAAACATAACATTTATAGTATAATAATACCAGGTCTTGTTTCATTTTTATTGCCAACAGATACTTCAAGTAAATCAACTCTTCCTTCCAGAATATATCACAGCCAACTATAAAAATATTTAAGATTTTTTCATTCACTTATCTAAACTTCATTTTTACATTAATGGAGTATGATATACTAGATTAATGATTAATAATTACTCATTACATAGAATAGCACATTTAGGTTTATCTTAAACCTATTCAAAATTTGAGGAGTGGCCCTCATTAATTTAGAGATTTTTTTTGAGACCAATCTTATATGATATTTCATGATTTTAAAAATACTTATTATATCCTTTCTGACTGAAGCAGATTCTGTGATGCTCTACACAGATTCTCTTTACCACCCGGATGCATCCATCTACCAGTCACTGTAAGTGTTGGCTGCTAACAGCTCACAGCTGACCCCCTCACAAGAGAATTGACCTTGGCTGATGGAGGCTTTTTCTCTTCTAGAAAAGAAAATGAAATTATGTGTTCATGACTACAAGGTCCCAAATAACTAACACACATTGACACATGTAAAAGTTCTAATAAAAAAAAAAATAACAGTTCACAAATGCATTTTTCTTCCAAATAAAATATTATTCATTACCATTACAAAACTCCAAGGCTTGGCAAATGTCATTTCAAAACGTACTTCCAGGATTGAGATTTACAGAAGTAAGTTGGTACACATGGAGAAATTCTTCCTCCTACCTACCCCAGCTCAGTGTGGATTAAGAAATTATATCATTTTAATTTTATGTGTTTAACAAATTTAAGCAATGATTATGTCATTAGTTCATATAAGAACAGAATCAGCATGGTGTTATATGTGAACTACATACTGAAAAAAATAACTAGACAGTTTTAATTGTTCAACTCATTTTAGAAGCCAGGATGGGGCCTCGAGGACTAAAGGGCTAAAATTTAGTGACTCAGTCTATTATTCTGGACAGAGCCACATATTTCTCTAGGGAGCCAATAAACTTTAATCAATTAAAATAAAGAAAAAGATAAACAACTCTTGTCAAGATGGCTATTAATTTCATAAGTATGGCAAGCCACTAAGTCTCAGCTTGATCCTGATGAATAAAGCTGGTTGGTATATAACTGACCATAGGTCACATATTGTGCTAGCTTCCAGTCTCATAGGTCCAAGATAAAGACTGCAGAGAGTTCTAATGCCAGAGATCGCAATCAAGGGTCTTCTCGGGGAGGCAGTATGGGGCCAATTTAAATTGTCAAGCTAAAAGAAGTCATAGTGACTAAATATATGTTAAGTATTTTTATTTAACACAAGAGAATTTAAGTTTATTTTCTAGATATTAGTGTTGTGGTAAAAACTTAACTTATAAATTACATCAAAAATTGTTCCAATTATATTTCTTAGTTTAGGTTTCTAAGATTTTAATATAGAAAAAAACAATTTCCCTTTTAATATGCTATCAGTAGCCATAGAAATGCTTTAATTAATTAAATTCCATTATATCTTGAAAGTAGATTAAGTAAAAGAAAATGAGAATAAGGTAAGCTCATTATTGAATAAACATACAATCTTCATAAATCAGTTTATCATTTCATACTGTATTTGATATTAGTATGTATAGATGCTACCCTTTCTCTTTAGAGTACTGTTTATATTTAGAGGATTAGATTTTTAAATTAGGAGAAATGAAAAACAAATCGAGTTAGTTATTTTTCTACCAAAAATATAAAGTAAATCTATTTTTCATGAAGAATTAAATCTTAACCTAAAATGGGTAAAAATAAAATCAATTCTTTCCAGGCTGCAGATATAAGTAAATAATGAAAATTCCTAAATTGAAAATCATTCCATTTTTGTTTCAGCATGTTTGTAGTAAAATAAAATCACACTCATTGTTATCCATTTATTCTATTTATTCAGGCTATAAGAATATGTTCAATTTAGTGGTCATTAAGTTTGACCTGAATTAGCAATTCTTGCAAATATTGCTTCTAAGTTTTAATGTAATCCAAAATCCATATATACATATATATACATCACACAGAGCCAGATAAAAAAAGGATTTGCTTTTTACTTTCATTTGTTCTTATTTTTTAAAATGTTCCGGAAAGAATATATCAATCAGTGATAATGGATAAATTAATAGAAGTATTATATGTATCCTTCAATATTTATAACAACAGTGAATATTACAAGTATTATAAAATTATTGTGGGTATTTCTCTTTGACAACACATGTCACTGAAAGGGCTAATTTTTACAATTCCCTCCTCAATGCTAGTAAGAATATTAACTATCAGTTAAAGAGGTATCAATTAAAGAAGGATACCACCATGGTTATCGGACCCAGGACCACCAGGCCTGCAGCTGTTGCAGGAAAATAATATCCCAAAACTAAAAAGCCAAGTAGTCATTAGCAACTTGAATATTAAAGACTGTCATCACTCGAAACCTTATTTCCCAAGAGAGATCCTAGAAACTTAAGGAAAAGGTAAAGAAAATCTGGGTGGGGAATAGAGAGAGTAGGAGAAAAAAATAAGAAAAAGTAAATATAAAAATATAAATAATGAGGAATTTTTACACTAAATGAGAACTTCTCTCCATGAATGATATTTTGAAATTATCTTTAGCAAAAAAAAAAAAAAAAAAAAAATCCCAGGTGTATTAAGAAAGGGTTTGCAGTTAATCAATCAATAACTGATTCTAGTACCTTCACCACAGTAACCCACCTTAAAGGAAATCATTCTCAATGATAGTGTAAATAGGACTTCCCTAACAGTTCATAAAAAGATAATTACCTGAAGAGAATTTTCTAAGTTATAAAGGAACATTATAGTTTAGAGTAATCTTATTAAAAATCAAATTCACAACATCAACAGATCCTTCCTGTGCCATGTAATTACATTACAGACACTTAATTGAAATAAACTAGAAATGAAATCTGGCCTAGCACAGGCATGTACTGATGGTGAAGCCTCAGCAGGGTGGTCCTAGTTCATTAAACGTAGTCTTCACATATGTCTGCCTATTACATTTTAAGAAAATATTAAAAGGACTCAATTAAAAACATTAAAAACATTCACATATAAATACTCATATACAATCTGTCTTATGTAAAACATTTTGAAAACAATGATATAAAGAGAGTTTATGAATTTATGTGAGAACTAATTTTCTTTTTATTTAAAGAATTAAATATTTCTAACAATAATATAGGAATTTATATAAAATAATTAACGGAAAGTCCACATTACAAAAAATTCTCAACCTTATGTTTTAGTTTTCTCGAAGTGTTCAGATGCAGTGAATAAGCCTGGTCAATCTCCCAATAGCATGATAAGCAGATCGGTAATCAGTGAAAGGCCAGAGCTAGAGGGTCAAAGATTATATCATTGCTAAACCAAGTACCATCTACTCTGGATTCTGAGGCTCTTACAAAAGCAAGCCAGACAGAATTTTCTCATATTTTTCCACCCAGGAAAATGAATTTGTCCGGGTATAAATTTTATAAGTTGTACCTTAAACTCAGTTATCATAAAAGTGAGTTTCTGTTTGTGTGTCTGTGGAATTGGGCACAAGAGATCAGGATTTACAGGTCGACATGACAAGTGGACATGTATTTGGGATCATCTTGAGTTTATCTGTAATAAATAATTATGGAACAACTCCTTTATATAAATGCTGCACAATACAAACAAAGAAACCCCTGCATGGGCACTAAGTGGTCCTGGGCCACTGGGCTTAGTCAAGCAGAGCAAGTTTGGTACTCTCAAAGTGAGTAGAAAATAACAGGAGCAGTAATGCAGTGGGGAGGGTGAGAAGACCAAGCCACAGACCTCCAAAGTAGGTGGTAGAAGAGATTCCTTACCTCCCGCAACATTTCTAGGAATGGATTATTGGGAATTTATAACATGAAGGGACTGAATCCCATTTCTATTGTTTCCTTAGTTATATGAGGCAAGTTTAAATTAAATATTCAGTATGCACTATGTTCAAATTACATTCTTCGTATCTATAAACTTCAGAGAAAGAAATTTTTAATTTTTTTGGTTGTACGTAAAACCAACATGTTTATACTATATACATAGTAAAAAAATCTTATAAAAATACTAGCACAAAATTACTAACAAAGAATATAACATCTCTCTTTGAAAAATCCTAAAGCTGAGGCTCTGCTTTGATATTGACTAACTTGCACTACTAAAAAAGATATAACTCATCACCAATAAGTTTTTTTAAATTTCTCCTTAAGAAAAGGATGGACTTAAAAAAAATGTACAATAGATTTTCCATGGTATTTTTGTCATAAATACAAGTTTCTCTTTTATATAACCTTATTATTTAAGAATGAATAACAAATCAAAATCATATATTATTTAGTACTAACAATTATCAGAAACCCTAAAACAAACTAGCTACAATACAAAAGGGCATTGGTCAAAGAATTTCTCTGCATAAGGCACATTCCAGGAAAAGAGAGGATTTCTATACTCTAAAAGATTCAAGAAAAGCTGTCAGCTTAGTTTTGATCACACTGCCCTGGAAGCATTCCTGTGGCCAGAGAAATGCAACATACCAAGTGGCTTAAACCTAGGTTAATGAACTAATCACCATGCAAAGAGGTGAATGGGGACACTGTCTTTCACTAAACAAGGGACACTGGGGTAAATTCGATTTCATCCAAATTTTAGTGTCTTCTTTACAAGGAAAGGGTGGAGTAACAGACACTGTTTCAAGTCTATACCAAAGCTTATTTCCTATCTCCTTACTTTGTGATCAAATGTTCATGTTGACTGGATAGTGAACAGAGATTCCTTAATCTCAGGCATGGGATCGTGACCTTGGTCTGGCTAGTGAGATGTAAGGGTAAATTTGTTGGGAAGATATTGTGTTTCCTATCTTTGAACTCCACCAAATGAGGGTGAAGCTTAAAATAATACTACCTAACTCAAGAATACTAAAAGAAAGCCCAGAAAAATTATAGTCTTCCCTAGTACTCTAAAATTGCTGTCACTAAATATCTGCAGCAACTAAAAGGCCATTTTGTTACACATTTTTTTTTTGACCCTTTCCTCACTCCCACGTTGGAGTGGGCTGGAGAAACACAGACTGCAATATGTCAGCACAATACTAAAATAAAATGAAGGTGATAGACATATGCTGGTAAAATGCAAATTCTAATCAAGAACAAGCATCAAACAAGAATGGGGTGATTTAATTTCTGGAATATATATACTCATGGACTACATAACTTTTGGTGAAAAAGCAAGCACGTTGAAGCCAGCAGAAACATGGAGGATAGCACAATACTAATGGAAAAAACATAGTATTGAAACATTCATAATTTTATTCCCATCTCTGACTTCTCAGGGGGAACTTGTTCTGTCTACTGCCCAGAAGAGGATGGTCCTAATTATTATATTACGACCTCATTCCTCAGGTCTCAGCTGACTGGAGCAGAAATGGGCAATTGACCTAGAATAAGCTAGTCCATTGGCTGACTCAAGCAAAAAGTTGATTATTTTTCTAAATTCAAGAATCTGAATTATGAATTTGAGACTCTGAAAAAGTTAAGGTTAAACTACATTAGTGTAAGATTGACCACTATGGTAAAGGCCAAGAGCTCCTGCTGTTAGGGGCACTGATCTATACTGGTTCTTCTCATTTCTGAGCTTTCTCCTAAATCCATATATCCAATAATATTCCATGATAATCTTAACTTATAATGTGTACATCAAATATTTAGGACCTTTTAAAAAATTATTGATAGTTCTTTTTAACCACATCTCCACAAAGACTTTGAGTACTACAAGTCCATCATCTTAAGAAACAGGCATCTTTTCAAAAATATTTTTTAAACGTTTTATTATGAAATGTTAAAACAGTATGTACAAAATTAAAGAAGTAAATGAATTGTCATGTATGTACTCATCATTCAGCTTCCATAATTATCAACATTTTAAGTAGTAATTTTTGATTTACTTGTAAAAATGATATTAGTTTTGGTCATCCTAAAATATGGATTCTTAACAAACTTGAAAATATTTAGGGGTTAATTTATTATCAATTAGCAGTCTGGTCTAAAAATATCTAACTTTTTAAAATAAATTTCTGAATTTTACTTTGCTAGCATTCTGGTATTACATACATTAAAAAACAAAATGTACATGATTCAAGATTTTTAGGTAGGTTGTTATTTATAGGCAAAATATAATGTATCTGGTAATGAAAACTGATACATTTTCATTTCAATTAATAGTTAAAACAAGCTACTCTGTACTCTGAGGGTGTTTACACCATAATTAAAAATCTTGATCTTTACCATTCACACATTTTTAAAGAGGACATTATTTGCAATAGTTTCTCTATTTTTAAACATTTTATAGTAAATTTTATGAGATTATTACTTTGTATTGTCTACATCTGTATGGGGTCCTAAGCAGTTCTGCTGGATTTGGAGAGGATAAAAGTACAGAATAAACATTATTATTGCTAAAATGTAGGGTTGTTTTTTAATATGTAAGAGCCAGAAGTAAATCCTTCCATTGTTCTACATACTTGCCCAGCAGCCTTTTGGAATTAAGTACATAACAATATTACATTCTTACATTTATGAACATGCAACTGCATACATTTGGGGAAAAGTACTAAGTAGGAAATCAGAAAATGTGTATCTGCTATAAAATAACTGGTGATATTGACAAGTCACTTGGCCTTTCTGGGGCTCGGTTCCCTTATTTGCATTTTAGACTATGTGACCTTTAATTTTCTTTCAGTGCTAAAATTTGATGTCTAACTTTCTCACAATGAACAAACAGACTTTCTTCTCCTTTAGATACCATATTCAAAGTTAATCTTTCCTCCCTTTTAATAATTTTCACTTATAGCTTAGAAAATTTGAACTTTATAAAGATCATTTGTAGTATATACATTTAAGAACTTGATACTTTATTGTATTTAAATACTTGGATTTGGACAAGATTTTCTCTTCACTTGTGAAATGCTTTATCGTACAAAGTCATACGATCTCAGCAAAAATAGAAAACTATTATGCAAGGATTACCTCCTGCTTTAGAGTTATTCTTAAGAAAGAGACTGGGTGTTTTGAATTACCTCAAAAACAGGCACCTAGAGTTATAATAATTATATCATTCAGACAACAGGTATTTGTAGAGACGAGCTAGAGTTAACAAAAAAACGTTTCGGCAAAAAAATCTTAACATATCATTAAGTTTCATAAATTTAATAGGAAAGTCTCTTTCAGCCTCTATAGAATTTTTTGTTGTTAAACAAGAAGTTCTTGGAAATTTCAAGTTTGATTTCTAGTGAGAAGTGGGTCA
>NW_011888792.1:10137624-10140346 GCF_000151845.1 Pteropus vampyrus | reverse complement strand
AAACATTATTATTGCTAAAATGTAGGGTTGTTTTTTTAATATGTAAGAGCCAGAAGTAAATCCTTCCATTGTTCTACATACTTGCCCAGCAGCCTTTTGGAATTAAGTACATAACAATATTACATTCTTACATTTATGAACATGCAACTGCATACATTTGGGGAAAAGTACTAAGTAGGAAATCAGCAAATGTGTATCTGCTATAAAATAACTGGTGATATTGACAAGTCACTTGGCCTTTCTGGGGCTCGGTTCCCTTATTTGCATTTTAGACTATGTGACCTTTAATTTTCTTTCAGTGCTAAAATTTGATGTCTAACTTTCTCACAATGAACAAACAGACTTTCTTCTCCTTTAGATACCATATTCAAAGTTAATCTTTCCTCCCTTTTAATAATTTTCACTTATAGCTTAGAAAATTTGAACTTTATAAAGATCATTTGTAGTATATACATTTAAGAACTTGATACTTTATTGTATTTAAATACTTGGATTTGGACAAGATTTTCTCTTCACTTGTGAAATGCTTTATCGTACAAAGTCATACGATCTCAGCAAAAATAGAAAACTATTATGCAAGGATTACCTCCTGCTTTAGAGTTATTCTTAAGAAAGAGACTGGGTGTTTTGAATTACCTCAAAAACAGGCACCTAGAGTTATAATAATTATATCATTCAGACAACAGGTATTTGTAGAGACGAGCTAGAGTTAACAAAAAAACGTTTCGGCAAAAAAATCTTAACATATCATTAAGTTTCATAAATTTAATAGGAAAGTCTCTTTCAGCCTCTATAGAATTTTTTGTTGTTAAACAAGAAGTTCTTGGAAATTTCAAGTTTGATTTCTAGTGAGAAGTGGGTCAGTGTCTAGATATAAGCTGTGCAATATGGTATCACTGGCTACCTGTGATTACTGAGTACTTTAAATGTGGTTAGTGCCACTAAGGAACTCAGGTTTTAAATTTAATTTAAATTTAATTTAATTTAAATTCAAAATTAATTAAAAACTCTTTAAGTATGTGCGAAAAAACTTTTAGGTGTGAATCTACTCCCTGTTGTAAATTTTATGGAATCAAAATACTGATCAAGTAATTCTAATAAAAATTTAGTGCCTAAATTCAGACGTAGAATGTTAAATACACAAGAAAAAAATAATGTAAAACATACCATTAATAAATTTTAAAATATTAACTACATGTTGTAATGAAAATATTTTTTATATACTGGTTTAAAATACATTATTAAAATAAATTTTATTCATTCCTGATTTGAAAACTTAAATTACTTATGTGACTCAATCTATATTTCCATTAGACAGAGCTGGTCTGGAGCACTGGGTCATTTGAAGAGAATATTTTCTAAGCAGCATCGTCTTGTTAAATTTACTTATATAACAATCAATTCTGGTAGTGATTGAATATAAAATACAGCAGAACTGCTGAGCTAAGAAGAAATTATTCTTGTGAAGCATAAAAATGAATTAGAAATATTTGGGGGTTTGTTTCTATCTCTAGAGAATAAGTTTGGAATTACTGGCTGAATTTAAAAAATATATCCAGAATTTAAAATTGGAAAAGACCTTACCTTATCCAAATTGTGAATTTTACACAGAAGAGAGAATATTCATTTTATATTTCCAAGGTCATTTAGAAAGTTAGTGTTCAAGTCAGAACTAAAACTTCCAATTTTCAATCTATTCTGCCTAAGGATGAATTAAGTATAAGGGAATTAAGTATTCAAAAATAATTTCAAGAAAAACTATCCAGCAAAGCTATCAAAAAAGGTTTATTGTAAGATTTTTTAAAAGCCCTTTTTGTACATAGTCAAAACAAAAGTTGATTCTTAAAAAGAAATATTTTTAAAAGACCTTTTACTTTATAATTAATCAGTTATCTTTCCCACATCTCGTCTTTTTGAAAAATGTATTTCTATACCATTAAAGACATATACTTAATATTGCCATCTATTGGAATACAAGTGGCCTAAAAAAGGTTAAGAGTTAGGAGCAAAGTTAAGGCCAAAGTGAATTCAAAAAGTTGCTGATGTGAAGTACCACGTCTCCTAGAGAAACAACATACAGGCTGCACCATTGACTTGCCAATTAATCCAAGGAGCTGCATGGCCACTAGTTCAGGAAAGAGATGCTCGCTTGCCTGCTTACCTAGAGGTAAGAGCTAGGTTTGCAGCTACCAGGCAGCAAGATGACAGAAATAAATGTGGGGAGAAATTAGAACTAAGAATCTAAGTATTTCATTGTCTTTTCTTGGCTTCAAAGGAAGACCTAAATGTTAAACAAACTATGGTATCGTGTATAATATACAAAAGATTCATTTGTCATAAAATCTTTCAAAATAGGAATAATTTTCTAAGTATCTTTAAAATAGTATCACAGTAGGTACATTCTTTTAATTCCCACAAACTTCTAAAAACAAGTCTTCAAATATAATAACTCAAAACCTGAAAGTTTATAGAGCTATAAATAACTTTTATACAGTATACATACTATCTTAGTTAAAGATGCCAAATTCAGTGAAGCTATTAAAATTGTAGTTTATTATTATCCATATATTAGTATCTTGTTCATTTTTGTCATGCTTACCTATTTTCTTGTACAGATTGAAGTTTGAGGTTCGCAATTCTTTTAATTGCTACATGATTAACTTTTTCTGTGGAAATTTCCATGTATGAAATGATGCCATGAAAATCACTGTATTTGATACTG
>NW_011888792.1:10129931-10136714 GCF_000151845.1 Pteropus vampyrus | reverse complement strand
GACAGGCTTGAATAAGTCAAGTGAAGAGTTCAGGTTATACCAACAGAAATCTTCCCAAATAAAAATGTTTTAGGTAAGCTTCCAGTCCATGTCTTCTGTCTCCCAAAGTTAGTGAGAAAATTGGAGGTTCGTCTGTGTGTTTGTGTGTGTATGTACTTGTAAATAAGTAAAGATAACTCATTTATTTCAAGTATGCTGTTTCTGGGAAACAGATGGTGAAAAAATATACATTTTTTTAAAGTTGTACTGAATGCAGAAATGCTTAACTATGGAAAGCTCTTCTTGCTATTAATAATTCTAGGGCAAAAGTTCAAAGTGGCCCAATCACCAGATATTCTAATTTGGTAGTTCTGTGATGAGACCAAGGATAACTACTTTCTTAATAATTCTCATCTCTAATAGCAAGAGAAGAGACTTCCTTTTATACCACCACAGTCTTAGAACATTAGAGTATTTGGCACATGATAAATATCTACTAAATAGTTCGTGAATGAATGAGTGAAACAATAATGATTGAATAAGTGAATGAAGCACCCATGATTCTGATGTGAATTGTCCATGGACCAAGCTTTGAGTAATCTAGAGTCTTCATTATTCTTTAATTTAGAGAACAGTGAAAAATAATGCTGTCATAATGGACTATGTAGGTAGTATGATTTGTAATCTGTGGCATCTAGTTGATTGAGATAACTCTGGTTTACTAACATATGTTTCAAAAATAATTGGATACTATATCAATTATTTCTATAAAGACTTTCCTTTCTTCAGAGATAAAACATTTTTTTTTCTTTCAGTTGTTAACTCAGACACTAATACTAAAGTTAATTAAATAGGGTGTAAGCTAGCTTAACTCCATAATGATTCTTCACTGTCAATCTTTTCATCTCCATAGTTATTATCATGGATTCTCTGAACTCCTTGCCTACATTGATAGGCAACAAAAATAGAATTTAGTGAGAATAACCAAGCACTGATATGACAAGTTGATAGTATGCCTATTCATACGATCTGCTCATGGTCACTGATCTTAAATATCTTTGTTCCATTCTCCATGAAAGGTTAGGAAAAGAAGAGTTAAGCAATAGCAAGTCTTCTGGGAAAAACTTCAGAGATTTGGAATTTGAAGACAATATTATGTCAGATCCCCTTTATGATTTAAGATAAAGGATATAAAAGGTTAAGGGTCATTTCAACCTCCTAATTAGACCTGCTTCTCAGTTACAACAAAATTCAATAATACTAAACCCAAAAGAGGACTTGTAGTACAAAAAACATTGCTTGAGGAAGTATTTTAACTGCAAAATTAAGAAATACACAAAAGTGACACAATAGAGAAAAAAAAGTTAATTTCTATTTGTTGTAAATTTTTGATAGAGGGCCAGAAGTTAACATGTTATATTTAAATTTAAAATATATTACCTAATAACAGATTTGGATCTAAAGATTAAAAAGCTATAAGGATTTGGAAGAGGCAGAGTTAATATCATCTAGTTTGAAGAATCAAGGAATTCTGAGAGGAAGCTTTCAATGACTTGCGTGTAGCAGGTACTAAACAAACATTTGTTATCAGAATGATATTACAGAAACATTCTGCAATAAGTATAAAATATGATAGCTATTATTATTACGCAAATTTTAAAATTTATTTTTAAGATACAAACATGAATTTTAATCATAGCTGGTAAGGCTCTTCATGGTCTGACTTGTGCCTAACTCTCCTCCTTTATTTTGAATCATACTTTTCTGAATCATCCACAACACTTGTTAATTTCCCAAAGCATAACGTTAAGTGTCCACACATTGGGTAACATTTTCTTTTTTTTTTTTTAATCGTTTTGATTTAACATAATCACTTTAGATTTCCTCTGTGTATGTCTGGTGACAATTTGCCTAGGGTTCCTTACAGCCCCTGGTGATAAAGGGAAAGATAAGGCAATTCTAGTTGGTATACAATACTTGTACCTTTCAGGATTCTAACATTACACAAGGCACAGTGGCTTCTGGCTTTATCTTGGTATTACAAACTTTAAAAGTAGCGAAAGACAAGATACATACAACTTCCCTCTCTTCCTTTTTCTTTGCAAATTCTCAGGATCTTGGCATTGGAAGAATTGGGAAAAGACTGAAGATTATAGTAATGAAACCTAGATTATTGTTTAACTTTGCTCTCTGATTCTAACTTGGACAATACTTGATTATAATTATGAACTTTATCCACATTTTCATCTTTATGCTTCTGTGATTAAACAGTACAAGTCTCTGTTACACTGGTACCTTAGGGGACCAACGCTTTTAGGAAAAAAGGGGGAAATTAAGAATTCAGCCAATCAAGATGGGAAAGAGCAACATACTATATATACATGGAACCACAGTGTATTGATGGGGGAAATTTGAATAAAGGGAATGACAGCAGAGAGTTTTTTCCTTCAAGTGAGTTTGACATTAAGGTTTGATACATACCAGGTAAAATAAAATCTTAAGAAAGGTTCAGACAAGATTATGGAAACAAAAACTTTAGTGTTTTGATGAAGTGCCCACAAAAACAATCCCAAACTCTGAGTCAGTTTATGTCTCTTCTTTCTTCTTAACCCTGCCCTCCCTGCTTTGCAAATTATCTGTAGGAATTGAGTGACTTGACTCATAATCACAAAAATAACTAGTATAGGTCAAGCCATTGTAGATAAAATATTGGCAAGGTACAATATGGAGACAAGGGACAGTCTTTATCAGAGTGTTGTATTTTTCTTGATAATTTATTTCCCAAGAGATAGCCCCCTTCAAATAATCTACAACTGCATTTACCATATGAATGATTTCATCTAAGAATTCTATTGTCTCGATGGTCTCTGAGACAAACATTTTTAAAAGTACTGTTGTCCACTTAATTTTCATTATGCAGTTCAATATATTCTTAAGAGCATGTACATATGGATTTAATTACAAAAAGATAAAATTACAAAACAATAGGTAGGAACAATTCTAAAATATGTTTGGTTATAATAAGAAAATTAATAAATAATCTCTACCAATAAAGATTGGGTAACTCTCAAAAAGTCTTCTGGTTTTTATTTTAATACTTAGTTAAACAATGTTCATTCTTCACTGTGCATATATTTATTTACCTGATAGAGTAATGTAGTGTTTATACATGGAATAATGAAACAAAACTATTCTTGGAAAAGTGATTGTGCAATGAGACAGTTCTCCAGGCAAAGAGCATACTTGTGAAACTAGAACATTCCACACTGACTTAAAATTGAACAGTGTCAGTGTAAGCAATGAAGATTTGTGCTTTAAGATGGAAGAGACAATAAAATTGTTTCAACTCAAAACAATTATGCAATGCTAAGTGAAGAATACCAATGTATTCATTTCCCCAAATAACCTGTCTTTATAATACTGTACTCATATTTTTTGTTTTCAATTTTATGCTTATGTGGTCAACATGATAATGAGTTGGTCCCAGATACTTTTGACTATCTTACCTCCTCACTCTTCCATTCTTAATGCATTGTTTCTTAAGTTAACACATCAACTGTTTATTTATACTACATATAAAAGTAAAATTCATTTAGTGTAAACCATTGCATTTGTTTAAAAATCTATTTGAGAGATTTTCAGTCAAGATGGGGGAATAGGGAAAATCTTTGCTCACCTCCTTTATGACTACATCAAAATTACAACTAAATTACAGAACCATCATTGAGAACCACCTGAAGACTAAATGAACAGAATTCCCGCAACTAAGGATATAAAGAAGGAGTCATGTTGAGATGTGTAGGAATGGTGGAGACATTGCACAGGCAGGTTCTACACCCACAGTGTGAAGATAAAGCATCAGGAGGAACTTCCATACTGTTTTCCATTGTGGCTGGAAATTTTCAATCCCATCAACAATGCGCATGGGTTCCCTTTTCTTCACATCCTTGCTAACACTCGTTGTTTATTGACGATAGCCCTTTTGAAAGGTGTGAAGTTATATCTCATTGTGGTTTTAATTTGCATTTCTCTGATGATTAGTGACATTGAGCATCTTTTCACGACCATTGGCCATCTATATGTCCTCTTTGGAGAAATGTCTGTTCAGGTCCTCTGTCAAATTTTCAATCAAATTGTTTGGGGTTTTTTTGTGTGTGTGTAAGTTGTATGAGTTCTTTATAAATTTTGGATTTTAACTCCTTTTTGGATGTATCGTTGGAGAATGTTTTCACCCAATAGGTAGGTTTTTTTTTGTTGTTTTATTGATAGTTTCTTCAGCTGTGCAAAGACATTTTAGTTTGATGTAGTCCCATTTGTTTATTTTTTCTTTAGTTTCCCTTGCTTATGTATATATATATATATATATCAAAAAATATATATGTATGTGTTATATGCGTGTGTATATAATTAAGAGCAATGTTTTCTTCCAGGAGTTTTATGGTTTAGGCCTTAAATTTAAGTCTTTAATCCATTATGAATTTATTCTTGTATATGGTATAAAAATGTGATCATTTCATTTTTTTACTTGTATCTATCCAGTTTTTCCAATACCATTTATTGAAGAGACTGCCTTTACCCCATTCTATAGTCTTGCTTCCTTTATCATAGATTAATGGACCATATAGGTGTGGGTTAATTTCAGGGTTCTATACTCTGTTCTAATGATCTATGTGTCTGTTTTTATGTCAGTACCATGCCATTTGAATACTATAGGCCTGTAATGCAGCTTTGCATCAGGTATTGTGATATCCCCAACTTTGTTCTTCTGTCTCAAGATTGCTATGGCTATTTGGGGTCTTTTGTGGTTCCACAAAAATTATAGAATTATTTGTTCTAGTTCTATGAAAAATGCCATTAGTATTTTGATAGAGATTGCATTAAATCTGTAGATTGCTTTGGGCAGTATGGGAATTTCAAAAATGTTAATTCTTCCTACCCAAGGTATATGGAGGTTCCTCAAAAAATTAAAAATTGACTACTTTATGACCCAGCAATTCCATTTCTGGGTATTTATCCAAAGAAATCCAAAGCATCAGTTCAAAAAGATATGTGAATTCCTATATTCATTGCAGCATTATTTACAATAGCCAAGATATGGATGCAATCTAAATACTCATCAATAGACAACTGAATAAAGAAGCTGTCTATATATACAATGGTTTATTAGTTGGCCGTAACATGAATAAATCTTACCATTTGCAACAGCATGGATGGATCTAGAGGGTATTATGCTAAATAAGTCAGATAGAGAAAGAAAAATACCATATGATTCCATTTACATGTAGAATTCAAATAACAAAATAAACAAAGTAGAAACATATTGATAACAGAGAACAAAGTGATGATTGCCAGATGGGAGGGAGATTGGGGGGAGAGGGGGCTGAGTAAAAAAATGAAGGGATTAAGAAGTACAAATTTGTAGTTACAAAATAGTCACAGGGAATAGGGAATGTAGTCAATAATATTGTAATAACTATGCATGGTACCATGTGGGTATTAGACTTATCAAAGGGATCACTTTGTAAATTATATAAATGTTTAACCACTATGCTGTACACCAGAAACTAACATAAAATAGTGAATGTCAACTATAATTTAAAAATAAAAAGAATCAAGAGGGCTACTTCAGCTGCAGAAATCTCCCCTGAGGAGTGAAATCCCTTAGTGGGATCCCCAACCCAAGGCACCAGTGCCAGGAAGAAGAATCCCCATAACATGTGGCTATGAAAACTAGCAAGAATTGTATCTGAGAAAGACAAAGGACTACTAGAGTGCTTCTCTTAACAGGACTGCACACAGACTCACTTACAATATCATTTTCTCTAAGCTCCAGCATAGGGATAGCACCTCAAAATTCACCAGAAACATATGGGGAGGAACTAAATTGACTTACTTCAGGGTGGATGCTGGAGTGTCAGAAGCTAGAAAAATTCTCCCTGAGGATAGAAGTCCTGGCAGGCACAATTGTACCTTTGTTGAACTCTCCTCCCACCCAGCGAGCTCTGAGCATGTAGGTGCCAATTCTGACCTCTCCATTAACCTGGCAAACACCATTCACTCTGCCCTGTTGATTTCCTGAGACCCTAACCTACACAACTCATCCACTGGGCCTGAGTATCTTCCAACGGCTCCTCCACACAAGCAGCCTGCCTTGGATTGCACTGTGGACATTCCCAAAATATTTCAAAGGTCCACAGACACTGTAACTCAGTGCTGGTTCTCAGCATAACTTATAGCTCTTGCTAAGCAACTCCAAGTCCAGCAAAAGTGGCGACTGGTCTTAACTTGCATTGTAACTCCCACCACATGGCCCCAAGCCTGGCATAAGAGGCAGCCAGTATTGGCCTGGAATGTAGCTTCTACTAAATGACCAAAAGCCCAGTACAAGTGTCAGCTGGCCTCAGCTCATATCATGGTGCCCACCAAATGGTTCCAATCTGGCACAAGTGGCAGATTACCCTGGCCAGCACTGCAGCCCCTCCCAGGAAGCTCCAGATCTAACATATCTGGTGGACTGCTTCAGACCTCACTGAGCACCATACAAACTAGTCCACAAATGACTCACATGAGGGGTGGACACAGCTGGCACCAGGGCCCTGCTCAAGTGATTACTGTTCTATTGGGTCAGCCTCTGCACAATAGTTCATCTGCTGTAGTCACAACCAGCCCTCACATCCAGGTAGCTTGAAGGTCAGCCCCATATAGAGATGTGCTAACAGCAGTCAAGGATCAACAGCAACAGAGGGGCACACAAAAATCATACAGAAGAAATACCTGGTGCACACAGCTCAGGTTACTATACTA
>NW_011888792.1:10119512-10129335 GCF_000151845.1 Pteropus vampyrus | reverse complement strand
GGAAGGAAGGAAGGAAGGAAGGAAGGAAGGAAGGAAGGAAGGAAGGAAGGAAGGAAGTCAGGAGAAAATGGGAATAGTTTAGGGGCTTCCGGGACAACATCAAGCATACCAACAACATTCACATCATATGGGTACCAGAAGGAAAAAAGAGAGTATGGGGAATTGAAAATCTATTTGAAGAAATAATGACTGAAAACTTTCCTAACCTGGTGAAAGGGATAGGCATACAAGTCCAGGAATTGCAGAGAGTGTCAAAGATGAACCCAAAGAGGTCCACAACCAGACACATCATAGTTAAAATGCCAAAGTTTAAAAAAATATATATGCCAAAGTTTAAAGGCAAACAGAGAATATTAAAAGCAAGAAAAAAGCACTTAGTTACGCGCAAGGAAGCTCCCATGAAACTGTGAGCTGATTTCTCAACAAAAACTTTTAAAGCCAGAAGGGATTGACATGAAATATTCAAAGTGATGAAAGGCAAGGACCTACAACCAAGATTGTTCTACTCAACAAGGCTATGATTTAGAATTGAAGGGAGATAAAGAGTTTCCCAGACAAGAAAAAGCTAAAGCAGTTCATCACTATTAAACCAATATTACAAGGCATGCTAACGAGATGAATTTAAGAAGAAAATATCAAAACTAGGAGTAAGAAAATATAGAAAAGGGAAAAAATTATCACAAAACAAGTCTCAATAAATTTAAGAAGATTAAAATCCTATACAGCATTTCTTCCAATCACAATAGTATGAAACTAGAAATAAATTACCAGAAGAAAATTGAAAAACACATAAGTACATGAGGCTAAGTTGCATGCTACTAAACAATAAAGGATTATAAACCAGATCAAGAAAGAAATCAAAAGATACCTTGAGACAAATGAAAATAAAAACACAATGACCCCAAATCTATGGGATACAGCCAAAGCAGTTCTAAGAGAGAAATTTATATCAATACAAGTCTACCTCAAGAAATGAGAAAAATCTCAAATAAATTATCTTACTTTATACCTAAAGACACAAGAAAAAGAACAAACAAAGCCCAAAGTGACTAGAAGGAAGGAAATAAAGATCAGCGTGAACATAAATAAAACAGCTTAAAAAACAACGGAAAAGATCAATGAAACCAAAAGTTGGTTCTTTGAAAAGATAAACAAAATTGGTAAAGATCTTTTTGGCCCTCTGGGCTCTTAGGGTAAAGAAAATTACTTTAATTATTTCTTGAAAACAATGAAAATCATAAGAAACTTTATAGAAAATATGAAGTCAATACAAGCTTATAGACTAATACTACATTTGAGGAAGGATATTTTAGTAGCAACATAGACTAGAAACTGAATAGAGTTTTGTTTAAAATAATATTTTTTAAATGCCAGTTTATTTATTTTTTTAAATAATATTTTAAAAGTAATAAGATTATAAAAATTAGATAATAGATATTTGAAATATATTGATATTGAGAGATACTAGACTGATAGTAGTAAAACATGGTAACTGAATGGATCAATAGGACAAGATAATAGAAAAACTCATAGTAATTAGTAATTTTCATTTGTTTCCTTGGGATAATGGTAGCATCACTAACAACAACGATAAAATTAAGGGAAGGGAATACTTTGATGATAAAAAGATGATTTTGTTTAGAACATGTGACATTTGAGATATTTTTGGAGAAACCATACAAAAGTATCTTCATTCCAGACCTTTCTTCCCAGCTTCAGATCCACGTACCTTTTGGCATTTCTTCTCAGGTGTTCCAGAGTTAAAAGTAACTCAACAAGATGTTACCCATGTTCTTCTCTGGTCCTCTCATTGTTTCTTAATTCAGAAATGGCAAGTCTGAAACAAGGTTGCCAGATTTATCAAATACATTTGAATTTCTTATAAACAAGTAATTTCCTGGTATACATATATTCTAAACACTGCATGGGTCACACTTATACTAAAACAATATCCATCGTTTATTTGAAAATTAAATTTAACTGAATGTCCTGTATTTTATCTGGCAATCCTAATTAGAAAAGATTTCATCATTAAACCTTCTTCTTACTTTCACTGCCTTTTCCACATCAATCCATCACCAGGTCCTGATGTTTTCACCCCCTAAATGTCTTTGAATCATCTACCAAGTTCAAACTTTGGTACCACATGCAGCAGACGAAGCCATCATGATCCTTCAACTAGACCGCCTCAGTAGTTTTTTCACTGTTCTCCTCTACCCTCTGCTCTTCAAATCTTTTAGTGTTATATTTTCAAAATGAATATCTGTCTGTCATAACACAGCATCCTCTCACTGAAGACTACTTGAAAATGTGTTCTTAAAATAAAGATAAAACTTCTTTATCACAGCTTACAATCTGACCTCTCCTATCTACCTCTCACTTGTACTCTTGCTACACTGGCGTTTTCCAGATATAAACAACTCAGGCCATTCCCACTAAAGGCCTTTAAATTTGCTTTATCCATTGTCTGGAATACTCATATCTCTCCTTCTCTCCTTGTTAATATCTATCATCAGTGTTTACATCTCAGTTTAAAGCACTTTTAACAGCAGTTTTATTTACCTTAGATCTTCTTATCACATGTTCTTACAGCATTCCCACTCATAATCTTTATTGTAGATTTAATTTTACTTTGATTTGCTTGAATTTTTATTTTTCTGCAAAAATTGAGGCACTGTGATGGTGATAACCATGTTGAGTTTTCCTCACATTTGTATCTACAGAATTAACTCTGGCGTGGGAGATAGTCCCCATTGAATAAATACTGGTTGACTAAATAATGTTCAGTAGACACTTGGATTATAGAAGTAGTATTAGCAAAGTGGGCTAAGGAGAGATCTGAAAGTATTTTATTCCATAAGAGTTTATGAAGTTGGCTAATAAAAACAGAATAGGAAAGGGTAAATTTTTAACCATGAAGCTTATTTATATTCAGAAATCAGGTAATTGGTTAAGGACTATGAAGGGAAAACAGAAAAGGGAATAATCAAACTAAGAAAGCAAAAGCTTCAAGTAGGGGTTGATCATTTTCAAACACTGCAGAGAGGAAAAAGAAAAAATAAGAACTGGTATTTAATGTAACAAATAGGAGGTTATTGGTGATCTTGGACAAATATTTATTGGAATAAAATATCAATTGCAAAATAGTAAGAAGTAGAAGATGATAATATAGGCAAAGAGGGTAAGCTCTGATATTGAAGAATATATCTCTGAAATTCTTTATTGCTAAAACTGATTTCACTTAGAATTCAAAAATAATAAAAAGAGATGCTCTACTCTGCAAAAATGTTAGGTCAATAAAGAGGAAAATTATTTGTAATTATAAGAGTTTCCAAATACAAGGCAAAAGAATGAGTTAAACAGTTATTTTAGACACTCTATGTGTACAGATCAATACACAGGCATTTTTCTATAGAAAAGTAAAATCTGTCAGCTGTCAGCATGTAACAAAAGGCACAAGCCCACCCACCTTCCATGCAACAAAACCTATTTTTTTAATGAAAAGTGTTACACTATTATAGCAAAAGATATTGGACATTTAAACGGGGTCTAAAATTCTTGTTAAACAGTGAGAAAGATTAAGATGAATGTTTTTAATCATTTAAAAAACATAATAAAAAATTCTAAAATGTGCAGAACCTCCATTGGGTACCTGACCTACAGTGTATGTGTTTTCAAAGATCTTAATATTGAGCTAAATATAGGTGCCATTTATATACTTCATTACAATTTTTGAATAACCATGCTGCTTATCAATTTCTTTCAAAAATTTTTTCATGAACTATTATTTTCCTTTTGCTCTTTCACTTATTGCAACATATAATTCTAAGTAAAATAGATTAAAATTGGAAAAAAATGAAAACAAAAATCATGAGTGATGATGTGTCAGATATAATGCTATCTTGGGACATCTTTCTTCTCCCATTTCTTACTATAATCCATTGAGGCAAAAAGGCAGGTCCTTTTAGTACCTTCATAGTTTTCAGCTGCTGTTTAATGCCACCAGCGGAATGTTTAAGTGAGAGAGAACTATAGAAGACAGCCCTGATTCTCCTCCAAAAAGACTCACCCCTGTTAAAGTCTAATGGCCTTAAATGGAATGAATGGAAAAGAATGGAAAAGCTGTGGACACTCTAAAAAAAAAATGTTCATTTTAGAATACAGTCTCCAGTCTCCCTCAAATTGAACCAGAAATGAAAATTCAGCACTATGTCATTTGTTATCTTCTTACATATTGTTATGTGAATGAAGAATTATTATAGAGAAAGCATCTTTACTTTTACTACTATTGCCATATGCCTTCGGTGAGTAAATATAGCTTTCATTATACTACTGTATATTGAAGTTTTAAGATGTGCTTTTAAAAAAACCGTTATATGCCTTGAAAGTACATAATAACCATGTTAAACAACTTTAGTTTTTCAAGAAATGATGCATTTTGTGTTATCTACTGTAATCATTTTGCATTTAACATGAATTGAACAGACATTCTCCTTCAGATGAACTTTCCGGTGACAAACTTTGAAATTGACAGATTAAAGCTGATTTGAGGTTGTCAAAATATGGTATAGCTATCTGCACAAAATATGTATGAAATTTACAGATGGTAGACTACTGGTTTACATGGCAGTTATGTTAGTACATCCACTACCAGTTAAATTAATAGTGTCACAATCTATCTTCCATGGCAGGTGTAAATGACTTTTAGAACATCAATAACTAGTTTACAATCATGTTCCTTCAGTACTTAAGGTTTACCATTGATTTTGTGTTTTGTGCAAAATAGCACACATACAATGCCAATATTTTGTTGTAGGATAAGTTTTAAAATAAACCAAACATTTATAAACTTGAGAAGAATCTATTAAAAATATCAAACCTAGTCAATTATCAAATTATCCACTAGAGGATTCTAAATTTCTAACTTTCATCTTACACAGATTAACACTGAAAGGAAACATTCAAGAAGACTCTAATATGTAAATGAACCCATGTAAAAAATCTTCCTGAAATAGCTGCTATTATAATGTGGACAGTTCAATGATTTGGAAGGTATTCGACAATGAATATTAAATTAACTGAACAACTTCATCATGGCTGAAGTAGTCTTTAGTAAAGGCTACTGATTTCATGATCACCATCAACATCACCATTATTATTCATAATAACACCTTAAATTTGTATAGCACTTTACAATCTGAAAAGCACTTTTAGATGTAAAGTAATCTCTCTCCAGTTTTAGTTCCTATTATGTGAGTTTCAAATACACGCAAAATTATTTCTACATATTTTTTTTGCAATTGCTAGAATATCAGTTCCATTCATTTCTATTGAACGTCATTTTGGAAAAAAGAAACTGGGCGTTGGGAACTTCTAAAGGAAGTTAAAGTGGGCTGTCTAGAAATAGAGATTCTTACAATAGAATATTTGAAAAGATAAAAAAAGAAAAGGAGATTCAGATCAGAAAGTCGTATCAGAAGAGAAAAGGAATGGATGAAAGTAAGAGGACTTATGACAAGTGCTTTGGCAGGAAGTTATTTTGAATGAGATTGCTAAGAATATTTAACCCAAGGTATAAGGGAGGCAGTTTGTGATATAATAGGAAGTCATATAAAGTGATACAGTTTCTGTGCTTATTCATCCAAGTTACTCTATGTCTTATAACCCATTTTCTGACCTGGGAGATCAGATTTGGAGTAAAACTGGAGTAAAAACAACACAAATATATTACATATTTGTTGGACAACACAGAGATAGAAAAGCTACTCAGTGTGTGTGTTACATGAAAAATGAAAAAATAATATATAAACATCTTTAAACTGCAGAGAAAAGAACCTGAAAAGTTTATATCAAGTACAAGTTGATAAATGAAAATGGTATGGCACTCATTATTACTTCTTTAAAATGCATAAACTTCCATAAATATAATGATACCAATATCTTAATCTGATGTTCCAGCTTTATTTTGTCTTCTGTAAAAGCATTTATTATAACTCGAAACTGAAGTCTATGCCTCCATATTATTTCCATTTAAATTGGTAATTTAAAACTATGAGAAAAGTTTTAAGATTCACAAACATCTTTCAGTTTAATATTTAGTTTCTCATGATTTTCTACATGGTTTCCAAATTGAAAATGAAAAGAAGCTACAATAAAAATAAGAGACAAAACTAAGAAACTTACATTGAGATTTGGTTTCCAGTTGGTAGGAATTCTCACATTCTCAACAATAGTACTGTGCTAGATTCATATATGATTCTATATATATATTCATACCCTTGTATGGTCTCCTTCCACGTAGAGGTGTTTTGGACATGTGATTTACTTTGGCCAATGGGACATTAGTAAGCATGAAGAAAGCAGGGGCTTGTGAATTCATTTGCATATTGGAGGTTTGCTAATCGGAACATGCGTTCTTGGAACCTGGAAATCACCCCTTTTTGAGGTAGGCTGAGCTGGACACATGTAGTGGCTACATGTAAGAGAACCTAGAAATGGAGTCAACATTCATAGCCAATGACTCACACATATTGCCCTATTCAAGTTGTCTTACTAAGTCTCAGTCTTACATGTGATCCCAACTGATAGGCTTGACACTGTGAAGCTCAAATGTGAACAAATAAAACAAAAATTAAACTGTTTTAAGTCATTGAGTTTTAAAGTGGTTTATCGGGCAGCCGTAGAGACTTTTACCAGTGCTTGGTGAACTTTGAAATGTAGATAAGAATCTTTGGAAACATGGCAGAGTGAGAGACATTCCTCAGATCTCTCCTCTTGAAACAACAATAAGCTGAACATCTAAAACTCAACAAAAATCACCCACACTGCACACCAGCACGTCTGAGCATGGGATCTGCACATAAGAGCAGGTCAGAACTCCAGGTGTCAGGCGGTGGACCAGGAGTAATAAAGAAGCTGCCTCTCATAGCCACCAGAGCTCACTACAGGAGAAGGGGGAGGAGAGAAGAAGAAGTGAGTTGCTGCAGCAAGTTCCCCGAACAGCCCTGCCTAAGAAAGCTGCAGGACCTAGTCATCAGGGCAGAAAGCAGAGAAGCGGTACGGGGCCACAGAGGAACAATAGTTGATTTTTACTGACCATGGTTGCAAAACCAAGGCTGAGCCACAGGCCCCAACTTCCTACCCAAAGGGCCCCTCCCCCCATACCCTCCAAGACCCATCACCGCGGAGCACCAGGGGAAACACTGCCAAGACTGTTGTTGACATTGACAGGGACTGAAACTGAGGGTAGCGAGCGTGATTAAATATCTACAAGAAAATGAAGGCATTATATAAAGGCATTATTAAGGCTTTATATAAAGCAAGGATCTAAGAGGCTTAGACGTCACCTACTGAAAACCAAAAGAAAAGCACCTTCTTTGCAACAGACTAAAAAGAGACCTTCATATAATAAATCTTCTTTCTGGAAAAGCAGTAGAATCCACTTCCATTAATGCTCAGGCAGAGAAATAGTCCATTAAACACCATAAACAACCAAGGTGACAAGGCGTCTCAGAAAGAAAGAGAAAAATCTCCAGAAAATAAGCTTACAGACATAGAAATATGCAACTTAAATGACAGAGAATTCAGAATGGTACTTCTGAAAAAAATTCAATGAGATCCAAAAAAAAACTCAAATCAAAATTTTCAAAAATTGAAAAAACAATGAGATGAGCAGAGCAAGGAGACTGAAATCTTCAGAAAGAACCAAATAGAACTTTTAAAGATGACGAACACACTGCAAAAGTTGAAAAATGAAATAGAAAGCTTGGGAAGTAGAGTAGACCAAATGGAGGAAAGGATCTGTGATATTGAAGACAGAAATCTAGAAATAAATCAGAAGGAAGAAGAGAGAAACCAAAGAATGAAAGATAATGAAAGAGAAATTTGAGAAATAGCTGATACCATCAGGAAAGAAAATATAAGAATAATGGGCATTATCAAACATGAGGAAAAGGAACAGGGCTTAGAAAGTATTTTCAGACAAATAATTGACAGGAATTTCTCAAATCTAAGGAATGACTTGGAGCTTGGAATGCAAAAAGTCAACTGAACGCCCAATTATCTCAACCCCAAAAGGCCTTCACCAAGATACATTGTATTAAACTTATCAAAAATCAGCAACAAAGACAAAATTCTCATGACAGCCAAGGAGGAAAAAACAGTAACATATAAAGGTAAACCCATCAGATTATCCTCAGACTTCTCAACACAAACCTTACAAGCCAGAAAGGAACGGAATCAAATATTTAAACTACTAAGTAAGTGAAAAGAACTACCAGCCTAGAATAATGTATCCAGCTAAACTCTCCTTTAGATATGAAGGAGAACGTAAGACTTTTCTAAACATACAAAAATTGAGAGAATTCTCCACTACAAGGCCTGTACTACAGGAAATACTGAAAGAAGTCAGTTCACCTAAAACAAAATGACAAAAAAAATGCATAATTAAGAGTAAGGTGACTATCAGGCAAATAGAAGCTGAGGAGTGCAACCCTTCCTAAGAACAGGGTATTATAAGCTTAAATAATAAGAAGAGAATTGCTATAGCAAGATAGTAATGAATGTTCAGCATACATAGGAATAAATTGAGATAACAATGACTGAAAAGGGGAGGATTCAAATACCCAAATTCGCAAAGGGGAAAGGAAGTAAGGCACACACAGAAGAAAATGGATGCCTGTACATATATAACTATCTTTTACATATTTCTAATGGTAACCACACACAGAAGATTCAGACCACTGTATCTAACATAAAATAAGAAGGACCAGAGGCAAAACCCACAAAAGCCAACCAAAATAAAGAAAACAGAAACACAAAAACAAGGAAGCAATGGAAGCACAGAGCTAACAGAAAGCAAAAGATAAAAAGGCTATAAAAAGACTTCATATTTCAATAATCACCCTAAATGTAAATGGACTGAATTCACCAATAAAAAGGCACGGAGTTGTAGAATGGATCAAAAAACAAAACCTAACTATATGCTACCTCCAGGAGACACATCTCAGCTCCAAAGACAAATATAGACTCAGAGTAAAAAGGTGGAAAATGATATTTCAAGCAAATAGCATTCAGAGAAAAGCAGGAGTAGTGGTACTAATATCAGACGAACTAGACTTCAAAATAAAAAATGTACAGAAAGATACTGAAGGACACTTCATAATGATAAAGGGAATTATGCACCAAGAAGACATAACACTTGCTAATATCTATGCTCCCAAACAGAAAATCAATAAGAAATAACAGCCTTAAATGACACATTAGACCGACTGGACATAATTGACATTTACAGAGCCTTCCATCCCCAAACGGCTCCTTATACATTCTTCTCTAGTGCACATGGAACATTCTCAAGAATCGACCACATACTGGGACACAGATACAAGAGGGTTGAAATCATACCAACCATATTTTCTGATCATAATGCTTTGAAACCAGAGACCAATTGCAAAAATAAATCAGGAAGAACCACAAATACAAGGAGATTAAACAACATGCTACTGAAGAATAACTGGATCACAGAAGAAATAAAAAGAGAGATCAAGAGATATATAGAAATGAATGATAATGATAGTACAACATATAAAAACTTTTGGGACATGGCAAAAGCCATCATAAGAGAAAAGTTCATATCATTACAGGCCTATCTCCAAAAACAAGAAATCATCAAAATTAGAGCAAAAATAAGTGAAATTGAAAACAAAGTAACAAAAAAAGATTAAAAAATGAATGCAGCAAAGAGCTGGTTTTTTGAGAAGGTTAATAAAATTGACAAAGCTCTGGCTAGACTCACGAAAGAAAAAAGAGAAAGGATACAAATAAA